>NC_043711.1:31354964-31367505 GCF_006229205.1 Suricata suricatta | reverse complement strand
AATAAATTGGTACACTGAGAAAGCAGCTTGCCCTCCATAATGTGACTGCACCTTGTACAGTCAAAGGCCTGAATGCAACAAAGAGGCTGACCCTTCCTCAAGTAAGACAGAATTCTTTCTGCCTAACTGCCGTCCAACTGGGACATTTACTTCTTCTGCCTTCAGACTCTAAGTGAAACACAGGCTCCTCCTGGGTCTTGAGGCTGCTGGCCTTCTAATGGAACTACACCATTGACTCTTGGTTCTCAGGCCTTTAGACTTGGACTAGAACTAACCCATCACCTCTCCTAGCTTGCACTGAACTCACTCTGCAGGTCTGGGGACTTGGCGGCCTCCATAATCTCATAAGCCCATTCCATATAATAAATTCCCTATAATAAATCTCTTTACATAATAGTATGTATATTACCTTAGTATGTATATAATATACATATACACAAACATACACATATACATATCTATACATACATATACACACATCTTCTAGATCAACTTTTCTGGAGAACCTAGTGCAGCTTTATCAACTAATAATAGATCCCCACTGTTCTTTACACAGACACATAGGCACACACACAAAAAAAGCTCTGTAATTGACTATATTTATCAAGATTCTACCTGATGGCTAAGAAACTAGTATTGGCATAGTTTTAATTTGACTACATTTTGTGATGAGTAAAACTGGATATCTTTTTACAGGGACTCATTTGTATTTCCTTTCTTGTGAGATATCAGTTGATGTCTTGTAGATTTTTCCTTTGGCTTCTTTCTCTGTGTTATGAGCTGAAAATATCATTTCTCAGTTTATCATTTATTTGACTTTTGGATTTTGATTAGGATGTTTCTTCTGACGCAGAATTTGTTTTTATTTTGTGAAGAAGTCAAACATCTCAACTTTTCTTCTTATGTGGCTTGTAGATTTTTGAATCATAATTAGGAAGCCTTCCTAATGCCACAGCTACCAAGCATATCCTCCTATTTACTTCTAAATCTGCCTTGATTTAATTTTTATAGTCAACTCTTGATTTATTCAATATGGATCAAGCATGTATTTAAGGTGTGAGATATAGATTCGAGTGTACTATTTCTAGTTACTTTTGGAAGCACATGATTACCACATCATTCTGCCACTGTGCTGTGAACCACGTTTGCCCAGAAAGTTTCTGAGTCACCTGTTTCAGAAACTAAATTCTCAGAGTTAGCACTGTTTCTAGATTTTTTTCTAGTCTCTTCCCTTGACTGTTCTCCTAGTTCACAAGTCAGTATCACTCTATTTATTTATTGAGACTTTATATTATATATTATTAACATCTGGTAGTAATACTACTAATGTGGAGATGTTGTTCGTTTTCAAAGTTTTCTGAGCTGTTCTTTTTTATCTTCCCAAATATACTTTGGTTCAATGTGTCTCATTCAAACAAAACAAAAAGTAACAGAAACAAAATGTAGGTATTTGTATTGGGGTTCTAATCATTTGCAAACTGTCTCAGGGAGAATGGCTGGCCACCTCTGTGATGGTCAGGCATCCTGAGAATAGGGTATCTTTCCATAGACTCGCATCTCCTCTGAGGACCTCATTAGTGTTTTAAAAAATATTGTTCATGTAGACAGTACAGATTTCCCATTATTTCTCTTCCCAGTGATTTTGTTGCTATTGTATGTGTGGCTTCTATTCTTTTATAGTCTCTATCTGTTTGTTATTTGTTACCTCAAAAGATAGCAATGGCCGCACTCATAACTGTGGGACTCATTCTTGACGCCCTTCCTCTCTCACCCCCACTATAACATCCTTCGCCATGTCATGTTGAATTAACCTTCAAAATACACTCTGCCCGTGTCTAAATCCTTCCACCTCCACTAACGCCACCCCAGCTCAAGCCATGATGCCCCTCAGGAACAACACAATACCCCTCCTGGACCTTAAACAAAGCAGCCAGAAGGATCTTTTCAAAACAAGAGCATCTGGTAATCGCCCTGCCTAAACCAATTCCGTGGCTTCCCTTGCACCCAGAATGGAATGCACCTGAAGGCGCTCCCTCTGTCGCCCGGCTCCCGGCCGCCTCCCGGACTCTCCCTGGAAACCATCTCTCTGCTCACGGAACTCAAGCCACAAGGGCTCCTTTGGGTTCGGAAACACTCCCACTAACTTTCTATTTCCTTGCCCGGCTGTTCTCTCTACCTTGAATATTTTGCTTCCCATTCTTTAGGGGGCTGGCTCCTTTTTATTCACCAGGTTTCAGTTTACTTATCACCCCTCAAAGAGGCCTTCTCTGATCCACTAGTCCACACTATCTCCCTTTTAATCTCCTCTGTGATACTTAGAACAGTGCCTAATTATATACCTGTTCATCTCTTCACTTATTTTGTGTTTGTCTTCTCCACTAGACTGTGGACTCCAATGCTATCTGCAAAGAGCATGGCATAGAGAAGACCCTCAATAAACAGGTACTGAATGAATGAACAAACGGCCCCTCAGTCAGGGGCTGAGAAAGCTTTTACTTTTTTCCTGCTGCTCAGCTATTGCTCTGCATTCACATTTTAAATGAGCAGTGACTGCGTATCAAATGCTTCTATTTCTTTTTTTATTTAAAAACAATTTTTAATGATATATCTTATTTTTGAACGACAGAGACAGAGTGTGACCAAGGGAGGGGCAGAGAGAGAGACATAGAAACTGAACAGGCTCTAGACTCTGAGCTGTCAGCACAGACCGTGGGGCTTGAGCTCACTGACCAGGAGATCAGGACCTGACCTGAAGTCATATGCTTAACTGACTGAGCCACCCAGGCGCCCCTGAAATGCTTTTATTTCTAAGTCACAGGCTCCTCTCAAACGCTTCTCTACAGCCTGACTTGCCTATCATTAATCTCATCCTAGTGCTTGTGCGCATATATCTATATCTATATCTATATCTATCTATATATATATACACAATATATATAAGGTTATTTTCAAATAATGAAACACATATTGGATGGTAGAGGAAAAGCTGAAGTTATGCATAATTTATGAGAAAAATTTCTCTAAGGATGGTGAAACCATATTTTCTTTATATATTATCTTTTTTACTTTAAAAAAATCAACTTTTCTCATCAGGGAAGTTATATCTTCTTGTTGTAAGTACTATTAAAAATATGGATATACGTATCACAGAAATGTAGAAAGTATAAAAGAGTTCCATAATCTCCGGTCCCAGAGAGCACAGTCCCCAGGACATGGTTTGATGTATATCCACCTTTCTAGGTTTTTCTTTCTATGCATTTCCTGTGTAGTACAGGCTGAGGTTTTGTTACTTCTATTTTATTTTGTTTTACTACTCTAGGATGCAATTAGACAAACAGTTGTGTAACTTCCTTGCTTAGTAATACACCTTGGGCATGTTTATTTGCTACACCACACAGCTCTTCTGTCCTCTTCGATAATTGTCTAATACTTCATGGCACTTATGGCCTCTTGATGGCTGCCTTCCCTTCTCACCTGACTGGTCAGGTGGGGGAGAGGATGGTCTTGAATTGTGCCTTTTTCTGTTTTTAGGACCTCTGCCACTCTGTGACCTATGGACCAAAGTCACTGCTCAGGGAGTCCTTTCTCTGCTATGACCTCTATTCTGTCAGAAAAGGTACCTTAGAGCAAGTATGAATTTTGTAGACACTGATTTGCTTTCACAATTAATGAACCGAATAACCCACTGTATGAAGTGTTGATTAAAAAAGTATATGGAAGGGGCGACTGGGTGGCTCAGTCGGTTGAGCCTCTGACTTTGGCTCAGGTCATGATCTCATGGTTTGTGGGTTTGAGCCCTGCGTCGGGCTCTGTGCTGACCACTAGCTCAGAGCCTGGAGCCTGCTTTGGATTTTGTGTCTCCCTCTCTCTCTGTCCCTCCTCTGTTCACGCTCTGTCTCTCAAAAATAAATAAATGTAAAAAAGAAAAATTCTTTTTAAGTATATGCAGGGGCACCAGGGTAGCTAGGTCAGTTAAGTGTCCAACTTCTTCTCAGCTCATGATCTCATAGTTCTTGAGTTTGAGCCCTGCACTGGGCCCTGTGCTGACAGCTCAGAGCCTGGAATCTGCTTCCTATTCTGTGTCTCCCTCCCTCTCTGCCCCTCCCCTGCTCTATCTCTCAAAAATAAATAAACATTTAAAAGAAAAAGTATACCCAGATAAATTTGTGTGGCCTGCTCTAACTAGAATTCGGGCACCACCATCACTGTGGGAAAACTGCCCAAAAGTAAATTCTACCCTCAAACCCTCACTTCTTTTAACTGTACCTCTTGCACAGAGCCCAACAGTAGCTGAAGTTTATTCCAGTTATGCCTGCCATGAGTGCCACCGATAGGTACTGTTAGACCTGCTTTTGAGTGGGGGAAAAGAAAAGCGCAAAGCCAATTATTTCGCCAACATCTGATAGGGACTCGAAAAGGCAGTAATTGCTAGGCTTACATTTCAGGAAGCAACCTATTTTGTGCTTTTGGTGCCAATGAATACAAGGCCAGTACGTGGTGAATATGCCACTTACAACTGGCATCCATGCAATGTCACATAATCTCCGTGCCAGGTCAAGCTGGGACATGGGACACGTTTACATTTTTGCACATTAATTTGGAAAATGAAGGTATTCCTCCCTGCCCCCCACCCAGTCTCTCCCCTTTGTCCTCGGGGGTCCCAGTAGCTGAGATATTTTGAAAAGTTCTTTGAAAGCCTTCTTTGTACTGGGCCCCCATGTAAGCTCATCATGGGGAATTCAAATCCTGTGTGACTTTTAAAATTCCAAGGCAAGCCTCTTGGCCATATGGTTTCATAGCAAGGACCCTGGTGAGCCTGAACACGAAGATGCTGGGCTAAACTGACGGTCACGGGAGTTTATAAAAGTGGTTGTAGCAGTGAGGCCACTGAAGAAGATGAAAGTGGTCATGGGCTAGTCTTATGTTTAGATGGATGAGTAGTTTCGGGTGCTGGAAAGACATTTGCCTCAATATCGCTCTGGCTTAATGTCCAGAATTTCATAATTTCTGACTCCCCTAACCAGACCCCCTACTGGCCTCCTTCCCTACTTGGCCTGATAACTGAATTTCTACTAATGTCTCGATTTCGACCCTTTTAGACTATTTCTGAGCATAATAAGGTATCCTGCATGAAGCTTATTAGATCATAAATACATATGTCAGTATAATGTCATGGTTGAAGAGTATAGGCCTTCAGATCAGAAAGTCTGGCTTTAAATCCCTACTCAGCTACTCACTAGCTGTGCAACCTTGGGCAAGTTATGTATTCTCTCTGGGCCTTCCTTTCCTCCTCTGAAAAGTGGGGTTAATGGCCTTCCTGTTTCATTGGGTTGTCGGGAGAACTAAATACAGTATTATCTATGGTACCTAGACATAGAAAGCAATTGCTGAGGTTTACCATTATTATAATAAATACCATGAGGATAGACAGGACATTAACCGTCATCTGCAGAGGATATTACTTTTTTGCACGTGCAAAAATCACTTGCCACAGAAAAACAGGGTTTTTTTTCAATGTTTAGAGGGAAAATTATGTTTTGATCATGTAAACATTCTGCCAGAAAAACAAAAGGCCCAGGGTTTGAAAAAATGTTCAATGGGGCTTATATGCTAGAACTGCTCATTTTGAGGAGAGTGTGAGAAAAAACGAATAAAGCTGTTTCAAAAACTGAAAATAATTTTTAACCTTTTTTTAATGTTTATTTTTGAGACACACACACACACACACACACACACACACACACAGAGTGTGAGTGGGAGATGGGGGCAGAGCGAGAGAGAAATGCAGAATTCTAAAGAGGGTCTAGGCACCAAGCACAGGCCCTGACATAGGGCTTGAACCCCCAAACTGTGAGATCATGACCTGGGCCCAAGCCGGATACTCAACCAACTGGGTGACCCAGGCACCCCCAAAATGAAAATGATTTTAAAAGAACAAGGGAGCTAACAGCAAGGATAAGTGTGAAAAAAATACACAAAGAAATATTATGGCACATGTGTGACTTATTTTCTTTCAGAGGAGAAGACTCATGACCTGGTGAAGGGCAGATAACAGGGCAAGGCATGCTAGGTTTCCATGACCCTCTTCTGTCAAACTGAATCCGAAATCACTCTTCCTAACTAGCAGAAGGGTTATCAGTTAATCACTGAGGCCGCTGATTTGAACAGAGATCACTTACCCTATGCCAGCCAATAAGCCAAGACTTTCTTTGGTCAGTTCATTGTCACACCATCCCCACGAGGCAGCTAACTGTGATTACCCTGTTTTTAGGATATGAAAAGAATATGGACACTGCCACAGCATTGTTCTCTTGTCACGTTCATGATCCTGAAGTTGCCATCGGGGAAAGTCTAGCTCTGAAAATTTCTACCCCGGAAAAAAGAAATCACAGTAAGATTCTAATTAAAGCAAGACTTGCGTCTCGTGGGTAATGATACCATAAAAAGACAGAGATTATGTCAGTCGTTCTCGGGTGTGTGTGTGCATGTGTGCACGCTCACTACATATGGAAGAATGACTTTCATTAATTAAGAGAAACACTGGGTCTGAAAGGTGGAAATAATTTTGCAGCAACAGTGAACTCATTCATTGAAGAAATATTTATTAAGTGCCTATTGCATACCACCAAGGGGATACAGTGATAAAGGAGACTGATCTGCTCCATGCCCTCATATAGTTGAAAGTCCGCGGAGTACACAAAGCAACAACAATAACGACAGAAAGTGTGAAACAAAGTAGGACAGGAGAAATGTCAAGGCTCAGGGGGGCATATAGCATCCTGGTGCTTCTCAAAATGCTGTAAGAGTTACCAGACTCCGGGCCAGCACATATACAACCCCTGTTTATGTTGAGTGTGCTCTTTCACAAAATGGTGACATTGTACTTGCACCCATTGTATTGCTTTTTGCTTGGACTTCAGTTTAAAAGTGGTTTGGATCTGAGCTCTAAGTCCAGTACTTCTGAATTATTTGTAGTTATGAGTTGAACCCTAGGTCTGAAGGCCTCTTCTGTAGGGTATTAGACAGAATGAAATAAGGATTTGAGGCCCTAAGACTCTCAAGTGAATATTAGTAGGATTCATTTGGGGCTTCAAAGCCTGGACAATAGCAAAAGTATGGTCTTCTGGAATGACAAGTGAGCAAGGAACACCTGATGAGTCAACAACTCTAGAATTGCCATGAGCTAGTGGTTTCTGGAGCCACCTTAAAACCTGGAACTATGCCTTTCAAAGTAGGCTTAAGAGAAGATATTTAGGGGGTGCCTGGGTGGCTCAGAAAATCCAACTCTTGATTTGAGCTTAGGTCATGATCTCATGGTTTGTGAGCTGGAACCCCATGTGAAGCTCTGTACTGATAGCATGGAGCCTACTTGGGACTCTGTCCCTCTCTCTCTACCCCTCCCTGTGTGCCCTCCATCTCTCACAATTAGGGAGAGAGAGAGAGGGAGATAGAAGTTATTTCGAACTTTAGATTTAGCATGAAAAGAAAAAAGTTCTAAAAGATCATATTTATCAGGCCAAGAATGAAGGCTGAATAATCAAGAACATAAGATGAATATCTTCATATTAGGAGGCTTCTCTGATTAATGGAGGTCATAAGCTTTGGAGGTAAAATGACAGCAGTCCAAATCCCTGTTCAGCACATTCTAGCTCTGTTAACACTGGGTGAGTCACTTCACTTTCCTGACTCTTACTTTCATCATATGTAAAATGGGGAGAGTCCAACCCAGAGGGCAGGACTGGTGGTGAGGATTAATTAGCACAAAGTAGGAACTCAAGAGAACCTTGTGCTATTATCACTAACAGTAAAACTCCTCTAACTTTTGGCAGACTAAAGGTATACAATGATAACTTTCTCTACATTATCATTTACTTGAAGTCAGTATTTGGAAGACTTCAAAAAATACAGTAGGGTCCTTCACCCAGGTGGCAAGAAAAGAGGGCCGTTTCTCCCCATCTCCACTAGCAAACATGAGACTGGATCAGAGAGGTTACTGCTCAAGGTCGCAGAGCTGGGCCACCACCAGTTCTCTGCTTTGTGAGAGAGTCCAGTATAACTCAGTACCTTGGCTTATCTTTTGCCGAAACCACTCACTCTGACCACTCAGGAAACTATTCATTTTAGTTCTGGCTCCTGGTCTCTCCCTATCATTCAGGTGTGGGTTTTCCCTTTCTGTGGAAATAGATGCCTGTGCCTCATATCTCCTTCCTGCGGTTTCCAGTGATGTTCTGCAAACAAAGGTATTCGTGATGTCATGTCTCGTATTTCCGTTGGCCGGCTTCTCTCTCCCTAGTGACTAATGTCAATCATTGCTCCTCTGGGACACAATTTTCATGAAGAATCAGCCAAAGAGGTCTTCCACTTAACCTACAATAATGTTCAATTCCAGTAAAGCCTGGGAGAAGAAAATGGGCTAAAAATTGTTTCTCCACTAACTCGAGGTGACCTCCAAAAACTCTGCTCTTTTTGAGCAAACTTTTGTGATGGGCCAGTTTACTGAAGAATTCACTTTTCTTCCTGAACTCAAGTCATTCTATATTCCTATTGATAAAACTAGCCTCTCAATTGCACATGTGTGTGTTTTTATAAAATAAAGAATATATTCATTCATTTAGTAAGTATTGAGCACCTACTAGGTGCCAGATTTGTTCTACATGCCGAGAAAAAAAGTTGTGAAATATCAGTGAAATGAAAAAATCAGGCCAAGATGATTATTATGAAATGCTCAGCATTAGAATAGGAAGTGCATTAGAATAGGAAGTTCTACAGCCAAAGAAAAAGTATACAATGAAGGTAAAGTTGAGGCAACTCTTACATGGTATTAGCCAACCCCTCCCAAACTAAACCCCCCAAAGCCCCAGCCACACTTGTGATTGACCCTTCATTCATTATATATGATAGTGATCATGAACTTGGACTAAACTACTGAAACAGAATTTGAATTCTATATCTCACTAATTGAGGGACTTCAGTCAAATTATTTCACCTTTTTACACCTCAATATCCTTATGTGTAATATGAAATTACTCATAGTGCTTGCCTCATATCACTGTTGTAAGAATTAAATACTGTATAATTGTACATGGTCTGGCACACAATAAATGATGATGATGATGATGATGATGATATGATGATGATGATGATATGCACCTGAATTATTTAGATAGGTAGCTCAATTGTCCAAAGCTATGACTTCAAACATCTTCCTAAATTTTTAAAGCCTTGTTTACAGATGTCAATTCAGAGGGAAGATAATACATTGAGACAGTATGAATAGACTTGCCGAGGATGAGAAATTTAGAACCCAAGCTCTTGATCACGTAGGGAGGTCACCAAGAGATACTTTGTATTTTCCGGCTTTATCAGCTCTTGTTTGTATCAGGAGCAATTATAAAGAACAGTACACAGAGTTCATCTTTAAAAAATCAAGTCCTAGGAAGAAAGCTAAGGAGGGAGAAAACAAGAAGAGACTTATCTTCCAACATATAATAATTTCTATGCTGTCAGCTTATCTTTATCAGGAAGGTTTAAATTAAGAGAGAGAAAATTTGTTTACTAGGATATTTTGAAAAGTGCCATTGATTTTTTTATCCTTTATAAACTTTGTTTTCCTTATTGATGTGTATAATAATATATCAGTTTCAGGTATACAACAGAATGCCTTGTTATATGTATATATTATGGAACGATGAACACAGTAAGTCTAGTTAACATCCGTCCCCACCCAGTTACATTTTTTTCCCCCTGTGATGACTTTTAAGAACTACTCTCAGCAACTTTCAAATGTACAATACAGTATTGCTAACTGTAGCCACCAAACTACATCCTATCCCAAGACCTACTAATCACACAACCGGAGCTTTGTATCTTTTGACTGCCTTCATTCATTTAGCCTACCTCCCTACCCCCACCTCTGGCAACCACCAGTCTGTCCTCTGTATCTAGGAGTTCAGTTTTGTGGAGTTTTTTTTTAGATTCCACATGTAAGTCAGACGATCTGGGATTTATCTTTCTTTGTCTGACTTCTCTCACGTCACAAATGCCCTCAAGGTCCATTCACATCGCCACAAGCTTTCCTTCCTTTTTATGGCTGAACAATATTCCCTCATATATGTACCAAGGTCTCTATCTATTCATCTATCAATGGACACAGGTTGCTTCCGTCTTGGTTAGTAATAGTAATGCAGCAAGGAACGTGGGGGTGCAGAGAACTTTTCAGGTTAGTGTTTTCAGGTCCTTCAGATAAATACCCAGAAGGGGAATGGCTTGCTCCCCTAGCACTTCTTTTTTTAATTTTTTATATTTTTTAATGTTGATTTTTGAGAGGGAGGGAGCAGGGGAGGGGCAGAGACAGAGGAGAACAGAGGATCCAAAGTAGGCTCTGTACTGACAGCAGAGAGCCTGACTGGGGGGCGAGGGGGGGCGGGTGTGTGCTCAGACTCACCAACTGTGAGATCATGACCTGAGCTGAAGTCAGAGGCTTAACTGAGTCACCCAGGCGCCCCCCCCCATTTTTAATTTTTAAAGGAATGTTCCTACTGTGCTTCATGGCTATACCAATTTACATCCCCATGGACAATGCACAAAGGTTCCTGTTTTTCCATATCCTCACCAAACTTGTTATTTATCATTCCAATAAAAGCCATTAAAAAATATTTTTAATGTTTTATTTATTTTTGATACAGAAAGAGACAGAGTATGAGAGGGGGAGAGACAGAGAGAGAGGGAGACACAGAACCGGAAGCAGGCTCCAGGCTCTGAGCTAGCTGTCAGCACAGAGCCTGACACGGGGCTCGAACCCACGAACGTGAGATCTGACCTGAGCCGAAGTCGGAGGCTTAACCGACTGAGCCACCCAGGCGCCCCCAATAAAAGCCATTTTAAGAGGTGGAAGATGATACCTTTTTGTGGTTTTGATTTGCATTTCCCTGATTAGTGATGTTGAACACATTTTCATGTACCTGCAGGCCATCTGTATATCTTCTCTGGAAAAATGTTTTTTCAGATCCTCTAACCCTTTTTTTAAGTTTATTTATTTACTTGAGAGAGAGAGAGAGAGAGAGAGAGAGAGAGAGAGAGAGAGAAAGAGCGTGCATGTGAGTGGGGGGGAAAATTCCAAGTAGGCCCCACGCTGACAGCTGAGCAGGGCTTGACCCACATACCTTGTATGAGATCATGACCTGATCATGATGAGATCATGACCTGAGTCAAAACCAAGCCCCAGATGCTTAATCGACTGAGCCACCCAAGCACCCCAGATCTTCTGACCCTTTTTTCACTGATTTTTTTTCCTTTTGCTATTGTGTTGTAAGAGTTCTTCATGTATTTTGGATATTAGCCCCTTATCAAATACATATGATTTACAAATATTTTCTCCCATTACTTCGGTTGCCTTTTCATGTTGATAGTGTCAACTTGAAAGCTTGCAGAAGCTTTTTAGTTTGATGTCGTTTCACTTGTTGATTTTTGCTTTTGTGGCCTTTGCTTTTGGTATCAAATCCAAAGTCATCATCAAGACCAACATCAAGGAGCTTACCCCCTGTTTCTTCTAGGACTTTTATGATTTCAGGTCTTACTACTCAAGTCTCCAATCCCTTTGTGTTGATTTTTGTATATAAAGTAAGATAAGGTCCACTTTCATTCTTTTGTATGTGGCTGTCCAGTTTTCCCAATACAACGTACTGAAGAGACTGTTCTTTCTCCAGTACATAGTCTTAGCTCTTTGCTCTAAGTGAATGGACTATATACATGGGTTTCATTTCTTTTCATTTACATATCTTAAAAGTACTATATTTTTGAGTCATTTTCCAGTAAAAGAATATTTTCCATCAGAATCAGCTAATAATTTGATTTTGTGATATTTATTTCATTCCTTGCCAAGTTTACAGCAACTCCCAGATACTGTGATGATTGTGAGAAATTCTATTGCCTGATGAAAAGAAAGGTTGTGTATTAGAAGACTTGTGTTTTAGTAAATTATTTTGAAGGTTTAAGAAAAAGATCTAAATGACATCCTTTAAAAGTCTGAGCATTTTACAGGTGTTTCTGCTTTCCCATCTTCATACTGTTTATATTCATTATAAACCCCAGTAATACAGTTGGACAATGGCACCATTGGTCCATTTGGGTCAACTTTTTTAGGAAATTCCAGTCTTACCAAGTCGTTTTTCCCTCCACAAGAGAAATATTTGCCTTAATATTTCAAGAGTAGTGGACACTTCTAACATATTGCTATTTGGTCCCTGGCGTTGGTAGTCTTTGGTATTTCCAATCCAGAGTGCCAGCCTACCATAGAAAACTCCACTTCTGGGACACTTGGGCAAACAGACATTTATCATATCTTTTACCGAAATTGCCATTTCCTCTCTCTTGAAATTATCACATCCTAGCTACTAGCTTCTCTTCCTAAGGGCTGGTAAAGAAACACGTACTTTTGAACCACCCAGGATTAAACAATTCTCTCTCTCTCTTTCTCTCCCTCCTCCCCCACCCCTCCCGCCTTGTCCCCTCACATGCTCACATGCTCACACACACCTTCCTT
>NC_043711.1:31183778-31354864 GCF_006229205.1 Suricata suricatta | reverse complement strand
TGGGGGGCTCCGGGGCGGGGGCAGCTTGAAAGCTTTGCAAAACTTCCGACGGCTGTGGGTCTGAAACACGCCCCGAACTGCCAGATTAAGTACCCCATCTCTAAACCTCTTGATTTAGGGCCATTAGAGAGTGGAGCTCAGATGCCACATTTGGTCCCTAGTGAGAAACTGGGAGGGCAAGGCGCTCCGGCTCGGGGCCACTTTCACTTGTAAGAAACCAAAAGGGTGGGCTAGACGGGGACAGACAATCGTAAAGAGGGAAAGAGAGAGGAGGGAGACGGCTGTTGTAAAGAAACGGAGACAGAAGGGAGAAAAAGATCGGTAAAGGAGAAATACGGGCAACTGGGGCACAGTGGGCGGGGAGACCACACCGCCGCGGGGGAACCGGGCACAGAGGGCGGCTCAGAGAGGCAAGGGCGAGGAAGAGAAAAGAGAGCTTCGGAAGGGAGAGCGAGAGGGGAGAGTCAGAAACTGAGAGCGCTTGGAAACGCAGAGAACTTTCTCTGCTCTCCCTCCCCAGGGCAACGAGTCTCAGCAACGCTGATCTCCTCGAGGCGGCGGGGAGGGCGAGCGGCTGGACCCGAGCTCCCCGCGCCTCCGGCCTCCGCCTCTCGCAGCCCGAGGCCGGCTGCGAGACTCGCACGGGCCGGCCGAGGAGGGGACTCCTCCGTCTGCAAGGAGGCGGTCCCGCTCGCTTCGCTTTCTCCTCCCCTCTCCTCCCAGAGGCGGGCACGCGGGGTACTTGAGCGGCGGAGGACCCACGGCCCCCGCCTCCGCCCCCCCTCCGCCCCCCATTCAAGAAGCAGCTCCGCTATCCCCGCCAGCAAAGGGCGCCCGGCGCGCCTCGGAGCGCACGTTCCGCGCCTTCTCCTGCCCGCTCCTTGGACATTATGCGGCCGAGCAGCCGAGCCCCAGTCCTCCTCCTCCTGCGGCTCCTCCGGCTCCTCCTGCGGCCCGAGCGGCTCAGCTCTCGGCAGGCGGCGGCGTTGCTCAGCCGAGCGCAGACGGGACCCTCGCAGCGAGACCTCAGCGACTCCTAAAGTCAAAAGTTGGCGGCGGGCGCCGGGCTCCGCGGGCTCACCGCGGTCGCTGCCTCGCGTCGCCGCCGCAGCCAGAGTGGGCAGGAGGGAGGGGGGTGAGAGCGACAGGGGAGGGGTGGGAAGCACCATGCAGTTTGTATCCTGGGCCACACTGCTAACGCTCCTGGTGCGGGACCTGGCCGAGATGGGGAGCCCAGACGCCGCCGCGGCCGTGCGCAAGGACAGGCTGCACCCGAGGCAAGGTAATGAGACTCCGGCCATCGCGACCCCTCCGCCCCAGTCGCCACCTCCCCAGCCTCTGCGCCCGACAGCGGGCACCCCGCAGCGGAGGCCTCTCTCTTTTTCCTAGAAAGAATTATCTCCGGCTTTGCAGCCTCTCCCTTCTTTAGGTCATTCCCAGCCAATTTCTAGAGAGAGCAACCTAGAGCAAACTTGGTCTCCCCCCACCCCGCTTTGCTTGTAGTTTGAGCTTTCCCTTTCACCACCTCCACGGCCCAAACTAGAGTTACTTAGTAACTGAGGGTAGCACACAGTGACTTGTTTTATTTTATTCAGATTATTTGTCAGAATATGAAATTTATCTTATGTATTTTGACTTGTTCATTGTCAGATTCTGAATCGTGTATCCTCAGCTTCTAGAACAGTTCCTGGCTATTCCTGGCACATAGTAGGTCCTCCGCAAATATCGGTGCACTGGCTGAGGGTGAAGGCAATTGACTCAAACGGGCAAAAAATAACTGCTGGAAAATAACCCGGGACAAAGCCCCCCCCCCTTTTTTAAATTAAAACTTGAGAGAAATTGGTCTGCAGAAAATTGAGTTACTGCTTCATGTGTCTCTGGTTCTCCCTGCAGTGAAATTATTAGAGACCCTGAGCGAATACGAAATCGCCTCTCCCATCCGAGTGAACGCTCTCGGAGAACCCGTTTCCACGAACGTGCACTTCAAAAGAAGGCGACGGAGCATTAACTCTGCCTCTGACCCCTGGCCGGCCTTTGCCTCCTCATCCTCCGCCTCTACCTCCGACCAGGAGCATTACCGCCTCTCTGCCTTCGGCCAGCAATTTCTATTTAATCTCTCTGCCCATTCCGGATTTATCGCTCCAATGTTCACGGTCACCCTTCTCGGGACGCCCGGGGAGAATCAGACAAAGTTTTATTCCGAGGAGGAAGCGGAACTCAAGCACTGCTTCTACAAAGGCCATGTCAACACCAAGTCTACCGGGTCCCAGCACACCGCGGTCATCAGCCTCTGCTCAGGAATGGTGAGTTGGTGCGCGCTCCTCTTCCCTCCCGCCTCTTCGCCAGTTTCTGGAAGACTTCATTGCTCTCTAGCCTACGACCCACAACTGCGCCGAGTTTCCACTCTGGCATTAAATATCCGCTAGAAACTGGTTGGCATCCAGCGGTTTGGGTGACTAGCCCAGTGCGTGCGCTTACACTGGAGAGGAGCGCACGCATCCGTTACCAGGGGGTTCCGTGTGTTTCGGAGCTTTCTAGAGTCCGAACTCAGCTACGTTGCTCCTTGCCCAACGCCAGTAGGCGGCTTGGAAGTCGGTTTCCAAACTCCAGAGTTGCCTGCCCTTCCTTGTAGCAAACACAGCCGCCCAGGAGCGGAGCAGCTGAGCGCAGGCAGGACCCGACTCCTTATTGGCGCGTCTTGAGTCAGGGGTGTGGGCTGAGGATCCCCAGCCTCGAGTATGGGGAGTTCCTTCAGTGTGTCGTGGAGGGCGGTGCGTAATCTAGAGTCCCTGCGATCTCTCTGGGCCTTTTTTCACGCGCCAGGAACCCTGAGGCTCAACAGGATTGACAGGGAACAGGTCCGTCCCAGGAACGGAAGGGTGGGCCAAGGACTCCGGAGGCGGGGAAGAGGGCGGAGCTTGCCCCGGACGCTTTGAATTAGGGTAGAACTCGGAGTGGGGGTGTGGCGCAGTCCGACTCTGCACCCTGCTGGCGGGGTAGCCCTGAGAAACAGGAACAGAGGGAGAGACCCTGCAGAGGCTGCCCGGACAAGATTTAAGTTCTTCTGGGTTTTCTGCGCCCATAGGGGTCCCAGAGACTCGAAAGCGGAGTCTACAACGCACGTTTCCCCTAGATACGGAAAGCAAGAAGGCGCGGGGCGGCCACCACCCTGCGCGGCAAAATACGCACTTAGGGTTTCCGAGAGGGTACCTCGACCCCCTCTTGACCTCCACTCCCCACTTGCTCTCCAGTTGGTCCGATAAGGCATTCGCCTTCTTCCCCCAGCACATTTGAAGACAAGTTCTAAAGTTCTGATCCCCCCGAAAGGGATCCTTGACTTTTCCAAACGATGTGCGTTCCTGCCACGCGCGTGTGACGCAGAAACTTTCCCGGGTCAGACTCTAACAACGCACGGCGTTGTGCGCACTGCTCCCCGGTGATGCGTTTGCTCTTCCCCTGAGGACCCATATTCTCCGTCACCTTTTCTAAGGGGGGGGGGCACAGATGACTTACCGGGGGCATTTGGCTGTCCCTGCCGAGCGCTGTCGTTGGTGGATCCTGCGTCCTCGGTTTGGCTGTCGCATCCATCTTCACTGCTCTACGGAAGGGTCGGGTGGGGAGCGAGGCAAGCCTGAAGACAGGGTCGAGGAAGATTTTCGCTGGCTGGGATACGAGCGCAGGGATGAGCCCCTCCAGCCCCCAGCAAAGCGCCAGGAGCTGCGGCTGGTTGTTGAAGATTGTTTGGGGGTGGGCGGAGACGGCAGCTTGACGCGCGGGGGGGTAAGGGGGTGCTGCCGTGAGTCACTGCCGCCCCAAGACCTAGGGCCAAAGCGCAGGAATCATTCCATTCTTCCAAAGATTATGGCTGGATTGGGCATAAGTCAGGCACTGGAATCCACGTCATCAGAACTCCCCTAGATCCGAATGTAAACCCCAATTCCAGAATTTACGGAGGGTGCTAAGTATGTTCGTAAAGTTTGTAAACAACCTTTACTCCTCCTCCCTCCTCCCTCCCCGCCTCCACACCCTGCTGAGTGGCCCCAGCAGTTGTGTAAATACTTTCCTGCGTAGGACCTTGATTTCTGGTGCGAATTTTAGGTGGTATCTCGCACATGGAACTGCAAGTGGTAATTCTCTTAGGGCACTGAGGGCCGGGACCTCAGAAATGATTGTACAGACCGTGACGAACCCGCTTATATTGCATTTAATCTGCAGTCTGCCTCTTTGGGGAGGGAAAGGTCCAGAACGCGTCTTCAGGATAAGTGCACTGGCTGTTTCTTCAGTGACTAACCTAGCTCCAAAACCCTCATCCCTCTGACTCCCTTCTGGAATTTATCTCTCCTCCCAAGACTTTCCATTACCATTTCTTCACCAGTAGTGTCATGGTGTTCCTAGTGGCCCACCCGGGGAATATTTCACACTTGAGAGTGAACCAAGCTGATCTACCTTCCCCTCCGCCCAACCCTGAACACACACACACACACACACACACTCAAACCTTACAGTCAGTTATCAGTTTCCCTGAATTCCATCTCAGATGTGTCTCTCACTGGTCTGAACAAGCCCTACCCTAATTCTAGACCTCTTTCTTTCTCTGCCCCTCTCACATTTAGGAGTGTTGTCTAAGGAATATTTCCATCTGGCCTCTCCTCCTCCAGTCTTTCCTCTCTAATCCCTGCCACACAGCGCTAACAGATTAAGGATGACTAGGTGTAAGATCACATTGCTCCTCTGTTCACTCACTTTACATAGCTCCCCATTGCTTAGTGAACAACCACTAACTCCATCGTCTGACACTTCAGACCATTTGCAACATCCCTCTTCCTGCCTTGCACATCCGCAGGCCAGGCTCATGGTGCAGGCTTTCCTCCACAAATTCTGGGTATCGGGCACTCTGCTTTTGCAGATCTTCTCTGCGCTTCTTTCTCACCTCAGTCCTACCTTATTGCCTTTGGGCCTGTGGGTTTACTAGGTCATGTCCCCCCAGCATCCCACGCTCAAATCCTACCCTTCTTTTAAAGTAACTTACATGCCTTCTTCCCCAGGAAACCTTGTCCTTCAGCCGCCGGTTTCTCTCCCTCTTACCTGCACAAACACGTATCTGTAGCTCTCTTATGATGCTTAGTATGCCCTCTTGTATTAAGGTTCTTGGTACACATGATCTATCCCTTTCTCCGTGGCAGCAGGGACAACATCAGTACATTTCACTCCCATGTTGAAGCCTTGTATATTGTAGGTACTTAATACCTATGTTTGAGTAAGTGATCACTTTAACCAAGAAAGGATTGCTCTTTGATCAAAGAACTCTTATGCGAACCAACAACAAAATTAATTGGACCTCATACAGATGACATTTATTGGACTTTTATTATGTGTCTTGCAGTATAATAAGTAATTTTTTAATGTTTATTTTTGAGAAAGAGACGGAGTGAGAGGGGGAAGGAACAGGGAGAGGGAGACAGAATCTGAAGCAGGCTCCAGGCTCTGAGCTGTCAGCACAGAGCCCAATGCGGGGCTTGAACTCATGAACTGTGAGATAATGCCATGAGCCGGAGTCCGATGCTTAACCAACTGAGCCTCCCAGGCGCTCCTAAGAAGTACTTTTTGTATGCATTATCTCATGCCATCCAAATCCTCACAACAGCCCAGCTGTCAAAACATCCAATTTTATAGATAAGGAAGGACACTGAGGCTTTGAGAGTTGGAGATTTGCCCGAGGTCTCTTAGCTAGTAAGTGGCAAAGTTGGAGTGCCTACCCTTTCTGACCCATGCTCCTAACTGTGGGCCAGAGACTGAATCTGTTTCTGGAAAGAGTTTTGGAGTTCTTATTTTCTTTCTTTCTTTCTTTTTTTTTTTTTTTTTTTACTAAAGTTTATTCATTTTAAGAGAGACAAGGTGCAAGTGGGGCAGGAACAGAGAGAGAGAGAGAATCCCAAACAGACTCCATGCTGTCAGCCCAAAGCCCAAGGCAGGGCTAGATCTCACAAGATCATGTGAGATTGTGACCTGAGCCAAAATCAAGAGTCGGACATTTAATCCACCGAGCCACCCAGACACCCCTCAAAGTTCTTTTCAAAAAGGTACTCAACTACAATCCGGATTCCTGAGTTCTAGATCCAGCATTGAACACTATTAAGATAAGAACACATGAAACACTATTCAGCTTCTTCTGTATCACTGAAGAGGGGTTTGGAAAAGTCACTTCCTCCCTCTGGGCCTTAGGTTCCTCTTTTCTAATCACAGATGACTGATGACCACCAGATGAACTCCCAGGTTCTTTCCCAGTCTTTATGACCTGTCTCTGGTAGGTTTCACATGTAAACAAGAGTTGTTTATATATGTATTTTTGAATGTTTATTTATTTTTGAGGGAGAGAAGGAGGTGGGGAGAAAGAGAGAGAATGAGCAGCAGAGGGGCAGAGAAAGAGAGACTTTGAAACAGACTCCAAGCTTCAAGCTGTTAGCACAGAGTCCACCCCAGGGCTCGAACCCCCAAACTGAGAGATCATGATCTGAGCCAAAACCAAGAGTATAACGTTCAACCAGTTGAGCCACCCAGGTGCCCCGAACACATTCTATCCTGGTGGTTAGAGGCTGACACAGCAACACAAAAAGCCACTAAGGTGTTATAATCCCTTGCAAAGTATCCTTTTGCTAAGTACTTTCCATGTGTTATCCCATTTATCCTGCACAATATGCCTTTACACTATGTATTTTTATCACCAACTGACGAACAATCCCCATGATGGGGATTATTTTATTGAAACTCAGAGCAGTTAAGGTACTTTTCCAGGGTGGGTGGGTGAGGGGCAGTGCTGGGAACCTAAGGCATCCTGACTCCAAGCCTTGCACCATTTCACTCCGTTGCACAGGGAATGGGTGCAGAGACGTTCATGTGCCACTGTCACAGGTGGCACTGCGCTGAGTGCCTGTGATCCGTGTATGCTCTCTGAATTGGAATTAATGATAAGGCCTCCATGGGTCGGCTTTTCCCCGTGGAGCTCACACTTGTCCCCAAATTTCTGAGCTATTTTAACACACAGAAATGCTCTCTTTCCTATTAAGTGAATATGATTAGAATTTGAGCACCAGGGAAGGATTTCTTAGAGACAGATTTGGATAGCAGGTGCAACAGAGTCAAATTAAGAACGTATGGACCTGGCAGAGTGAAAATAAACTGCTTCTCCGACCGAATGTCATTTAAGCAGCCTCCATGGGGAAGGGATTGGGTGAAACGGCACCTTGCAACTTGACAATGTTCCGTTTTTGTTTTCCTCCTTGTGGCTGAGTTCTATTAAATCACCCTCTCCTCTCTCTTCATTTGCAGCTGGGCACATTCCGGTCCCATGATGGGGATTATTTTATTGAACCACTGCTGTCCATTGATGAACAAGAAGATGAAGAGGAACAGAACAAACCCCACATTATCTATAGGCACAGCATCCCGCACAGAGAGCCCTCAGCAGGAAGGCAGGCGTGTGACACCTCAGGTATTTCCTTCTTGCTCTTTGACAGGCTGCAAAGTGCTACCTTGTATGTTGTCTTGGATTCAGTCTTCAAGCGAGGTAGGTATAGCCCTAGGGCACAGGTGTGGGAGCTGAATGAAGTTTAGTGGTTTGTCCAACGTAGCACAGCTGGTAACTAACAAAGCTCAGGTTCAAACTCAACTAGCTCAGAGCTCTCTGTGGGCAAAGCTGCCTCTTGTTGAAGTTGCTGATTTGTAGGATTAAGTGTTAGTAGTGTCTCCAGGCCGTGACAGTCTTATCCTCAGTCAGCAATCACTCATGTTCCCTGGGTGTCCTGGTATTTTCTGTTCATTTGGGATTTTTTTTTTTTAACCATGTAGGGTTATGAAAAAGTGAAAAAGTCCGTCTCACAAATGGAACTCTGAAACACCTCTGTGTGTTTCTAGGAATTTTTCCTATCAACTTGAGTTTTCGCAGTTGCTTTGACTTCAGGAAATAAAGGGGAGCTGTCAAGTTGGCGTCAAATGCGTGTAAGCCCACCCCTGATTCCTGTCCATGCTGGACACGGTCCTGGAGGCTTTACCCTGACATGCCTGACATATGTCATTCTGGGCACCTTGAAAAGTTTACACTTGTGTGTGTTACTCAATCTTCAGCCACGAGGCAACGCTTCAGTGTCTTTGAAGCCTGGTTACTTTCTCAGCTTATTACTAGAGATTCTCCTTCGGTTTGATCCTGGTTTAAGGATGTTTGTTAAAATACTCTTTTTGGTGTTGCTATTCTTCAATTTTCTGTTTCTTTCCTTTTTTCTTAATCTTTATTTATTTTGAGGGAGAGAGAGAAAAACAGACCGTGAGCAGGGGAGGGGCAGAGACAGATTCTGAAGCAGGTTCCAGGCTCTGAGCTGTCAGCACGCAGGGCTCAAACTCACAACTTGTGAGATCATGACCTGAGCTGAAGTCGGACGCTTAACCGATAGAGTCACCCAGGCACCCCTCACCTGTCTGCTTCTAAAACTTTATCCTTCTTCCTATTCTTTATTTTTAAAAAGTTGCTTCTCCAAATTATATGACTACTCAGGATCTTTCTGCATCTCCAAATAGAATTCAAAACCAGCAGAGGGGTTCCTAAAATGTTTTCCATGTGATTCTTTACTTCATCCTATATCTGCTTCAAGTACTTCCGTGGTGACAGAGGGTGGCACCCTATTCCCTCCTGGAATTAGGATTTCTAACGTGAATCATTCAGTGAAAGATAACATTGGCTGCTTCTAACCTGGAGTAGCGACGTCACGAGGCGTGTGGCATTGTAGCCTACGTAGGCTGGTGCTCCTATTGCCAGGGCTGGATGGAATATAACTGAAATACTATGTCACTTAGACTCACTGAAGACCCAGGGCATGGGTGAGCCGGTTGAAGGAGCAGTGCACTCAGAAACAATAGTGCCAGCAGCTTGCGTGGTTCCCGGCTGCTGCCCTTAAGTTTAGTGGCAAGACATTTGTCACAGTTTTGGGACCATGCTCGTAAGAACGGTTGACTTCCCACATCAGAATTAGCAAACGTTCATTTTATATACATGTCTAAACCTATAGATAGACTGTGATAGGGAAAATGTGATTCCTCCCCTTTTATTAATATATATTCAAAAGTTACTCAACCGGTATGTTCATTGATCAGTTTATTGAACTGTGGCACTTGGTGACCTTCTTCTCCCCTAAAGTGGCAGCAAACCAACATAAAAAAAAACAACTCCCAGCTATGAAGGTCCTATTCTGTCCTGGCATCGTGCAAAGCCCTTTCCCTACATAACTTCCCTGAATCCTTCGCACAACCCTATGAGATGGGCACCATTCTTACCCCCATTGCACCTGGCAGAGGAGCAGAGATGAAGCACCTTGGGCCAGGTCTCACAGCTGCTTCCTCAGGACAGCCCATGTTTGTCTTATCCCATGACCCATTTCGTCTGTGCATGTGTGAGGTGTATGTATGTATGTGCTGGCTGTGACAGAGAGAGAGAGAGAGAGAGAGAGAGAGAGAAGTCTTACTTGATGCTCTCATTCACAAAATCCTCGAAGTTCATTTTGTAAAAATTGATTGCCTAAGTCAATGGACATTAGATTTCCTAAACTAGAGGACAAGTCATTGTCAAGTCCTGTTAAAAACAGAAAGAACAGGGGACTCTGTAAAGGTCAAGGTTGAGGAGAAGAGAAGATGCCTTAAGTTTTGAAAGGAGTATTTGTGTTCTAGTCATTATTGGTTTGGGGGCCTTTACGTGCCACCGTCCAGATCACTGGTGCCAGCTTTTAGTTTTCCTTCTTGTTTGTCCGTGCCAGTGACCAATATGGCTGCCTTTCCTTCACCCTGTGTGATGAATCAGGAGTCTGGCCGTTGGACTGGCTCTTCCAAAGGTTGCTGCTGGACTCTGCCACTCAGGTTTCTCTCTTCCAGCTGCTTCTGCACCCCTTGTTTGAATACAGATTCAGGAGGCTCAGAACAGCTGGAGAGAACTTTGGAATATGGCAGAGCTTACCAGCAGCCATTAAAGGGTTGGACCGGCAGGTCTTGGAAACCTCCAGAACCAGGTAGCCTGTGCACAGGGAGTGCAAGTAGGTGGAGGGTGGGAGAAATCCCTCTGGCTAGGGCAGAAAATGTCCTCTACCGGTATCAGTCCATTCACCTTCAGGGGTTTCTCCAGGAGCAATGGTTGATCGCCAAGAGTAAGCTTTAGAAGTATCCTGGGAACCTCAAACAAATGCAGATTCTTTAAAACTACTACAACAACAACAACAACAAAAAAACCCAAAAAACAAAACACAAAAAGCAGCCTCTCTCTCTCAGGCTAGTGAGGAGCAAGAGTCCTTGGATATACCGAATTCTCCACAGGACTCAGAAGTTCAGTTAAACGTGAGGGATCGTGCTAACGTGGGATTTAAGGCAATAACCGTTATCTATTGCTTGCCTCTTGCTTTTGGACTTGAGGTTCTTTTTTTGTTTGTTTTCGTGGTGACCCACTTTAATATTTATTTTTGAGGGAGGGAGAAAGAGCACTGATGCTGGTGGGGGAGGGATGCATGCAAGCAGGAGAGGGACAGAAGAGACGGAGGATCCGAAACAGACTCTGATAGCAGAAAGCCCAATATGGGGCTTAAACTCGTGAACCTGGAGATCATGACCTGAGCTGAAGTCAGACACTCAACCACTGAGCCACCCAGGCGCCCTTGGTGCTCTTCCTCACTGCTTTCTAGTTCTTCTCTTAGGATGACTGATGATTTTCTGGAGGAAACTATAGGTAGGAGTTAGCTCTAGGCCACCAAGCTGATTCTGTACAGAGGAGCAAACCGTAGTCCTGGGAGGTGAAGTTACTTATTTCCAGGAGTGATACTCGATATATTCAACGCCAACACATCAGAATTTAAGATAGCCCTAGCCTTGGGGCCTGGAAGTCCCCTGCTGAGCTGGGCATAACCCTTTAGTTGCTGGCCAAGGGGAGTCTGCCCAGGGCCAGGCACTGTGGCTGACACGGAACCACCTACAGATGGGAGATGAGATCTGATCATTTCTGATTCTTGATGTATATCTGATTTTCAAAGAAGAGATTCTGAGATAAATGATATTAAAAAGACACATGCAGAAGGGAGTCTTATTTAGGGAAAATTTCACGCGTTCAGATGGGAGTCAACAACTTAATTTATTCATCCAGGGGTGCATTTAGCCATAAGGCCTTTACGAGCCCTTCTGTGCCTTGAGGATAAAGCCAGGAACCACGTTTATTCCAGTCCGCTGGGTGACCTCCAGCACATTTAGAGCATCAAGGAAGAATAACACATGCCTTTCAAGGGTGTAGTTGGGCTAAACAAGTATGAAATAATGAAAGCTCCCAGGACAGTGTTTAGCAGATGGTCGGCAATCACTGAATGGTAGGCTAGGAAGAAGAACCATGAAAACAGAAATTGAAACAGCACAGCAAGGAAAGGAAATCTCAGAATGCCAAAACCCAAAGCTAATCGGGTTCCCGTGATTAAGCTTAGAGCTTCCTGGTAACCAGGTCATAAAGGGCTTATGGGACTTGCCCAAGGTCACCCTGCCAGCAAGTGGTGCGGCCGAGTGCCCTTTCTCTCTGCTGCTTTTTTCTGTACCGCATGCAGCATTGTAAACATTCATCCCTTGCAAGTTTCTCTCGCTCAGCGCGGTGGCCGTCCTTCTGAGTATGTCTCTGTTTTGCCATCATCGGTTCTGTCTGTGTGTATGCATTTGGGCCAGTTGAGTGTATCTGCATTTATTTGGGATTTCCATCCTGTTTGTAAGTTTCTCAGGCTTCAGAGTGGCTTCTCCTGCCTGTGGCTTGCCCTTGTTATTTCAGTGTCCCCTCCGCAGTGGGTCCTCAGTCGGGTTCATCGAGCTGACTGCCTGCGTGCCCCACACCCCAGGGGACCAAGTGGCAAGCGCAGAGCCCTTCAGGAGACTTTATTGCCCTTAGAAGCCATTTCCGGCTGGTCCTTCACACTGCTTTTCCAAGTTGTGTCTCACGGACACTCTGTGTTTGACCCTGAATTTTGCACAAAAGGATTTAGTTGTTCTTATCAGTGAGATAGATGTGCTTCCTGGTAGGTGAGAGAGAGAGACAGGCGGGGGAGAAGGCCAACAGAAGGCGGTTTTGTTTGCCTGGGCCCAAAGGACAGTGTTTTTCCATTATTAGAATGCCTCTCTCACCCTCCCGTCTCAGCAAGGCCTGCTTTTGTTTTGTTTTATTTAAGGCATTTAAGAATTATATACTTGTTGACCCATCGATGCCACTTCTAAGGACATAATTGGACAATTGTGTAAAGATGTTTGTGTGAGAATACTTAGTTTCGTGTTGTTTATTATAGCAACAGGATGGAAAAAACCGAAGTGCCCTTCAGGAGGAGGATAGATCAAATATTTATGAGGTGTATATTTGATGGTTTCCTAGGTGGCCATCAAAAATAATCATACAGATTTATGTTAACAAATATTTATATGGTGAATAAGCAAGTAATAAATTAGTAGGTATGGTAGGATCTCGTTTTTTTAAAAATTGTAACTGTGTGGTGGTGCATGTGTGTATCGAGAAAAACATGAAGCAATATGCACAGAGGTTTTTTTTTTTAATGTTTATCTTTGAGAGAGAAAGAGAGAAACAGAGCATGAGTGGGAGAGAGGCAGAGAGAGAGGGAGATACAGAATCCGAAGCAGGCTCCAGGCTCTGAGCTGTCTGCACAGAACCCGATATGGGGCTTGAACTCACCACAAGATCATGATCTGAGCCAAAGTGGGATCCCCAACCAACTGAACCACTCAGGTGCCCCTGTTATGCACAGAAATATTAAAAAGGGCTTGTATTGTGGTTGACGGTAACATAGGCAACATTTATCTTTTTATTTTAATAGGCAACGTTTTTTTTTATTCTTATTTTCTGACATTATTCTATAATAGTTTTATAATCAGAAGATACAATTGAAAGAGAAAGGAAGATATCAGCATAGAGTTATTTTGTAGCCCTATGGCATTTGTCATCGGAAACCAATGGCGAAACCATGATCCCATGCATTTTTTTTTTCATGAGCCAGTCTTAGTAGCCAGATAAAAATCCTGCCTTGTATCTTCTTCCTTGGGACATTCGGACCGGTCAGAGTTGAAGCTCCATCTCAACCCGGCTCAATTGCCTTGTGCCTATTAGACATACCCAGGGATTATCATGGCTTAGTCTCCATTAGGAAGTGGAGACTCTGTCCATTGGGACATCTGGTCCTTGTTGGTTGGACTCCCAAGGATGCAGTCAGAATGGCTGGAAAATACAAGATGACGATGCAAGACATCCTTTGTTAGGGTCTTAGGTGTGCTACCCACATTCCATACATTATCAATTGAAATCTGGTCACCAATCCTATAGGGTAGATATTGCTATCCTTATTTTACATTTGAGAAAATTATAGCTCAGAGAGGCTGAACCACTTGTGCAAAGTCACACAGCTAGTGGGAAGTGGGGTGACATTTGAACCCAGGTCTAATTCCAATGTGCTGTGCTGTGGGCCTACGTCCTTTGAAAATACAAGTCCTAGATGATACCAACAGTGGCTGACATTTGTTGAGCATGTGCTGTGTGGCAGGCACTGTTCCAAAGGCTTTATGTGGATTGTGTATTTCAACCCTTACCTCGGCCTCCATGGTGCACGTGGCAGTGTGGAGACACAGAGAAGTGCATCCAGTTGGCTTGCATAAAGATACAGCCTGAAAACATACCAGTTTCCATGCCCCTTTCATCCTAGTCTATCTAGAGGGTTTTTTGCTCTGTCCTTTGTGGATTCTTTTGCAGTCAGATATGGATTACTTTTGCTGGCAGGATTTTGAACATGCTTGCCTACAGTTTGATAGGATTGGAGGAGCGCTGCCTGACGCCCGGAATTCCCACCAAGCCTCTAATGACTTGCTGAGACCTTGGTCCGAGGCAAGCCTCCTCGGTTGCAGAGTATTCGTGTTACTCATTAACCTCTGGGATCCTATTAATAATTTAGCATAGATTAGCTGATTAGATTAGCTTCCCTGAGAGTTGGGCCCAAATGGAGTGAGAGACAGAGCTGAGGGCAGACCTCTGAGGGGGCTTTCGGTAAACAATTCTGGGACAGCTTGAGGGTTCCAGGCTGTGACAGAGGCACTGGCTGACCTCATGGTCCCGCCCGGGCTCAAGCAAGTCAGTGGTTGTTGGCTAATTAGTTACTTCTGGGAGAAGCCAGCCTACCTCCATCTCCCCACACACTTGCTGTATATTCACATCCTGTCTTCGAGCTGGTCGGCCTGTGAATCTAAGAATGGGCAACAATGAAGGAGCCATGTGCTGGGGAGTGTGCTGGGCACATACATCATGGGTTCATTCATTCAGTCCCGCAACAGCTCCCTGAAAGGAGGATACTCCAATGATTCCCATAAGAAATGGGAATAAGAAAGCCGAATTCTGAAGGTGAATGAATTTGCCCGCACTATAAAAGAAATAGCTAGCCCTCAAACGTAGGGCTGATTTGAATCTTAAAGAAAGTTTCCACCATTTGGGATTTCTTGTTTTGGCTTAATTTCCTGTAACTTACCCCTCTTTGTTCCTCATCAGTCTCTATAGCTTTTTTCTCTTTTTTACATTCTTCAATGACTGTATCTAATACATAGTCAGTATAAGCAATGGCCTCTATCTTTGCAAATTACTAGAAAATTACTGTTTTAAATAACTGAATTCTTGAGCCTCCATCCTCAGCTTTATCTTCTTTGTGGCATTTATATAAAAATATTGCTTTTTTAAAACATCAGTGTTGGGGCGCCTGGGTGACTCAGTTGGTTAAGCGTCCGGCTTCAGCTCAGGTCATGATCTCACAGTTCGTGGGTTCAAGCCCTGCGTCAGGCTCTGTGCTGACATCTCAGAGCCTGGAGCCTGTCTTCGGGTTCTGTGTCTCCCTCTCTCTCTGCCCCTCCCCTGCTCATGCTGTCTCTCTCTCCCTCTCTCAAAAATAAATAGAACATGAAAAAAAATTAAAACATCAGTGTTAATAGTGCTATACAACTACAAAATCATTAAAGGATAATAAAAAAGAAACTTCTAATACAGGCAATGTATTTTTTTCTTTCATTTGTTCCATTTTTTCCATCATGTCCTTTTTTTGGTCATTTTTTTTTACTTTTTATTTTTTTAGAGAGCCCCCCATCATGCCTTTTAAAGATTTTTCTTTACCATTTATTTATTTTTGAGAGACAGAGTATGAACAGGGGAGGAGCAGGGAGACAGTGAGATACAGAATCTGAAGCAGGCTCCAGGCTCCGAGCTGTCAACCCAACACTGGGTTCGAATTCACAGACTGTGAGATCATGACCTGAGCGGAAGTTGGATACTCAACTGACGGAGCCACCCAGGCATCGCCCATAATGTCTTTTAAATGCACATTATTAAGAAACATCTTTAAGCACACAGAAACAGGTAGAGGCACTTTTAAAACGAACCCCTCTGCACTTAATGATAACAAAGATTTTTCCATGTGTGCTTTTTATTTTTTCTCTTTGCCGGAGTATTTTAAAGTAAACCCAGGTACCATGACATTTCCTGTCTGAATACTCCCATGGACATCTCTGAAAAAACGAGGCTACTTTCTTCCATAACTGTAATGGAAACATACCATGCTGAGCAAAATCAGCAATAATCCAATAATTGCCCCATCTGACCTAAAGAGTACCTGTATCACAGTGTTCATAATGGTCCCTGAAATGTCCACTTGTTTAGATTGTCTTCTAAATGAGCTCCTCCTTACGTTGCCATTGGTTGTTTTGTCCTTAAGTAACTTTTCACCTTGTTGCTAGTGTCCTCCTTATTAAATTGCTATTTTCCTTCTAGTTTACGTTTGTTCCCCATGGTCTTCCCCACCCCCCCTTCCAGTTCTTTTACTCACTGATTTATCTTTATCATGCGTGTCTGCGTTTGCAGCCATCTGAAAGAGCAGGGTTGGCCCCAAAGCCAGAGCAGGTACCAAGAACAAAGCTACCAGGGATAAGCCACTTATCAGAGTAATTTCACTGAACACAGAAGGCAGCGTGGTCAGGCTGGTTTTTGCCCCGTTGTCTGGAGTACCTTGATAACCCCTTTTCTTCTTTCTTTTTTTTCTTAAACCTCCCAATAGAAAGATCCTTGATTTACAGTATTTACTAAGACTCCCTTATCTACCATTCAAGGTTTGTACTCACCTGTGTTTTGAAACCTGTGAGAGTCAGTTTGCAATTGGGACTTGTCAAGTGGCAAGTTAGGTTTGGGTCTGAAATTAGGACTCCTTGATGTGTGACCAGCTTTCCTGCCCCCTGTCTTAAGCACTTTTGGTAAGCTTCTGGATCCAGAGATAGCACGAGCGCGCCCTGCTTTTACTTTGAGCCCCAAATTGATCTCTGTGTCCTCTGTCATCATTCCTGGTTGTTCCTATCACTTTGCTTCAGAAACCCATTGTCCATTGAGGAAAAAAGGGTCCTATGATACCCGCCTCTGTGTTTATCTTCCCGGTAAGCCCCTGAAACAAGTTTAAATGCACGCCCCCTTCCCAAGAAGAGATGTAAGAAACTTCAGAAGGCTTTGGTCAGGGCCAGAGGGAAATTGGTCAGGCGCGTGGACTAACAGAGGCAGGAAGGATTTGCAGTTAATCTCGGGGAGGTGGGGGTGGGGGAGGCCTTGGACTCTTCACCTGAATGGGCCATCTTTTTAAGTAAGATGCTGTAGAACTCTCTTAGATCTCTTCATATGAGGGAATAAACCCGCTTGTTCAGTGAAGGGCTATGTTCTTACACAATTGAGATTTAAATGGTTTAACTTTGTGTCTGCCAAAGTTAGGCTCTGTATGATAATCAGCTCATGACAGAATCATTATTGTAGCCATTTATGGGTACCCAAAGTCTGCTTATGTCAAGGCCAGACTTCCTCACGGCTATTCTGTACAACTGAGAATCAATATATATGAAGCATTCTGAATGTCACAAAAAGGAGCATGTGGGAATGCAAGATATGATGCTTTGTGCACATGTAGGTGATGGTCTTTGAGAAGGAGCAAAATCACGCGAGGAGTAAATGGTGGTGAAGTGCTTGCTGATTTCTTGCTCCTCACCTCTCACAGGACATTAGACTCAGAGCAGGGTGTTGAAAATGGCAGTTGGCCTGTGGTGTGTGGAATGAGAGACAAGACTCCATTAGTCCTGAGTTGTTCAGTGCTTTGGGGTCAATATAAGGCTTTTCCAAAGTTAACTGATGATGTGCTTTTTTTTTTCTTGTAAGCCAATTTCCTAATTCTCACACTTGAGCCTTTCCACTGTAACACGTTAGATTAGAGAGAATGGAAATGGTTTTTAGCACCTATTTTCTGTTTTAGCAGGTCCCAAGTAGAAAATCTGCAGTGAATAATGGACACACACACACACACACACACACACACACACACACTGTACCTCCCTTGAGCATAAGCTGCCACCCACTTCTTTTCTGGGGGTGCCTTTCTGCTCTGGGGTACTCTGTCTCCTTCTACCCTCCTGCCCTGCCCCCTGATTGGGTGTCTCTTTGATACCCTCTTTCCAAGTATCAGTGACCAAGAGAGGACACTCTGGTGGGTTTAACCCGTTTTGAATCCTAAGAGTTCATTTTTCAGCATTATTCACTTTTACCTTATAAAAGATAAGAACTCACAATTTTTTAATACTGGAAGGAACTTGAGAGAGAACTTCTTTTCCAGTCCTTTTTCTGGATCGGAGAGAATCAAGGCTCAGAATTGTGAAGAGCTTAATAATCTTGAAAGTAGGGTGAATGAAAAAGGGGGCCCTGAGGATGGGCCTCTTACTTCTCCAGCCTGTGTACTTTCCAAGCTGCAGATCCAGGAAAGGCCGTCCATGGAAGCAGAGTCTGGAAAGACAATGTTCCAAAGTGCAACTCGAATGAGATTTGGGAATATCGCTGGATTTATTTGATGTGTAAGGATAATGAAGAATAAACTACCAAGATCTTTTAAGAAGCTATCTGAAGGCTAGAGAGATACCAGGCTCTTAATTCATTTAGGGGATTAAAGTTGTCATGGCAACAGCTGAATTTAAAGCAGCAGAACCTCGGAGCTGGGCCAGGATGCTGTGGGAGGGTTCCGGGTGGGTTCCACTTGTAATCAGATTATAATATGTCCCTGTGACCACTCACTTCCGTGGTGGCTGAGACATGGACTCGAGGATGGGCAAGGATGCATAGTCCAAGCTGTGGTGTGGAAACTGGTCCTCAGTCCTGTGTAAACTCGGAAATGTGTATCAAAGGAATGTGGGAGATATTCCCTAGAAGTTACCTAGATGCCTTCTGAAAGAGTTCCAGGGCCTGCTGCTCTTTGAGCTCTGATAGCTGAGTGATACCCAGACCCCCCACTGGCACCACGTTCAGCCAGGGCCGCCTCCAGCAGCAGCAGCGAGAAAGGTCAGATAGCAGCAAGTCCTGGAACCCTTTATTCCGGGAGCCTCCAAGGCTCTCCTTCTTGATCCGGAGGCACCACAGAGCCAACGCCCTCAGGGCCTTGCCATAGCCTGGCCCTGTTTCATTACTCTGTACAAATGAAGTCATTGAATCCCCCCTCCCGCCCCCACCGCCCTATCTTTTCCTCATTTCACAGATGAGGAAACTGAGGCACAAAGGCCTTACATGACTTGCCTACAGTCACACAGATTGAATGTGGAGCCACTGGGATTTAAACGCCGGTCCCTCTGAGTCCCAAGCCCAAACTTACCCAGCACAGCATGTTGGATCCGGTATTCACTCTGCAAGCACCGAGAAGGACCCGTCCTATATGGTAGCCAGCAGCCCCACGTGGCTCCTGAGCCTTTGAAATGTGGCCTAGAGCCACGTGCTGAAATGGTAATATCCTAGATATATTGGATTAAATAGAAAATACTGTTAAAATTCATTTCATCTGTTCTTTTTGGTGTTTTTTAAATGTGTTGCTAGAAAAGTTTACCTTCCATATGTGGCCCACATTTTATTTCTCCTGGAAAGTGCTGGCCTGGAAGATCCCAAGCTGAGTCACAAAGGGGGCTAGGAGGCAGCCATTAAAAGCAGGCCATAGATAGGGGAGGGTGGCTGTGGGCAGCTGGCGCCCTGCTGCCAGGAAGGCCAGGCTCCCCTTTCTGCAGAGAGGTGGAATGAGTCAAAACCAACATTTCCAGAAGAGTATTTTGCAGGATATTAATGGCAAAACCAAACAGTCTCTTTGTGAAATGCAGACCGGGGGTATGTTCAGCTGTTATACTACCTCAAATAGATATTCTTTAAATATTTTCTCGCGTTATTTCAGGAATGCCTCAGTTTCCTCATTTTGAAATGGACATAGTCGTCCCTACCATATCTTGCTTGGTGGAATCATCTGGTTAAATGCATAGAAAGTGCTCAGAAGAGCACCTGACACAGGGTACCATCTTAACCAATGTCAACCAGTATTACTGTGCCAGGAGACCCTTGGTCCTGCTTTAGTTGAATAAGGAGGGAGCAACAGGGCCTTTGGGTGAGTTGCCCAGAGTCGCCCCACTTGGCTGGAGGCACCCACCCTCTGGAAGATAGTGTGATGACCCTTAGACGTGCCTCCCACCACCCACAGCCCACAACCTACCCAGCCCCTTGAAGTCTACAAGAAAGCTTCTCACGTGTTTTCTTCCAAAGGCATCCCCTTCTCTCCACCTACCTCCTCCCCTGCCCAGGGGGAGGAAAGTACCTCAATACACTTCTTTCCATTATCTTCCCAGGAGTGGGTTGGTCCCCCTCACCTGCCCTGTAACCCAGCCAAGAGCCCGTAAGTTTCCCACTTATGTGGTTCAACAGATGTACAGTGGGTTCTTCCCTGCAAGACTTGGTGGTCTGGAGAAAGTCCCAGATGTAGACGCTGCATGTGATGTTTTGCAAACCTACATTATTCGGTTTTGGAAATATATTCTAGGACTAATGTTCCATGATCGAGTCTCAGGGAAACAGCGTTCATAAAGGTTCTGGCCAGCCAAAGGGAGTCTTAGCAAAATGTCTTCCAGCACTGCCTTTGCACGCGTTTCCCTAATGGTACTGAGCACAGAGCATCAAGAGACCCTGGGCATGCGGATCGTTTTTTCCCCAGAACTCACCGTTTGTAGAGAGAAATGGGCTTGGAGCCATATCCTAGTGAGTGTCAAGGGATTCACTGTTGCTTTTAAAGCTAGCAAGTTGAGAACGTTTAAAAAATGTAACCGTTGGTAAATTTTCATTCATCCAGGACCGTCTTCCCTGCCCCCCACCTGCTCCTTCCACACCCAGTTGCTAGAAACTCATTGTTCTTTATTATTAGAACATTGATTGGTTTTATGGCCGGTTTTGTTTTTATGTTTTGCCTTCCCCCTCCACTCCCCAACCCCCAGGGCTTGTTTATCCACGTTCCTCTGGTCCCAGTAGACTTTTTTTCTCTCCTACCAAATCTCTGTCTGAAGGCTTCTTCATGAACTCTTGAACATACCAGAGTAAATGCAGATCTTAGCTCTGACCAGAACAAAGACCGCCTGGGCAACTGCCATCCGCCTCTCTTTTTGTTCCCAGTACGTTATCGGCTCTTGGAGTCAGCCGAGAGGTGGAAGGGTTTGTGGCATTTGTTTACACTCCGTTCCGCCTCAGACTGTCTTTTCCCTATCAGTGCGCATGTGCTTGTCACTGGACTGGATGGTCCCGCGGGAGCAGGGACTGGCCCTTCACCCGTTTGTCCCCTCCCCCCCACCCCTGCTTTCCTGTAGCAGATTCTTTCTGAAATAGAATTGTTCTCCCTGAGAAACCTTAATATCAGCACACAAATTCCTAAAGAAGAGATCTATTGCAAACGACTAGTAGAGAAATAACAACTCATCATTATTATCACCTTCCATACTTAATGGATCTTTCCTGGGTGCCATGCTTTGCACTGAGACCGTTTTGGGTACCATCTCTTTTTATCCTCATGGTTACCTTTCAATGTGCTGTTTTTTCAGAGGAGGAAACTGAGGCTTTCAGGCAGAAAGGGAAGTGACAGGAGCATGGGGGCAGGGCCCCGAGCCAGGGCTGGTCTGCTTCCAGAAGCCAAGGGCAGAACCACTGACTTGTCCAGCTTCCTTCTGGCTCTCAGGCTGGGGCAGAGCAGAAGGGAGGTGTAGTTTTCCCTTCGGTTCTGTGCTATGATTTCTTTGCCCACTTAGACCATGAGGTCACAAGGTGGCTCAGCGCCTTAAGGAAGTTCAGTTAAATTTTGATAAACGTTCTGAAAATAGAGAGGAATAATTAACTTCCCAACTGTTAAAGTTCACATTTGAAATCTCCTTAGCCCAACCCCTGGTGGACATGAAACTCTCATTGACTAAGTGCTGAATGACAAGGCCTGCATGTTATTTTCTAAAATGATTCCAGTTAGTTAGTAATGCTATTGCATTTTATTGTATGGCGATGTGACATAAAGCTCATTTAAAATATTTTTTTTACCAAAAATAGCCAATTGTTACAGGTTTTTTTTTTTACTATGAGGTTTTAAATGATGAAAACATCTTAATTTTTTAAATTTTTTTAAAGTTTATTTATTTTGAGAGAGAGAGAGAGAGCACAAGCAGGGGAGGGGCAGAGAGAAAAGGAGAGAGAGACAAAATCCCCAGAAGGCCTCATGCTGTCAGCCAGGTGCCTAAAGTGGGGCTCGAACCCATGAAACATGAGATCATGGCCTAGGCTGAAACCAAGAGTCAGATGCTTAACTGACTAAGCCACCCAGGTGTCCCACCATCTTAAATTTTTATAATATCTTCTTTTTAAGGATTGGCCCCAAGTTTTATTTTTGTTTTGTTGTTGCTGTTGTTTATTTCAACTTACCTAGCTCAATACTTTCACAAAACAGGTGTACAAGAAGTAATTTTTAAAAATTCCATTTATAATATATAAGGAGTGCTCTCTATACTTTGTTATTTAAATCTCAGGATCACCTTGACAAAGGAGCATGCATTTACATGTGCATTTAAGAGGTCAGGAAACTGAGGTGAAGAGAAGTGACTCAGAAGAGATCATTTAAGGGTACAAACAGCTTCTATCTTTGGAGTTGTTACTGTACCCCAGTAAATTGTTTTTACATAGTCACTGTCCCTTAAATGGTTCCTTTTAGTTCTAACTTTATGACTTGTAAAAAAAAAAAAGAGAAAATAACACTACTTATTGGTTGCTTCCTATGTGCTAGGCATTTTATAGGTATGACCTTCAACTGTTCCTCAGAGCAAGTTTATCAACTGGTACTGTTCTTACTGAGCTTTATAAGGGAGAGAATGGAGAGCAAACAGGTTGGGGGGGGGGATGGGGGTCTGTTATTTGCCCAAGGTCAAATAGGGCTTGAAGGATGCTCCCTTCAGAGCATGAGCTCTTGAAACCTGTGCTGGTGTACGTGTCACTCATTCCCCTTCCTACTCAGCAAAGACTGAAACAGTCAGAAAAGCCAATAACCACTCATCTTCTTGTTATAAAATGTTACAACTTGAGTGCTTACGATGTGGCCTCAGGAAGTACACCAAGGCCCCTTCCAGCTGTGTAACGTGCCTAATTTGCTCACGTGTGCGTGCAAGGGTGCAGATAGCAAATTATTGCACTTTACTCTGAATGCAAATGCACATTATGCTGTTTTGTGGTGGTTTTTTTTTTTTTTTTGGTATGAAGTCTATTTTATAGAGCAGTTTTAGGTTCATAGGAAAATGAGCGGAAGGTACAGAAATTTCTTATATATCCTCTCCCCTCATCTATATATAGCCTCCCCTACTATTAGCATCTCTCACCAGAGGGTACATTTGTTACAGGGGATGAATGTACATTGTCATATCGTAACAATGATATCCTAATCACGTAAAGTCCATACTTATATTATGATTTCTTCTTGGTGTTTTATACTCTGTATATTTGTACAAATGCATACAGTGACATGTATCCATCATGTGATTTCATACACAGTATGTTCACTGTCCTCAATCCTCTGTGCTTTGCCTAGCTATTCCTTCAGACCCCAGCTGCTGGCAACCACTGATGTTTTACTTTCTCCATAATTTTCCTTTTCTGGAATACACGTAGTTGGAATCATAACAGGGTGTAACCTTTGTAGATTGGCTGCTTTCACTTAGCAGGGTGCATTCAAGGTTCCTTCATGTCTTTACATGGCTTGCTAGCTCGTTTCTTTTTAGCACTGAATACTGTTTCGTTGTCTGGCTGTGTCACAGTTTATTTATCCATTCAGCTACTGAAGGACACCTCGGTTGCTTCCAAGCTTTAGCAATTATGAATAGTAGCCGTAGACATCCACGTGAAGGTTTTCTTTGAACATCTCCTCTGTGGTAAATACCAAGGAGCATGATCACTAGATAATGTGGGATGTTTAGTTTTGTAAGAAACTGCAAACTGTCCTCCACAGTGGGCTCTGCCATTTTGCATTCCCACCCTCAGCAAATGAGAGTTCTTGTTGTTCAACATCCTCGCCAGCATTTGGTGTTGTCAGTGTTCCAGATTTTGGCAGTTGTAAATGATGAGTGGCAATATCTTAATGTTGTTTTAATTTGCGTTTTTTTAATAATGTATGATGTTGAGCATAGTTTCATGTGCTTATTCGACAGCTGTCTATCTTCTTTTGTTCAACATGCTATTTGAAGATTTGAACTAGGACAGGTTGCTCCTAAGTTGTTTAGTTCCTCAAAAACGTGATGAGTTTTTGAGGAATCCTCAAAGGAGAACAGTCTTGATAAACTGATTTCCTATTTCGGAGTGTCATATCTGACTTTTAAGAAGAGGCCAGAAAATGGTGCAGCCCGTTGGAAAACAATCCAGCAGTTCTTCAAAATGGTCAACACACCGTTCTCCTTCTAGGTACATACCTAAGAGAAATGTAAACACGGTCACACAAAAACTTGTACATGCATGTTCATAGCAGTATTACCCAATTGGGTTGTTAGACCAAATGCTGCCAATTAAAAAACGAATAAATAAAATGTGAAAGAAGCCAGTCACAAAAGGCCACATCGGGTATGACTCCATTTTTATGAAATGCCAGAATGGGAAAATAGAGACATAGGTTAGTGATTTCCAGGAGCTGGAGGGAGAAGGGCAGTGGGGAGTGGCCCACTAATGAGCACAGAGTGTCTTAATGGGGTAACGAAAATGTTCTAAAATCAGATAATGGTGGTGGTTGTACAACTTTATTAATATGCGAAAAAAATCCACACTGAATTCTACCCTTTAAAAGGGTGGATTTTATGGGATATAAATTGTATCAGTAAAAAGTACTAGCATATGTAAAACTTCTTGTGGGGGTGTGAGGAGGGGAAGAAAGGGCCAAAATATGCATTTTGAACACTGCTTTCTGCCAGGGTGAAATTTCACTAGGGAGCCCATTCTGATATAACTAGCAGCAAAGTAACATTGCAAATTTGAAACACTAGCCTCAATTCTATGTTGCTGCAAGGTCAGAAAGAGAAATGTGGCTGACTTTCTTTTTTCTTAACACTGTATGTCCCTTGGTGGAAATTCTTTGCTGCTATTACAAATTCTGTTCAGAGGCAAGAGAGTTGAGTAGGTATGCAAGTTATAATCTCTATATTTTCAGTTCTCGGTAAAAAAGTGTTCATGTTCATGTTTAGTCATTATGAATATTTGAATCTTTAAAGCTCTTACTACTTTTAATGTTAAATTAAAAATTGCCTGTTAAAGTGGATAATGTGGTTGGAATTAGTCAAGCTAATTAGGTCATTAGATAGGATTCTAACTCATTAGGGTAAAAGGTCAGATGGGTCAAAGACTGGGAAGTATTATCTATTAGATGTTGTTTTTGATTCTGAAGAAGTCATTTTATTCCTCCTTTTTTCATGCCACATAAAGTATACTGAGTGTTTTCTTTGATACACAGATTACTTGTGAATGAACTATCTTCCCAGAATATTAGAATTTACACGTGTTGTTCTCTGTTATACATTGTAGTCTTTTTGTGATTAAATGCCTGATTTTTTCACCTTTGTTATTCAAATAACCAAGGGTATTGTTTCCAGTTAGTGCCTCTACCTAAATTCCTCCTCAGATTTTCCGTGTGCAAGCCCCCTGATGATGCTCTGTGAGTATATTTTCCCACTCGGTGGTCAAAAAGAGTGAATTCTTTACAGCACTTCCTGAGTGTTTTTCTGGCTACAGGTATAATTTTCTCTAACTAAACCTGATAAATCAAAATATTTAAAGAACACCTGAGGTAAATATTATTTATTTTTCACAAACTGACATATTTTCTTTTTGAAACAGCTTTATTGAGATCTAATTCATATGCCACACTATTCACCCATTTAAAGTATACAGTGTCATGGTTTTCACAGGTACGTGTGACCATCATCACAGTCACTTTTAGAACATCTTTATCACTTGAGAAAGAAACAACATACCCTTGAGCTATCAACCCTCATTCGTACCCTGCCCCACCTCCAGCAACTAATCTATTTTCTGTCTCTTTTGCTTTGCCTCTGGAGGACATTTCATATGACTGGAATTGTATACTGACTGGCCTCTTTCACATTACTTTATTGATACAATAAGGCTTGTCAGAGTGTTTTATAATTTAGAAAAGGGCCAATTCACTATGAAGACGTAACCATAATGAATATAGATGCCCTTCATAACAAAGCACCAAAATACATGAGGCAAAAACTGACAGAAATAAAGGGAGAAATTGACAATTCACCAGTAACTGCTGAAACTTCAATGCCCCACATTCAGTAATGGTTAGGCCAGCGAAGCAGATCAACAGGAAATAGAAAACTTGAAACAGCACTATGAACCAACAACACCTAGCGGATACGTATTCAGTTCTTTACCCAGCAACAGCAGAACACAAATTCTTCTCACGTGCCCATGGAACATTCCCCAGAATAGATCATATGCGAGGTCATAAAAAAGAAATCAATAAATTTTAAAGGATAGACGTAATACATAGTACCTTCTCTCACTACAGTGGAATGAAAGTAGAAATCCAAACCATTTGAAAAATGGGGAACTCAAAGATATGTGGAAAGAAAGCAGCACATGCTGTCAATAGGTCAAAAGGGAGGTTGGAAAGTACTTAGAGGTGAATGAAAATGAAGATAGAACATAACAGGATGTATGGGATACAGGTAAAGCAGTGCTAGAGGGAACTTGAGAGCTATCGATGGCTCTATTAAGAAAGAATACCTGAGACCAATCATCGTACCTTCCCCTTAAAGACACTGGAAAAGGAAGAGAATATAAAACCACTGCATGCAGAAAGAAGAAAATAGTACAGATTAGAGTACAATTTCATGAAATAGTAGAAAAATAAGAGAGACTCTAAAACCTTTGAACTTTACTGATTAGAATCATTATCTTAAGCCTTTACAGAAGACCTTAAACAGGATTATTTGTTCTTCATAAAATGAATGACATAGTTTCGTAATATTAAGAAGCATTCCATCTTCAACATGGCCTCCATACACCCAGTGTAAAAAGCTTAGTCTTTGTGAAAATATCGAGATGCTCTCGTTTTTTCAGAGATTCAACCAAACCATGAGCCCAGTTCAATCCCCAGATCTTGAGAAATCTTGCCCTAATAGAGCAGTTTTCAGGACCATGACCAAAGGTACGTCTGACGCCTTGTTCTGCCACTTCCTGCTGTACGACATTGGACAAATCACTCAATCCCTTTGAGACTTTTCCTCATCTGTAAAGTTGAGGTGAATTTTCTCATTCTAAGAGGAACTGTGAGGTAACATACACAGAAGAGCCTAGTTCAATGCCTGGCTCATAGTAGGTGCTTGATTAACATCTGTTCCACAGTCACCTGATGACTTAAAAATGGACAGCCTAATGACCCATGTGGCATAGGCATAACATATATGAATGTACTTGAAAAAGACCTGAAGAAAAGAGTGTCGTTGAATTGTACTACATGATCCATGGCTGAATCACATATAACATGTTGGACAGTATGAACTAATTTCACTATTTTAACAACTGCTAAAACACTCGTCTTGGACAAAATACACCTCATGGCCTCCATCAATTGTTTTAGCAATGGTTTTCATCATCTGATATGTGAACCCTTCAAATATGAGACCACTTAGAGTTTAACCTTTGTTATTGATGTAATAAATTCTAGTCCTCATATCTTAGGTAAGCATACTTGTCTGTTGTATGATTCTGTTGCTTATTTTAGACTATAAGACGGTGACATTAAAACTTTAAAGCACATTTAGAAGATGATAGGCAACGTAACTGATTAAATTTTGTTTTTACTCGAAGCCTTTATGGGCAGGTACTTTATTGCTTATTCTGTTTATTGTGTGGTTGATGACTTTAACAGTGAATTATTTTCACCAGCAATACAAGTTGTAAGCCATGTTCCAGACTAGTGCTTCCCAAGACATTGATATGAATGTGAATCACCTGGAGATCTTGTTAAAATGGAGATTCTGAAGTATCAGGTGTAGAGTGGGGCCAGAGTCTACATTTCTCACAAGCGTGCAGGGACTGCCAGTTCTGCTGCTCCATAGACCGCACTCTGAGCAGCAAGACTGTGAGAACTGATGAGGTACCTTGGCAGGAGTCAGCAATGAGTAGAGCTTTTCTGGTGTTACCCAATACAGCCCCACAGGCCTGTTCATACTCTCGGAGTTTAATCTACTTCCTTAACTTCCTTCCCTGAAAGAAATTAATTAAAAATCCAGAGGCAATGAATAGCAGTGATTCTATTCTTACATTTCATGTATTACAACGATTTAATACAGTCATAGAAAAATACCTTGCCATGCGTTTTCTAGAGTTCCTTTGTATTGTCTGTTAGCCCGGCCACCTCTTAGGCCTCCTTATACTGTAGCTCATTGAATATCAAAAGTGGTGTGTATGAGACCTCTCCATTTCCATTCTCTAAAGCTCAATACCTGTGTTGGCCCTTCCTATGTTTGTGGCTAAGAACAATGAATGGAAACCACTTAAATCCCAGCGAGACTTCTGTTACTGAATGAAAAGAGTCATAGGCAATTATTTCCCTTAAACTCATGCCTGGTTTTCTAATACCTTAAGTGAGCATTTATGGAAGCTTCCAGGAAGCTAATTTCGGGTCCTTAGTCATTTAGATGAGAGTGCAGATTGAGTTTCTCCCGTGGAGTCCACAGTGTGTAGAACTTGATTTTGTATGTAATTTGACAACAGAGGCATCATTTTAAGATGTGGCGAATTAAATTCTTAATATGAAGGAGATGTGGTTCAAAACGTAATGCATGCCATCTGGTTTGTTACAGAACACAAAAATAGTCACAGTGAAGACAAGAGGAAAATGAGGACAAGAATATGGGGAGCAAGGCGTAGCCTGGCGGACGATGTGGCGGTATTAAAAAGCAGCTTAGCAACAAAGGCGTTTTCCACCTCTGGCAACAAGACGGACAGCACAGGGGAAAAGAGGACCCACAGAAGAACAAAACGTTTTTTATCCTACCCACGGTTTGTAGAAGTGATGGTGGTGGCAGACAACAAAATGGTTTTGTACCACGGAGCAAACCTTCAACACTATATTTTAACTTTAATGTCAATTGTAAGTACATTGAAACGAAGGTGATGTATGAGGTCCTTAAACGTGCCATTGGGAAATGGGTTTCCACCCAGTGCTTTGGAAGATCATTCTCAGGGCTGGCATTTCAACAATTCAGGCAAGTGACTGAAGAGAACGTAAGAGTATGTATTGGTGGCCTTCTTAGAAGAACAGTAATGTTTCCAGTGCTGAAGGTTTATTCTGTTAGACAGTGTGCTTCCCTGTTAAAAGGCATTTCTAATCCTCCTGGCGACTCAGCCAGGTAGGCTTATTACCCCTCATTTTGTAGATAAACTGAGCCTCAGATGAGTTAAGTCACTTGCCCACAGTCATGTAAAGCTAGTAAGTGGCTTAGAGACTGCATGTGACCTATAGATTGTCCACGTCCCAAAACCAGTGCTCTTTGTGTGACACATAAACCAGCACAGCCAGGTTCCAGTCTCCAGTAAGACTTGAATGCCTGTTGTGAGTCACAATCACCATTTTTTTTTCTGTCTTTATTTTGAGAGACAGAGACAGAGAACAAGCAGGGGAGTGGTAGAGAGAGAGGGAGACACAGATTCCGAAGCAGGCTCCAGGCCCCGAGCGGTCAGCACAGAGCCCGACGTGGGGCTTGAACCCATGGACTGTGAGATCATGACCTGAGTCAAAGTTGGACGCTAAACCGACTGAGCCTCCTTGGAGCTTTTTGACCTTCAGCCGGTTGCCTCTGTCCCCCTCCCCAAGATTCTGATGAACTGACCCTGGGATGAGGCCCATAGATCTCTCCCCTGTATTTTCCTACTCTAATTTTGAATCAATAGGTGTGCATTATAAAAAAAAATCAAACAGAACCAGTCTGTTAATGAAAAGTAAGTGTCCTTCCCTATCCTGGCTCCTTTCCAGAGGCAACAACTATTAAAAGGTGTTTTTGCATATGTTTCTACCCAGCACTGCTAGATAGAAATATAATGCAAGCCACATATGAAATTTTAAATTTCCTAGCCGATCTGTGAGAAAAACAAATAAGCAAAATTAGTTTTAATGATGTATTTTCTTTACTATCAAAATATTACCATTTCAAAAATTGTTAATGAGATACTTGACTTTTTTCATACTAAGTCTTCAAAATTCAGTATGTGTTTTACACTCAACAGCACATCTCACTTTGTTTTATTTTTTTATGTTTATTTATTTTGAGAGAGAGTGTGTGAGTGTGCCTGCAAGCCGGGGAGGGGCAGAGAGGGAGGGGGAGAGAATCCCAAGCAGGCTCAGCACTGTCAGCACAGAGCCTGATGCGGGGCTCGAACTCATGAGCCATGAGATCATGACCAGAGCTGAGGTCAAGAGTCGGATGCTTAACCGACTGAGCCACCCAAGCACCCCACATGTCATTTTAGATGAGCCACATTTCTAGTATTTAGTGACCACATGTAGCAAGTGGCTACCATATTGGACAACACAACTCTAGGTATTTTTAAAATAAATATATATGCATATATGACTTTTTTTCAAACCAAAATGGAGCATTAACATATAGTTACAATTTTACATATTGTTCTTTTCTTTTAAAAATACTGGAAATTGTTTTATAGCAGCCCATATAATCTACCCTCTTTCATTTTAAGAATCAACATAGTTTTTCTTCCAATGGATTGACCCTAATTTATTATAAACAAGAATGTACTTTTAATAAATTCCTCAAAAGAATATGAAAAGCAGCCGTGTTTGGGAACTACGCTTTAGGATTTCTTCCTCGCTCTCCCTGGCCTATGGTTCTCTTTGTCTTTCCCCTCACTGCTGTGAACCACTCCTTTGTGCCCCCCACCCCATGCCTCCCCTTGTCTCCCCTACACTCTTCCCTCTCCCCGCTGCCCCATGCTCAGTCCCATGTGTCCAGCCCTCTCCTGTCTGGGTGGAAGGAAAGGAGAACCAAATCACACTTCGCACAGAGCCAAGTCCATTTCCAACCTATATATTCAGACCGTTCAGAAGAATTTCAGTTATATAAGCCTGGACTTTGGGTTATATTCAGCCTGGCTCTGCTATTCCCTGCTGTCTTCGAAAAGTTACTTAATTTCTCTGAGCCTTAGTTTCCTTACTTGTTGGGCAGAGATTGTAATGCCCAGCTCAGAGTTTTGCTGTGGGGACTAAATGCAAATGCATATGCGGTTTTATACAACGATCTAGTACACAACAGGCATTCAATAAATGTTAGCTCTCATGATTAATGATAATACTGGGGGGGGGAAGGTTACCACGTGTGAGGAACGCAAATGGGAGGTAAACATGACAAATGGCAATGATAGCAAACATGTGGTCAATGTGAGATTCCATAATTTGGCAATATGAAACTTCAACTGAGATGAAAGAGCAATCAAAAATTAATAGCCAGTGCTTTGGCCCAGAGAACTGCTAAGTTTCGTGGCAATGCAGTTTCCAAGAAAAACACTTTGAAATTGAGACTTGTTAGGATTCATTATTTTCTGAAACTGCCATCTGTGAATTTTTCAAAGAATGTTTTAATAAATGTTTGTTGAATGAATGCAAATTCAGAGTTACAAAATGCATATGCTATGTGAAAACGTGGCAAGAGGTGGAGCCCAGCGTAAGAGGTGTATTGCTTATTGCTTACACAGAGTTCACAATTAACCTTGAAAAATTTATCTCGGTTGCAGGTAGCCTCTATCTATAAAGACCCAAGTATTGGAAATTTAATTAATATTGTTATTGTGAACTTAGTTGTGATTCATAATGAACAGGTAATAAAGTTTTTTTTCTTTTTTTCTTGTATATGTATCCGAAATGGCATATCTAATTGGTGTGGGCACCATGGGCCAATCATAATTCTCTTCTGCATTTAGGAAGGACCTTACATATCTTTTAACGCCCAGACAACATTAAGAAATTTTTGCCTGTGGCAGCACTCCAACTATCCAGGTGGAATCCAGCATGATACTGCTGTTCTTGTAACAAGGTATATGGATTTTTTAAAATGTTTATTTATTTTTGAGAGAGAGAGAGAGAGAGAGAGAGAGAGAGCGAGCAAGCGGGGGAGAGGCAGAGAGGGGGAAGACTCAGAATCTGACACAGGCTCCAGGCTACTAGCTGTCAGCACAGAGCCCGATGTGGGGCTCATACTCATGAACCACAAGATCATGACCTGAGCTGAAGTCATACACTCAATCAACTGAGCAGGCTAGGTGCCCCAGTATGTGGATTTCTTATTCCTCCAATCTCCCAGTTTCCATATTGATGGGATGAGGTCATATATTCTTGGTAGCCAGCACCTGGGACAAGATTTCTCAACCTCAGCCCTCTTGAGGGGGCTACTCTGTGGACTGCAGGTGCCTAGCAGCATACTGATAGCAGTCTACCCTCTTCCTCGTGACAACCAGCAGTGTCTCCAGATGTTGTCCAATATTCTCTGGGGGTAGGGGGGCAAAATCAGTGGTAGTTGAGACCCACCAGCCAGTGGGTGCCAAATAGTCAGTGGGTGCATCAGGCAGGCCTAACGGCAAACTCCCTTAGACAAAGGCACCTGCTACTCACATGCATTCTGGTTGTTACCAGGCCACCTCTGCTTCCACTGTTGCCAACTTCTGTGATGGCGCAAGAAATCAGAAATGGGGATTTTTCTTTTGCATGAGATCTTCCAATTTTTTGTTGTTGTTATTTTAAAGTTGTTTTTTAAATTTTTTAATGTTTATTTATTTTTGAGAGAGAGAGCAAGAGAGAAAGAGAGAGAGTGGGGTGGGGCAGAGAGACAGGGAAACACAGAATCCGAAGCAGGCTCCAGGCTCTGAGCTGTCAGCACATAGCCTGATGCAGGGCTCGAACTCCTGAACCTCGAGATCATGACCTGAGCCAAAGTCGGATGCGTAACCGACTGAGCCACCCAGGAGCCCCTATTTTTTTTAAGTTTATTTATTTTGAGCAAGAGAGAGAAAGAGAGCAAGCGAGCACAAGCAGGGGAGTGGCAGAGAGAAGGAGAGAACGAATCCCAACCAGGATCCACACCATCAGCACAGAGCCCGATGCTGGCTTCTAACTCAGTAACGATGAGTTCATGACCTGAGCCGAGGTCAAGAGTCAGATACTTAACCGGCCGGCCACCTAGGCGCCCCTTAAGCCCTCCAACTTGTAAATGGCAGCTACTAACTCAAAAATATTTGAAACGCAGTGCAGGCCAATAAAGAGGGCGCTGTCCTGTTTGTATTTCTTATTGGCCACCTAGGATATAGTCCCAAATGCTTACCCTTAGGTGAACTGAAACAAAAGACATTTTAGAGCCTTCTTAGGAATGCTCATGAAGAAACTTGAATCCATTATGCCGCCATATGAGGGAAAGTCCTGATCGGAGAGGTTCTACTTGTTCTGTGGGTACTTCTGTGGCCAAAGAAGACAGCTAGATGTAGCTCTTAATTCGGAAGTCACTGGTTCCCAAGCCTTTTTGAGTTACAAACCCTTGTCCCTATTGGCTTTTTATAACCTCCTCCCCCGCAAGGTGGGTGCTGTTGTGAATGTCTAGAGGAGTGGGTGTTTACGTGTGTTGACATTTACTCTCTGGTGTTATCCTGGCCCTAAGTCTGCTTTGCTTTCAGACAGGATATCTGCAGAGCTCATGACAAATGTGATACCCTAGGTGAGTGTCCTGTGCATAACCTCCATGGCTACACCAGTTTCCTGCATGTTTTTATTCCACGCCACAGTTGCTTTTTAAAGTAATTTTAAATCCTTCTTTCCTTCTTTTTTTTCCCCCCCTTTGAATAGGTCTGGCTGAACTGGGTACCATCTGTGATCCCTACCGAAGCTGTTCTATCAGTGAAGACAGTGGATTGAGCACGGCTTTCACAATCGCCCACGAACTGGGCCATGTGTACGTTTCCTTTCTGTGTTTCCATTTAATTCGTAGTCACCTAACACTTTTCTTCCTTTTGGCATCAGAGAGAATTTTCTTGACTTTCAAGAGAGGAACATACTCTTAGAGTCATAAAAGAGATTTCAGGGTTGAAGAGCCTTGAACCTAACAAGGGGAAACAACTTCGACTTTAGAAGGTTGAGTAATGCAGTAAACCCTCTTCAGCCGCATCTGACGTGTGTCTGTGGTTCAACTGCGCACGTTTTCCGTGTAAAATCTGATATTCCCCTTTCCTCCTGGGAACTGGAGGAATGAGGCCTTTCCAGCCCATCCACTGAAGCCGAGGGTGTATTAGCTTAGGAAACTTCTGTGACGTAACATCTTTATCTGGAAGGGTCTCCCTTCCCCCAGGTTCAGGAGATTTTCGCAAATCCAGATCATTCCTGATTGTAGATACATAAAGCTGTCTTTCAGACATTTAGCTCTAGGCAAAGTGACATCCCTTTTGCAAGGAAGAGATTCAACAAAGATACAGAGAAGAAAACATTTCCTGACTATGGTCCCTTAGTGGCGATTATGAAATTGGCCTTTCCTTTTTGTTCTTTAGAGACAAAGAATGGTTAGAATGTAGGTGAAACAGTGTAAATTTATGAGAAATTCTTCAGATTTTTTATCTGCATTGTTTTCTTTCTAGAATAAGCTAATGACTTATGCCATACCTTTTCAAAATAATTTTTTCAAAGGATGTCACGAATGTAGTTGTATATCAGTTTACATGTCATTGTTAACTTGTTAGAGTTAAAATCTATTAAGCAAGGTTTTCGTTCAAGAAATGTTTTTTTAATTTTTAATTAAAAACTTTTTTACTTAAAAAAAGTTGATTTATTTTTCAGAGAGAGAGAGAGAGAGAGAGAGAGAGAGAGAATGAGAATGAGTGGGGGAGGGGCAGAGAGAAAGGGAGACACGGAATCCGAAGCAGGCTCCAGGCCCTGAGCTGTCAGCACAGCTCTCAAACCCACAGACTGTGAGATCATGACCTGAGCCAAAGTCAGACGTTCAACCGACTGAATCACACAGGCGGCCTCAACAAATGTTTTTTTGAAGGCACCTATGTGCTGTGTGATAGTCTAGAAGTAAAGCAAGATGCATATATAAAGGCATCTCTAATTTAGTTCAACATATAATGAGTATATTTGGAAACTAGTAACTTTCAAGCATGTTTTAAGGGCACACCTGTATTCTTTTCTCCAAAGGAAATACTGTCTGATGCTCAATATTCATAGCACAAAAGAGGAATGGCTTTCAATTAAGCAGATGCGGTGAGCGAGAGTCCTTCTTAGTCAGCTTTCTCTTTGTCCTTTTCATTTCTGAAATATTTTTGTGAAACTCAAGTATTTCTTGGAACTCGGTTTGAAAACTGGTCCTACCAACATTTCCCAATACACAAGGGCTCCCACACTAATTCCAAGAGAACAGTCTATGAAGGGAAAAAAAGAATTTTTGTAGTCAAGTGATTAATTTTTTTTCTTCCTAGTATTGCCCTGCTTGGAGTTACAAGGCTGAGTACCATAAACTCAAGGCTCTGACAAATCCTATATTAAAGTAAACTGCTTGGTTTTGTTTTACTGTTTTCCCAAACTTAATAGAATCTTTTGGGGATTTTTGTTTATTTTGCATAAAGTCTGGTAATTCCTTTAGACCTTTAAATATGATATAGGTTTGACCAGGGAGAGTAGAATGGCGTTTCAACAAGGCACCTACCTCAAGAGACCACAATGGGGGGCAAGGGGGAGTTAGAGATAGGAATGCACTCAAAAGACAAGAGTTTTGGGGTGCCTGGATGGCTCAGTCGGTTAAGCATCTGACTTCAGCTCAGGTCATGATCTCATGGTTTGTGGGTTTGAGCCCCGCATCGGGCTCTGTGCTGACAGCTCATAGCCTGGAGCCTGCTTCAGATTCTGTGTCTCCCTCTCTCTCTGCCTCTCCCCTACTCACGCTCTGTCTCTCTCTGTCTCTCAAAAATGAATAAACATTAAAAAAATTTTTTTAAAGGCAAGAGTTTTTATGATTAACAGATTAACAATTCCCCCACAATGTATGATAAAGAAACATAATACTATTAAAGAAATAGAATTAATTTCCTGCTAATTCCTTCTTCATAAGAGCTTACAGACTCCTTTTAGATAGTTTACAAAGTTTACGTTTTAAGGAGAATGAGAATTTTGATTAGCAAAACCTGAATACTTTCAGCTACAGAGGAACCTCAGCCATGCTAACCGCACAGTTAACACACATCTCCTGCCGCAAACCATGTTGTTGGGATTGGCCTACGAGCCTTATTGACCTGATCTCCCTTAAACTTCATAATCCCTACGTGGCACATATTGTTGTTTCCCTGTGTTTGACCTTAGCAATAGTAAATTGCTTACAGTTGCTGATGTTGGGGTATCAGGATGTGAGACTGGCACCAGGGAGCTGGGAGCCAGATACCCAAGTTCTTCACTAGTTCTTTGACTTGAGAAAAATATATGCTGTTTCCCTAGCTATTAGATGGGGCTAATACCTACGGACCACATCTCTACAGTGTCTAGAAGTTAAAAAACAGTGAAGCAATTGGTGAATGATGTGAGTTATTAGCACAACAAAAGGTATATTTCTAGCCCTTTAGTGTATTCTTTTTGTTGCTTTGTCTCATATAGTTAGGATTCCTTGTATTTTAAGGAAAATGAATATGGATGTGTGTGTGTTTTAATTTGCCACAGTGCTTTTAAGCAGATTTTCTAATGAACTTTTTAAAGATTCATTGTTAAGTTGTTACAGCCATGACTGTCTCATAACATAAAACCCTGTTGGAGAGAAAAAAGCAATTGATCTTGTATTTGTTGACCATCATGAGATGCTTTAAAAATAGTTCCTACCTTCTCATATCAGCTTCTAGACATACCAGCTCTGAGTTAGGAAGAATTTGGGAGGTAACTGAATCTCTACCCTATAAAGATACAGAGATCTTTACATCGTATTTCTGACAAATCTTGCACAATTTTCTAACAGGAGGGAATATGCTTTATATATATTCCAAAACACCGAGGTTTTAGAATCAGACTGAAGTGCTTTCCAATCCCATCTCCCCCACCCCATTGGCTGCGGGACTTTAATCAAGTAATTCAACCTCTCTACAAGTCATCTATAAAATGCAGAGAAGTAATAGCACTTTTCACATAAGGTAGTTTAATGAAAGAGAGCATATGATACCATTAATGCATTGCCTGCTGACTTGCGAATGCGGAAAAAAAAAAAAAAAAACCTCTTGGTTGTCCTTTTTTTTAAGAGAGGTTTTTAGAGAATATTTATATCTAGCCCCTCTTGTGAGCAAGCAAATATGCCTGACATTTCAGTGAAAAGTTTTCTGTTGGTGTGACGAAATACACTCAGTTTTATTTAGGTGTGGCAGGGTCGGGGAGCAACACCAGCTCCTCTCCACCACAGGGAAATGAAACACCAAGATTTGAGAGTGTTCCTTATGTTGGGTTTGTTGGTGTAGGAATAACATTGACTTTGCATAAGGGAACTGGAAACTAGGACAGTCATTCTTTTCAGAAAATGTACCTTGAAGCATGAAGAACTGTTCATTTTAACCTAGACAGATAAAGGTTTTCTATCTCCTAATTTCCATCTGGCATTTATTCCATCAGGCAATTATTGAGGAGCCCAAGTTTTTTATTTATTTGTTTTTTTGGAGGAGAATAAAACGAAACCCAAGAGAAATGAAGGAAATGAATTTTATAGGCTTTTATGTCGGCTGTTGAATGTGAAACTACTCTACACACTTCTCTCTAGCTCACTGATTTCCCTGTTTTAGGATGAACTAGGGAAGCAGATTCCTCCCCAAATGCAAAATTAATCACATGCATCAATTTTGTGACTAGGGTGGCATCCAGAGAGGACAGCCCCTTGGAGTTTGTTACCTGAGCTGCGAGAGGCATGTGGGTCAAGAATTGATGTTTCTAGATTGAGAAATGCTTCCTGTCCTTTTTTACCCCCCATTTTCTCTGGCAAAGCCAAGAATGGCAAGTGTGTGTGAATGCTTGTGCTGAGCTCGCTCCCAAGCCCAAGAGGACATTGGCACTCCATCACAGCCTTTTCTAGGGTAGAACCTGGATTAGTTTAAGAATCCTTTTGTGCCCAACTTTGTAAGAAGCCAGTCCCAATCAATTGGCGTTGGCAGGAACCATGAAACTATTTGCCATGTCTGCGTTAAGCCAATTGAATTGGCATGCGTCCGGTTTCCAAGCCTGCCACTTTCTTTAATGGGTTTTATTGTGCACGAACTTTGCATTCCTTTATAATGATATACCTATGCGGTTATATCATTCGTCAACCTGACCCAAAAAGAGGAGATGTCAAGACCCATAGTGAGCCTCTTATTAGAAAGCTCTTGACCTCAAGTTTGACACTTGACGGACTCTTTATATTCATGATGCTATCATAACTTGGCCAAATTCTTGACTCTATAAACTGGCCTTTAACAGCTTATTTGGAATTCCAACTACGGTATTCTAGCACTAACTATAGTACATTCACAGCCTCTGCAATTCCAGAAAGTACACTTGGCCCAGAGAATGGCCCACTCTCCTTTTTTTTTAATACATTAATGGTATTTTGTATTAAATTGGGTGAGAATTCTGGTTTATGCATCACGCCATCTTGAACCATCTATTAGGTTTTCTCGTGATCAGCAGGATGTACTTTCTGACCCACAGTGACGAAGTCAGTTAACTTTTTTCTCTTAGATGCGTTCTTGTAGCAGTTTGAAAAGCTCGAGCCTTGGTTGTTTATTGACACTTTCCATCTCTGTCTCGTTGGCCTTAGGTTTAACATGCCTCATGATGACAATAACAAGTGCAAAGAGGAAGGAGTGAAGAGTCCCCAGCATGTCATGGCTCCAACATTGAACTTCTACACCAACCCCTGGATGTGGTCAAAATGTAGTCGGAAATATATCACTGAGTTTTTAGAGTAAGACTTAAAACTTTCTTTTAAGTACGGGCTTCTAGTGCCTGGCCTCCATGTAGTGAACTCATTGTGGGAAAGAAAATGTAGAGTCAAGCATTCCTTTTGAGTTGTTATTTTTGTTGACATTCCTGGGAGGAGGTAAAAAAAATACTCTCTGACATCTGTGCAGCTCTTATCCTTGCCAGAGTTTTGAAGATTACAGAGTGAGCTAAAGAAAAGGTCGGGATCTTAAAGAGAATATGTAAATGTTGCTTCATTCTTGGTGAAGATACGAAATCTGTTCAGGTCTTGGGGGAGGGACTGTGAGTGTGATTACATGATGAAGGAAGGCCACAAATATTTCTGTGGTTCTAACTTAGTAATTTTGGCTTGGAAAAGGGGAGGGTACTGAGATGACCCCAAAGAGGGTAACATGGGTAGATGAAAATTACCCAGACCTCCATGTTGTTGAATTGAGAACATTCTTTCTCCGTCTCTGTCTTTCCCTCCCTCCCTCCCTCTCTCTCCTTCTTTCCTTCTTTTCTTGTTTTGTTTTTTAAGCTTCCTGCCAGGCAGCTCAGAGATCCAATTACATTATACAATATCCCTGTGTCACAGATTTATTGCAGTTCTCTGCCAGATGTACAAAAGGTTAAGTGATTGTCCAAGGTCACTGGGTGTATATTTCTTCAGCCACAGGGAAGAGGGGGCTTATTAATCAGAACTCACCAGGTGTGAATTTTCCCGAAGAGGTGTTTGCAGAAAAGTCAAAGAACTGGAAGGTTGCTGTTTTTCTTTTTAGCCAGATGATCTGAAGTGTTGCTTACTGTAGTTGTTGATTCACTCACTCATCTATTCAGCAAATATTTACCAAAGACCTGTTGCTGTAGTGTTTAAAGCCCTGTGCTCAGATGAAAAAGATGCTATCTTGGCCCCTAATCACAATCTATTGGAGATGATAGCAAAAAATAAATAGGTGATTGCCCCAAAATGTGATAAATGCTGTAAAAACTGTGTATTTCCTACTGACTATATTGTATGGGTAGCTAGCAGGTTCACAAACAAGTAGACGCCAAAAAGAGAACTTTTGCTTCTGGATGTTAGCCTGGGATATTAAGAGTAAAGCACATATGAAAAAAAACTATCCGCTCTACCTTTAAAAGGCAGGATGGCCTTCACTTTCATCTGGAGCCTTTGACAGCCGCATCTCATCCATAGCTCTCACCATCTGTATTTGTCTGCTTTCCATAGCACTGGTTACGGCGAGTGTTTGCTTAATGAACCTGAAGCCAGAACCTACCCTCTGCCTCCCCAGCTGCCAGGCCTCCTTTACAACGTGAATAAACAATGTGAATTGATTTTTGGACCAGGTTCTCAGGTGTGCCCATATATGGTAAGTGTATGGGGTCATCTGTGCCCTCATCCATGGATTCTGGACATTTTTCTAAAATTGTTTATTTGAGAGAGAGAGAGAGAGAGAGAGAGAGAGAGAGGGAGGGAGGGAGCCTGAATGGGGGAGGGGCAGAAAGAGAGGGAGAGAGAGAATCCCAAGCAGATTCCGTACCACTAGCACAGAGCTTTAGGCGGGGCTCAGACTCATGAAACGGTGAGATCGTGACCTGAGCCAAAACCAAGAGTCTGACACCTAAGTGACTAAGTCACCCAGGCGCCCCTGATTCTAGACATTTTTAATTCACAGTTTTCCACTGGCTTCTCAGTCTAACATAAACCACTCAGAGTGAAGCTGAGAATGGTCCCTTGAATATTAATGACAATAGGAATAATGATGATGTGATAAACAGTAAAAACGGTGCTTGCTGCCAGGCGCTACTTCACCTACCTGTTCTCATTACGCTGTCACGGCAGCCCAAAAGAGAGACCTCCATTATCGTTTTCATTTTACATGTGGGAAAGTGAGGCTCAGAGAGGACGGGGTCACGGAGCTGGTCATGGCACGGCTGGGCCCTTTTCTCTCCGTGTCTCCTTTCATCTCCACTGACTGGTTGGGGTGATCTTTATTAGAGGGAATCTTCTAGATGCAGAAAAGGTAATTCCTATTTCCCTGTTTTAGCTGGTCAGAGCTGTGTCCCATGACCATGTGGGGGTTGAGATCACTTCTGGCGGTAGCTCACCTGGTGGGTGTGGGATATTTTAATCTATGTACTGTGGGCCCTTGGACCAATGATACCCAGTGGTTGTCAGGATGCAGATGGACAGAGCTGTGCTTCTATGAGGTACCCCATTTTCTTCCTTCCTGTTTTGGAGGGAAAGACTTGCGAGGTAGCATGGCGAATTGGGAAATACAGCGATTCCATGGAAATGGTAAACATGTTTAGTAAAATTTATCCGTGATTGTATTCCTTTCTGCCTCACTCATGATTGCCAAGATTCCCCTTTCCCACCTTCTGTAGTCCTACCAGATGTGTCTCATGGGCTGCCTTCCAAGCCCCTGGAATATTTTATCATTTATCACAGCAAGAGAAAAGAATCCCTTTCCAACCTATGTTCTCTTGCTGGCTAGACACAAGTTGAAAGCAGTTCTTGCCTGGTCCCATATCATCTAATCATATTGTCGTTGAATTTTTGTTTAACGGAATCGAGCAGATGCAGTGTAGACGGCTCTGGTGCCATAATGTGGATGGAGCACACAAAGGCTGCCGGACTCAGCACACGCCCTGGGCAGACGGGACAGAGTGTGAGCCTGGAAAGGCAAGTAACAACCCAATCCATCCTTTTGTGTCGGGGTAGCAGAAACTGGGCAAAAGTGCAGCTGTTGGCTGAGTCACCATTGTTTAGAACATAAGGATGCGGCGAGTTTTAGCACGCACAATACCTTCTACGGGCAGGAGGTTCAACTTTACATTTGAAAATCGTGCAAACTTACATCGTAGCGCAATACCACCACCAGACACGGGGGCTTCATTAGGGCCTCAGTTTGAAAACGTCCCTTCTCCCATGTTGGCCTTCCTCAAATCCCAGTGCGCTTTTTGGTGTGTGGGTGAATTTAACACCAGACAGCATGTAGTTTTCTTCTCTCTCTTTCAGGCGGGGGAAGGGGAATGGAAGGTTGTATTTAAATTGATGGAGCCTCATAAAATCAAAGAAACACTGTTTGTTCGCGCTTGTTCCCTAGTGGGATACCAGGATTTTCCCAGCTTGTGTTGGTCCCTTAAAGGAGCTATGATACCGCCTGAGGTGTGTCCAAGGGCAAATTCTGACTTGGTTGTAATGGTTGCGACATATTTGTTAATGACTAATCAAAACCTGCTCCTCATACAGCCCAGAAATAACAATGCGTCCACGGGAATATGAACCTTCTGCACTTGTTATCTACCTAAAAAATCAAAAGTTAGTATATTACTGATAGTATCATCATCATCATCATCATCATCATCATCATCATCACTAAAAAAAAATGGCTGCAGAAAGTTTGAGATCTCAACCTGACTTTTTTTTATCTCTATGCAAACGGTGTCCTTTCACTCACCAATGTGCAGTCCCCTGGACCCTATCGAGTCTCTTGTCGTCCTTAGGTATATTTTTCCTTTCCTCTCTCTTCTTCCCATTGTCCACGTTTTTCACTTTTAATCTTCTATTCTTTGCTCATTTCATTTGCCTCTGCTTTACCTTGTGGAATTAGTAGCCCTCAGGATATTTCCATAGAAGGAGCCCCCAAAATGACAGACTGTAACTCTCCTTTCCCTGATTCTATAGACAGGGAGTAGAAAAAAGAAGGGACTGGCCCTTGCCTGAGGACACTCGGCTCATTAGGGGAGTGTCCCCATACACTCAAGCCACTCCCCACCCTCTTTTCCTCCTTTGCTTTGTCTGCAGAGGCTAGAGTGTCAACCATAGTGGCCCTGCCTCAGGCCCACTGAGCCCCTTCAGGCCCAGTGCTCAAACACTAAGACTGCTGGCCTCTCTACTCCTCTGCCAGGGTGGTTATAAAGTTACACGAGCTGGAGAGTATGAAAGTTATTTGAAAAATTTAAAAATTCATTATAAAAAAATCAAAAATTACAATGCAGCTGCTTTTATACATGACTTACTTGGTGACTCCATCAGCTCATGTTGTCACTTCTTGACGGCTAAGAGCCTGAGCAGTTGAGAATATATATATTTCTCCAATAACAACCTAACAAAATTATCTAAGGACGTGGGCACAATAGCTTTCACACTTTCATTAGCTTCGAAAGAAATTGATCTCCTTGTACAGGGAGAATTCCTCCCTTTTTTGTAGGATGTTTTCCTCAACGCCTTGATGGCTGGAAGATCATAGGTTTGAGTGAGAATATGGTTCTCAGGTTTCCATTGCTGCCATTAAGATTTCACTGATTCTTACAAAATGAAGATGTGGTCTCAGAGTTCTGCTGAGACACAGTGATCCAGACAGGTGCTATCCCCCTATGCAAGATGACAACAGACTAGACCTACTTCACAGCTTGGTTAGTTGGCTTGAGTTAGAGCCAGCTAACTATGTTGCTTAAATTGATTCTCTTTGATCCCAGAAAAATCACTGATACTGTCTTATGGTTCTTAGTCAATCTGATGTACCCACCTGCTTTATTTCTCATACATGTTATTGCTGGAAAAATGATAACAAAGATTTTTCAGTAATATGATGAAGTGGATTATATTTAGTGATATGGTCGTGAACGGGCTGCCAAAGTCAATGTAGCATTGTGGTATCTCGGTCAACCCTGGAACATGAAAGAACTTGGGAGGACCTCTGTTGTATCTTTTTCTGATCTTCTGTTTTCGTAACCGAAGCAGAAGATAAGGGATTGCTGAGGAATCTTATACCTGAAGGATGGGAATATTTGGGAGATGTTTCAGAAGTCTTTTTCTATGTACGCTTGTGTTTAGCAAGAGCAAAAAGACTTCAAGGCATTCCAAAGGGCAGGCTCAGAAGATTCTCTGAAAAGCAACTATGTGGAGAACATGATAGGTACACTGTTAGTTCTGTTTTAGAAAAATTGTCCAAGTCTAGCGGCTTTTATTAAAGATGTGGGCATTTGTGTGTTTATTTCCCTGAAGAGCGTTTATGCATTTTGCAAATGCCAAAGATGGTGGATATGTTGACATAGAAATTCTTTGTGTTTTTCTCCTCCATTTTGTTTTGTTTTCTTGGAGTTAGCAGTAAAACCATATGCCTTTTCTCCCGCCAATTCGGACTCCCTTTGCGGTCGGGTTAATTTCTTGTTTCTTTCTCTTCTTTCTGTCCTGCTCCCTCAGCAGGATCTGTCTTGGGCTGACACAATGTTATTTTGATGAATGACCCTAATTGTCTTTATTTTTCCCATTCTCTTGTTAAGTCCATTAACATTTTATTTTAACCCTTTTTGTAAGTCTGAGGTATGAAACTCTGGTTTTAAGTCTCCTTAGGACAAAATTGACCCTCCAAGTCCCTCTTCCAACCTCTCTAAAAAGATGCATTTACATACAAAATCATGTAAATGGTTCTGGATACCTCTTCAAAAGGCCGACTATATTTTGGCTTGAATTCCACCAGCCACTTAGTGCTTTGTTATGAAGTAATGGCTATTCCAGTATGTAATTATTGTTTGTCAAGTTTGCCTGGTGAAATAGATCATCTTGGTACGTATCTGCCAGAGAGCTCTGATTTCCAGGCACTTCTGTTATTCTTTTCTTTATTGTTGTTGTTTTTTTTAATGCTTTGGGTTTTTTTTTTTTTGAGAGACAGAGAGAGAGAGAGAACAGCATGAGCAGGGGAGGGTCAGAGAGAAAGGGAGACACAGAATCCGAAGCAGGCTCCAGGCTCTGAGCAAGCTGTCAGCACAGAGCCTGATGCGGGGCGCGAACCCACGAACTGTGAGATCATGACCTGAGCCGAAGCCAGATGTTTAACCGACTGAGCCTCCCAGGCGCCCCTCTTTATTGTTGTTTTAAATAAGCTCTGCACCCAATGTGGGGCTTGAACTCACAATCCTGAGATCAAGAGTCACAGGATCGTTGGAGTAAGCCAGCCAGGTGTCCCACTTCTCCTATTATTCTAAGGTTCTGCTTCTCCTCCCCTTCCTGCCCATCAGTGGTCCTATCAGTAAGGAATATTTTATTAGCAGATCACTTTTTAACTATAAGTATAGGAATTTCTCATTACTTTGTAGAATTTATAAAATGTGTTTTTAGCAGCTAGAATTGAGGCTGAATTTGAGAGTCCTAAGCTATGACCCCATTTATATATTAAGATTTTGTTTAAGTCACATCCAATTATAGTAATGTAAACAAATTGGCTCTTTTTCTGACACATACAAATAAATTAGTTCCACACTAGGCAGGTTATAGAACTGTCGTGGCAGCTCATCTGACAGAGGCGTAGATTTCTCATTTCTTCCTGTTCTGCTATCATATGCAAGTGGATTTCCTCTTCAAGATCACAGAATGGCTGCAGCAACTCCAGCCATCAAGTGGTAGTTCCAGGAAGAATGAAGCCAAGGAGCAGGGGATAAAGGGGCAGAAAGACCTTTCCAGGAATATTACCCAATGAAGTCTGCTGACTTCTCTTATCTGTGCAAGAATCTGGGGGAAATACAGATTCTTTTACCAAGGATACAGGAGAGAATGGATATTGGGCAGGCAACTTGAAGTCTCAGCCCCACTTATCTGTGTCATTAATCTTGCCTTTGTTTTAATTTTTTCCTTTATTTAATGTCAAAAATTATTTCCGTTTGCTGGGCATTGAGAGGCAGCATGTGTCACAGATAAGAGTGCAGTCTTGAATCAAATGTCTCTGTTTCACTTTCCTCTCTGCCCCTTACTGATGTTTGCCATCAACTTCTCTGTGCCTCCGTTTTCTTTTCTGTAGAAACTGGGGTCATAATTGTACCTACTTCATACTGTGCTATGAGGATTAAGTTGATAGATAAGATAGTAGGTAGATAGATAGATAGATAGATAGATACACACATACATACATACATATAGAATGCTTAGAACAGTGCCTGACCAGTACTAAGAGCTGTGCAAATGTTTGTCCTTATCTTACTAACTTTATTTAAGTCCAGGCCCCCCTGACTTACACAGCTGTGTAGTGGGTGCTTTAGATGCGCTGTCTCTAGTGTTATACTCCAGACAACTTTGGCAGGTTGGTCTCCATTTTCAGCTGTGGAAACAGAGTCAGGGACTCACCTAGGGTCACAGAATTAGTTTGTGAAAGAGCCGCCACTCGCTCCCAGACCATTGGCCTTCGAAACTTTGTCTTTCTAAGATGTGCACTGTCCTGCACACATGGCTAACGAGCCCTTCCAGGGCCAGTCCTAAGCTGAGATGTACTTAAGAGAAAATACACTGCAGGCGTTGAAGACCTAGGATGAGAAAAAGAGTGTAAAACACACCTAATTATACATTGATCGCATACAGAAGTAATAATATTCTGATATTTTGAGCTACATTAAAAATATTAAAATTAATTTCATTCTTGTTTTCGAGTGGCTTCTAGATATTAATAACATTTTTAAAAAATATGTGGCTTATGGTACATTCCCAGTGGAGGGTGGTGATCTGGATGAAGCTACGTCTCTCATTTATTTGTATGTGCATACGTTCCAATAAACGTTCAAGAGCCCTTGTAAAGCCAAAGACAAAATGATTTCATCACCTCTTTCTCTGCCCATGTTTCTTGGGTCCAGAGTCGCTAGGGATTCTTTGAACGCACAACATTCTAAGCCTCTGCCCCACAGCCCAGGGAGAAGGAGCCGTTCTCAGATACTGTAAGAGAATAATTAGGAGGGAGAAGGCGCTGGGAAGTGGAGGAAGCCTAATTGCACTCTTTGGGTGCTTGCTCACCCAGCCTTCTGTACTTCTACCCCGTTCTGTCTGGGACCCTCACCTGCATTTTCTGTGTTGTCCATTTTCCCAGCACACTCCCCCTGCCCTGGCCTCAGTGGGCCTCTGCCTCTGCCCTCCCTGGCGATAAATCCCGGCAGCCAGCCACCTCCAGCTCCACTTCAGAGATCTGAGCGAGCTGCGGGGCGCCCCCCTCCTGCCGCTGCCGCCCCGCCCCTGCTTTGTCCACCGCTCAGTGACCTCGCTTTGTGTCAGGGCCTCGCCCCCCAACAATGGCAAAGGGTTGACATGGGCTTCTCGAATCCCTTGTCCTGCTGAGGACTTTTATTCTGTTTTGTTTTAAGCATCATGGCCTGCTTCCTGCTACAGGCTGGAGAATCTGAAACCATTAGGAACAAAAAAGCAATAAAGTTTAGGGCTCTCTGGAACATGTCCATTTTGCTCTGGTCTCATCCTGTGTGCTTTGGTGGAGGGAGTTTATAGGAATCCTCCAACTTGCTTTTTTTTTCTCTGCCACTTAATTAAAATTGGCTTTTCAAATCTGTGGAGAGCAGTAAAACATATTTTACCAGGCTCACAACATCTCTTAGCCTTCTTAATGGACATTTGCTCTGCAAATCCAGTAACTCACTTTGGCCCCGTCTACAGCCAGTCCGCCCGCTTCCTCTCCTCATTTTCCCAAGTAGACTAATTGAGCTCTTCAAGGCTGGCCCCGGGACTTACCCTGACAGCCTGGAGCCAGCCATGCATTGGTGAGTTTCATGCAAGCAAGTGGTGAATGAAGACATGGTCTAAAATCACTGAGGACGAGATTAAAATCCCTACTGTTTTCATGATTCACAGAGATGATGAAATGGCAGCATTTCAAACTGGCACGTGGCGGGAGAGGTGGGGGGCGGGGGATGAAGTGTGCCATATGATCAAAAGGACACTGGGTCCTCTCAGATCTCCAGCACCGAGCTCTCCCTCACTGTTCCCCTTATTAAACACAGCACTGCAAGTTTGGATTTTGTGTTCCCAAAGAAATGGAGGTCCCCGCGACTGATGGATCCTGGGGAAGTTGGAGTCACTTTGGAACCTGCTCAAGAACGTGTGGAGGGGGGATCAAAACTGCCATTCGTGAGTGCAACCGGCCAGAGTAAGTCCTAGCCCTTCTTGCTGTCATTACTGGGTTGGCCCGAGTGGCGCCCTCCGGAAGGGAATCGTTCAGCTAATGGTCGATGGAAAGCTCTTTCTCGTTTAGACAGGAAGCACATTTCCAGGGCTGCTTAGACTGGTGGCAGTGCAATCTCTTTATTCCCAGGCACTGTTCTCTGTACTATTATTTTCCCCCACCTTTCTTCGTTAAGACTTCTGTCGACCACGGTAGACGCTTCTGGTGTTGGTTGGTCTCTTTAACAACTTGATAGTCAGGTGTATCTCACTGCCCCCAGAGCTTGGGATAGCTGGCTAATGAAGTGAACAGATAGATTTTCCTGAGGAAAGGCAGAAATTGGACATTTCCATCCAGATGGTTAGGTCACTTGTACCCTGTCCAGTTAGCTACTGAAATGCTGGAAAGGGCACACAGAGCCCCGGGGTGACATTAGCAGACCCCGAGGGACTGAGAATCTCAAGTCAGGAACTACTTTTAGAATCAAGCTAGTTGTTTTACAGAGGGGAGATCTAAGGCTCATCCCACGGTGTACAGATTGGGAGTCTCCTGCCTTACTGGATAATTCTCCTGATGTGACTGTGACTCTTTTTACCAGCCTAGCCTTGTAGTACATGTTCAAAGGAAGTTCATGTTTTTTTTTTTTCCGCCAGCATCTAGCCCAGCAGGCATGCATATTTATAAGTAGATTTAAAAAATCATATTTTTATGATAATGACATCACATTTTATGTGACTCTAAGATGTATCCAATCTGAAGGAATAGGGGATAATACATGATGTTATTGCCATCAAACCTAAATAGGCTTGGGGGCCAAGAAGTCTTCATAGACCAGGAATGGTTTTTAGATGCATAAGCCAATAACCATATTTAAGAATAAGCTGTCTTGGGATTAGGTTAAGTGATTTCATCCAGTAGTACTCATTTACTTTTCACAGCCTACACTAGGGGTAGCACACTGACTTGTAGACAAAAGCAAACAGGTAACACGGTGACGTGAGTGCAGTATCTTAGGGTTGTGCAGCAGGGTGTGTGTATTGGTGTGAGTATATATTGGTACAGTATAAAACAGTTGTATGGCAAGGTAATAGAAACCAAGTGCAGGTGCTACCTCAGACCTAGCTGGCTGTTCACAGGTAGGAACAGAACCCCGTGTTGACAAAGCTTCTGGGTTTTTTATAAGAAAATTCTGAACTGTGTTAACCAAAAGAAAAAAAAAATGAAAACATACCTTTAGGCCACTGTTGCCAGCCCTGGCCTAATAAATAACTCATTCGTGCAAATCACATATGATGATCCATTTGTTTTCATTTATTTTTGCCCACAGTCCAACCTTTATTTCACGTCCACATATTAGCCTCCATAAAGAGAGAGCTGGAAGACATAGTCTGTAGCCATGGGTATAAAGAGTAAACAGTAGATTATTAATAGAGTCTATAGTTTCTGTTAGTTATTTAAATAATAGCATAAACCTAGTATGTGCTTTCAAAAAAAATCAAACACAAAACTATATGAGATAAAAAATTTCTGTCATCATTATTTCTACCTGCCACCTACTCCCCGCAAGAAATTACCGGGGTGGGAAATGATTTGATATGTATCACTTTGGACTTTTAAAAAAGATTTGTCATGTAGCATGTATTATATGAAATAAGTACTCTGTAATTATAAAATAAGGATCATCTTATAGATAGTGTTCCACTGCTTGCTTTTTCAAGTCAATTATAAATCCTCACTGTTTGTATTATTGAAGCTTTAGAATAAAGCATTTGAAGCTAATAGCAAATATAACACATTTTTAAATTAAGTATTTGGTGGCTGCATTGAGCCAAGTTCTTATCATTACAGTCAGCTGTTACTGTCGTGAGGATGTGACTTGCCAGCAGCAGACGTTTTTGAAATTGTGACTTAAGAATACGTCATTGAAAAGAAGTGTTTGGTCTTTTCGGTCTTTTTTTTTTTTTTTCCCCTTAAGGCTTAGGGCAGTTCTAGAGGTAATGTAGAAAGTGGAGAGAGATAAATCACTCTGTAATTGGAATGAGCCAGACAAAGAAAATCACCCAGTGTAAAGATCTCAGCAGGAAAGGATCTTGAGCTTCCAAGTGCAGCAGAGATCTCCGCATTCAGGAGTTAGGACCTGATCATTAAAGACTTCAATTAGAGGTCCTTGTCCTTGCTGTTTGCTCTGGGGGGGGGCTTTAAAAGAATACAGTCCACCCCGTTGACTGTCAGCCCTGACATCATTTCATTAAAGCCCTTCCAAGTTATTTGCACTTTGAGATGTCCCTGTGAATTGAGGAAGGAGTCGGCCTCAGAAACTTTAAGTTTACAATGGCAGTGGTGAGGAAGTCCGTTTGACAAGAGAAAGGGGACACAGAAAAGGGAAGATCAGATCCAAATCTCAGTTTGAAAGCTTGTTCAGAGAAACTCGCAGAGCAGATGGTTCATTATGCAGGATACAGCGGTGGTGGCTTCTGATTCTCAAGGCGTTTGAGGGAAACGGTGCCCCTGTCGCTGGCAACCTGCCTTTTCTCGGTGTGAGGAGCCCTTTGAATATAATGTAGAGCCCCATTTTTTTGTCCAACGTATGTCGCTATTAAGAACACTGGATGGTTCTTATATTTTTTTCACAGTATTCATGCGATTCAAGAATGTATTTAGCACCCAGATACTTCGTGCTGTGATTTTAGGGTTGTTTCCTGTGAAAGCGTGGAAGTTATAAAAGAGAAACAGCTTTTGCCGTACACATGGGATGACGGCATGCTTGTGAGCAAGCTGTAGGAACGAGATGCTTTCTGATTTTGGTCAAAAGGTTTTTGTGTCTCAACTAGTATGTGGTCCTACTGATTTGCCATCATGAGAATAGGGCCCTAATATTTTGTCTTTAAATGTTTAATGTATTTTTAATCCCATCTTTGACCCATGCCCTATAGATAAGATGAGCTTATGTTCTGATTTCTAAAGGCAGTCCCAGTTAATATCTGTTTTCCAAGAGAAGTATTCATTCTCTAAGTGCCCTGAATTAGGCAATTAATTACATGATCACTCAATCATTTCTATGAGAACCATGTAACACAGTAAAATCTAAAATCATAACCGCCAAAAACGTAACTTAGAGTACCAAAACAAGGCCACCATTGGAACTAGAAGTTGCATTTATCAGGCCATTCGGTCCTATAGTTGTTATTTTGTGCTCTGAATTGACTCAGCTTCCTGGTAGGTAGAAAAAAAAATTATAGAATTTTTAGTCCATCAAAAAAAAATGAATCATGCCAGTTCTTTGGGAAAGGCAAAGCATTTCCCTCCCTGGTGCTTCTATTTTGCTTTCAAGTTAGGAGGTACATTAAATTAAAAACTAATAAACTCATAGGTATGAGAAAAAAAGATTGTGAACTAGATCTTTTCCCAGTTAGGCTTTCACCATAGTAACTGCTTGTGAAATCTGGCATACAAGCAAGGTAAGAGACAGCTGTCTGTTTCATCTAAGGCAACGAATCGCTCATTTCATCGCAAAGAGTTGTAGCAATTTTTTTTCAGGCAAGGAGTTGAATGACCTTGTTTTAAAATTCAAGAATTGGTTGCTGTGGGAGAGCCATTAACTAATAAGGAATAAAGATATCCAGGCCTTTAGACTGCTCTGTTTGGAAGGGTCATTAATGATCGCAAGTATAGCTCTCTGGACGGCCCCATCTAACCCTTGAGTAGCCTTCCAGCATCCACTGCAGCTGTCTATTCGACCCGTCCTCAAAACCCTCCAGCCATAGGAAACCCACCGCCTTCTGGGGCTGCCCGTCATATCGTTAGAAATGCCTTCCTTGTGCTAACCCTAATCTGCCTACTGCAATTCATTTTAACTGTACACCGAAGTTGAGATTTCTGTTCAAACCCATTTGCAGACCAAAGTTAGCTTTCCTGGAGGGTAGAATGAACCTGTGGTGATCTTTGCAAAAAATTCCTTCATAACTTTAGTCATGCAGTATCGTGAATTTTCTTTGTATATTAATAGACATGGCAGTGTAATATGTGCTTGAAAGGAAGATTCAGCTCTGCTGTGCTGAGGATAGTTACTTTCATAGTAGTTAATCTAGCAGTTACCTTAAGTCCTTCCCATCCCTATTTGACATGCAGTGTTTTTAAAGGATCTTAATCGCAGGAAAGTGTGGTTACTATTATTTTTTAAAGCTGCATTTCCTCTGATTTTTATTATTTGTCTGCGTGGAAAAAATACTCCTATCCAGTGAAATTATTAAATCATAGCATGAATTTTTTCCATGCTAAAAGGCAAATTCAGCCGGCTACAGCTTTCCCCATTACATGGTCATCGCAAATACAGCAGAGATACTTTGGGATAAGAGAAGAGCCCCATATTTTGAGAGGGCAAATTTGTGTTTATTAATAAAATATAATCTGCCTTTGCATAAAAAACAACAGAGTCACAGAGTGAGTCTTGATATGGAAAGAGGCCTATCTCGAGAGAGGAAGCAGAGGAAAGCACCAGAACGTGAGCCCTGCATCAGGGGGACCTGCGTTGGTCTGTCGACCAGCAGTTCTCACCCGATGGGCGTGCCACCTTGCCAGGCCACCTAACATTTTTGAAACAATTGCAAACAAGCCTTCAGGAGCAAGGTTGCCACTCCCTACCTCACAGCACAGCTGAACACAGTCACAGACAGTGGCCTGGTGCCTTGCACACAAGAGTGGCTCAAGGATGGGCAGTCCTTCTCCTTAAAGGAACGTTTTTTCTGAAGAACACTCAGTAAATATTTTAGACTTGAGGATCAGAGGATCTCTGACCCAACTATGCAACCTTGCTGGTATAGTGAGAAACAACCCACAACATGTAAAGGGTGTGTGTGTCTGTATGTCAATTAACCCTTAATTACGGATATTACTGTTTGAGTTTCATATAACTCTTATGTGTCTCAAAATATGTTTTACTTTTTCTTAATTTTTTATTCATTTAATAAAAGTTTTTAACATTTATTTATATTTGAGAGAGAAAGAGAGCACGAGCGTGCGCGAGAGGGGGAGGGTCAGAGACAGACACAGAATCTGAAGCAGGCTCTAGGCTCTGAGCTGTCAGCACAGAGCTTGACTCAGAGCCAGAACCCACGGACTATGAGATCGTGACCTGAGCTGAAGTCGGATGCTTAACCGACTGAACCACCCAGGAGCCCATTTTCTTAATTTTTTAAAATATATAAGCCATTCTTATCTCAGAGCTGTGTAAGGACAGGCAGTGGACAGGATTTGGTCCACAGGCTGTAGTTGGCAGGCTCTTGTAATAGCTAAACATTTACTGTGTGGCAGGCCTTGTTCAAGTGCTTTGAATGTATTAACCCAGCTGGTCCTCATTTATCCTGATGAAGTAGATATTAGCATCATCCCCCTTTTACAGATAGGGACACTAAGCCTTAAAGAGATTAAGTAACTTGCCTAAGATTGCATCGTTATTAAGAGGCAGGCCTGGGATTCAAACCCTGTTTCCAGAGATCCTATCTATGACCCTCAGCAATACTGCCTATCACATGAAGCGTTTTCTGTGTGTTGTTTTTTCAAAATGTCTTTTATAAAAGTAAGTCACTGAAGGCTATTTGCCACTCAACACTGGTCAAAAGCAAACTTCCCTTTCATCTGAAGGGAAGCTACCTATAAGTATTTATTATTCACAGCCCAGGAAACCGCTGTATTTGGGCAATTTCAGGAGTCCATTAAGAATTGTTGTATAAGAGAATGAAAAGAAAAGAATCAACTTTTGAAAATTTAATTTCCAAAAGACAGAAAAATGAGTTACTTTCAGGCAATAAATAAATGATCAATCCTGCATAGTTAGTGGGCCATTTAAAAAGATTCCACAAAGATCATTTCAATTTGAGGAAAAATTGAAGGAGGTCTTCCATGTAGCACATTTAAAATTAGTTTCACCTGAACAGGTATATGAGCCTGATCTATTATTCACATTTAATCTGTGATATTTTATGCATGAGACTAGGGTGTCTTGGTACTTAGGGAAGAGGTGGGAATCCAAGAAACCAAGACTCTATCTCTAAATGGTATCAAAAATGAAGAAAAGAGTCTTGACCATAGTTCCTAGATAATGTAGCAGAAAGAGCCCAGAAAAAGAACCCAGGAAACTTAGAATTGTAGTTATATCTCTTCTCTTTTATTATCTGCGTGACTGTGACAAAGTAGTTGACTTTTCTGAACTTCCTATTGCTTGATATAAAAATACTGCATCTGTCTTACCCTCGGGCAAGGTAGGAGTGTGTTTTAGTGAGTCAAGTGCACAGTAGAGCTATAAAGCAGATGGGCTTAATTGTGTTTCATGGAGAAACAATCAGACATAGTTATTGCTGGGTTATGTGCCATTTTGTATCCCTAGATACAGTTTTTTTCATGATAAATAACAGTAAATATTTATCAGCCTCCTTACTAATCTTCTCAGATTCTGAGCTTTTCAGGGCAGGTGTACAATATCATCTCTGTTTCACACATGCGGGATGGAGCTCAGAGAGGCCAGGTAGCATCCACAAAGGTGTCCAGTGTGTAGCTGCAAAGCCCATGCTCTTACCTTAGTCTACACATGTTTGATCTAGGGAGGGAGCACGCTGCAACAGTATCATGGCGGGTAGCCCTTCCTGACACTTGGTTCTCTGCAGGAACATGGTGTCCTGCCTCACGCTACACACCATGTCTTAGCGCAGGTTCAATACGCAAAACAAACGGCACAGTTGAATCAGATTCGGTTGGGGGTGCTGACATATAAACACAGTAGCTAACATTGTCAGTATCTACTATGTGTATTCATTTTAGAGAAGGGGGCAACTGATACTCAGCGGTGCTGAGCACTTCATCTAAAGTCACGCATTGAGGGTAGGGCCGGGACTGGAACCCAGATATGGCTCTGGAGCCTTGCCTGTTCTGTTGGACTGGCTCTTGTTCTATATACGGGCATGGATATCTTCCCCACTCCCCCAAGTCCTGGCTTAGCAAAACAAAACAGAGAACACTTTTGTAGGGTCCGAATGGCTCCTTAAGATTCGTTTTAAAGAAGAAAAGTGGACAACTTTCTTTCTGGTTCAGAGATGTTGCAGAGTAGTCACGAAATCCAAGCTGGTCCGGCCCCAGGTGGGTGAGCCCACCTTCCTACGATTCTGTGACCTTCCCGTTTCCATGACGAATTTGGCCAGCTGTGGACCGCTAGGAAATGAGTTGTATAATTTACTCACTGGGTCACATCTGGAAAATACATGTCCGTTTGAATTTCATATAATTCGGGGTTGCGTGCCGAGATGAAATTTACACTTTGGTGCTGTGCAAGGCGCACCCCATACTCCCGCCACACAGAGTTAATGAAACCAGTCTGCTCTTCCGGCTTCTCCTATTAAGTTAGTCACAATATGGGGACTTCCTTTAACTCACTTGTAAAACAAAACAAAGAAAAACAATGGTTGTGAGGGTGGAGAGAAGGAGGGAGGGAGGGAGAAAATGAACCGGAGGAGAACAGCACAGGTTTTAGGCTGGTCTCCTGTGAGAGGATCCTGTTACAAAAAGGAGACAGGGAGCATTCCAGTGACTCATCTGGGCCTTTTACCGTCCACATTTTGAAAAGCAAAGGACTGAATTTTCAGAAGAGAGAGGACAGATGATTGCCCAATAGATTTCAGGCTTCGTATTTCAAGCTGGAAGTGGCGTCCTCTGACATTTTACTCGACAGACCCTTCCTGTTTTTATAGACGGAGGGGCTGAGACTTGTGGAGGTTCAGTGACTCTCCCAAGGTCATACACATCATGGTATTGAAAGCAGAATGCAAACGCACATTTCCAAGCGGCTGTCCTGCCCTCTGTCATCAGCCACTTGTAGACTTGCTTCCCTGGGGGACAGGAAGCCACGGATGAGACAGTGGTGTGGGGAGAAAAATCCCTGGCAATACGGCGTGTGTGTTCTTTCCCTCTCCCCAGGCCAAAAAATGGTGGGAAGTACTGTGTGGGACGCCGAATGAAGTTCAAGTCCTGCAACACAGAGCCATGCCTCAAGCAGAAGCGAGACTTCCGAGAGGAACAGTGTGCTCAGTTTGATGGCAAGCATTTTAACATCAACGGTCTGCTTCCCACTGTGCGCTGGGTCCCTAAGTACAGCGGAAGTGAGTGCAGCGAGGGAGGGGCCCAGGGTTGGTGGGTGACCACCACGGGTCCGGCCTGAAACTCACATTGCATTGTGTGTTTCCTCTAGTTTTGATGAAGGATCGTTGCAAGTTGTTCTGCAGGGTGGCGGGTAACACAGCCTACTATCAGCTCCGAGACCGAGTGATAGATGGAACCCCATGTGGCCAAGACACCAGCGATATCTGTGTCCAAGGCCTTTGCCGGGTAAGTCCCAGAGGGTGCTTTCTCCACTGTGTTGATTTGTGGCTTCCTTGAGAGACCAGCAGCGGCTAAGATCTGGGCACTGTCTCCAGGGAACTGGTTTTTAAGGTGTGTTTCCCTGGGGCAGCACCAGCAATGGCATCACTTGATTCTGACGCCGAAGTCTGAGAACCGGGGTCCTGCTTTTTTTTTTTTTTTTTTTTTTTTTGGCATTCTCCACCTCTGTGAGGTTCTGTGTAAGAGCTCCCCGTGAAAATTTATTAGAATAATTTGTACATAAACATCCTCCTTTCCAGTAACATCAGGGCTCACGGGTAAAGCTAAATGCTTCCATACAGCGAGTTTTCTAGATTGAAGAGCTCCGCTCCAGAAAGATGTCGTAAGGAATCAGGCTCCAGCCAGCCCTCCCATCAGATTTCTCATTCTGATCTCAAACATGATAGCTTCTACCTGAGTCCTCCCTGTTAATTACCCTTGGAAGGAAAATTGAGAAACTTCTGGCCGATGGTAAAGCATGAGTGCAGTGATTTCTAGAAGGCTTGATACCATTTCACTCTTCTTACCATCAGAAAACGTTCTTAGCATCGGCAGGCTTTGAGATGAGTTATCTGTTCCTCCCATGTGGTCCAGGAACATGGGCATTCAAGTCAGTAAGATCTGATGGAAGGAGCCCCTAAGAGTTTCACCCATTTCCCAGCTCAGAACTATAGTCTACGTTTCCTGGTCAGTCCCTTCTAGCACAACAGGGAGCTTCTCCTCAGAGGCTACTTCATACAAATGAGCAATATGGACAGTCTGTCCTGGTCTCCTGGTCATTGCTCGTGTCCTTCAGAGACCTCCGTCAACATTGCTGCATTGCATTAAAATGTGGAGAAAGTCACGAGGCCACTTGGAGCCTATGGCCTTAACCTGGCAGCCTGGAGTCATGCTTTCTCCCCCATTCACAGGTGGTATTTAACATAAGGAGTTTCACATGAAATCCAGTTTTGCAGTTTCTCTTTGAAGATTGGAAAATGTCAGCACTGGCTCCTGTTTCTACTACTCCAGGAGCAGTAGCCTCCTGGAGAGGACAGCAGTTGCTCCCTTCAGAGGAGATAGCAGATCTTTAATTTTTTTTTAATGTTCATTTTTGAAAGAGAGGCAGAGTGCTAGCAGAGGAGGGGCAGAGAGAGAGGGAGACACCGAATCCGAAGCAGGCTCCAGGCTCTGAGCTGTCAGCACAGAGCCCTACATGGGACTCAAACTCACAAACTGTGAGATTATGACCCGAGTCGAAGTTGGACACCTAACCGACTGAGCCACCCAGGCGCCCCAAGATAGCAGATCATTAATTGGATACAGTCACCCCCACCAGCACCCCTCTTTTTTTAATTCTTAAGTGATTCTTCTCATTTGTTCCACTTATTTGTAGACACACTTTTCAAGCTTTATTTTTTAAAATATTTTATTCTTAAGTAATCTCTCCACCCAATGTGGGGCTCAAACCTGTAACCCTTAGATCAAGAGTCATGTGCTCTCCCAATGGAGCCGGACAGGAGCCCCTGTTGTTCTCATACTTTAATCTGAAAGATGAAGCACATAAGTGCTAGCATGTCAGAATTCCACCCAGATTCACTGGGTGGAACCCGAGGTTATACATCCCTGACAGCATCAGAGATGCCCATGGCTGCTGGTCCGAGGACCACATTTTCCACACCAGGGCTATAGACAATTTGAGTTCTCATCCCTTGCAACTTTAAAGAGACGTTCCTGTCATTTTTTGAATGTGTAATTCCAACAAACATGTTACTTGCCATTTTTTATGGTTTTTATAATTTTATAATACTTACCATTCATTTCAAATGTTTCTTTTTAAAAGCAAGCTGGATGTGATCATGTTTTAAATTCAAAAGCCCGGAGAGATAAATGTGGAGTTTGTGGTGGTGATAATTCTTCGTGCAAAACAGTGGCTGGAACATTTAACACAGTGCATTATGGTAAGACTCTGTCCCTAAAAACTGTGAAAGGAAAAATGGTCCAAGTTTAAAAATTGTTAACCATGTGTAATATGTAAAAGTATTAATGTCAAGCGTAAAATCAGTCTTCTTAAGGTACATTAGCCATCTGGCTAGAAGACACTTCATAGTGAGAACTATATTATATTCCTGGATTGCCCACCTTTTATTCCATACCTAGGGAAAGTGAATTGTCTTGCGGAATACTGAATTGTGGCTAAATTAATTCTTTTCAGGTTACAATACTGTGGTCCGAATCCCAGCTGGTGCTACGAATATCGATGTGCGGCAGCACAGTTTCTCAGGGAAATCCGAGGATGATAACTACTTAGGTAAGAGGGCATGTCCCCTGTCAATTGCAGAAATTCTGGTTCTCTGGAGCCATCAGCAGGTGCTACGTCCTTCCCCCATTTACGCACGGAGAGCTTTCAGACATCACATATTTTCATACAAGACATTGATCTTGAAATTCATTATTTTGTTTCTCCCTCATGTGTATACTCTCCAAGTACGGAACAAAGAGTTGTATAGTTACCCTAGTCAATAATATCAGGGCTTTGTTCTGGATTGCAGTAAATAAGAAGGCCCTAAATCAAATTTTGAAAAGCACTTACCTTGTAAGTTCAGCATAAACATTTAAAGAGGCCACTTCTCCTAATTTTTGTGATATCAGCTCTAACCAGTTGTAGACCACTGGTGTGGACTTACTTGATATTTCATCATGCCCAGTGATTCCAGGAGGTTCTAGAGTGGTACATTTTTCTCATGTCATGATTAGAATGGCCCACCTTGTTCCTTGATAGAAATCTTCGTCCTTCTCTCGTGTCCAGGCACATGACTAATTCATATCAATGCCTTCTGTTTAAACTGCAAAACACCAACAACCCGTGTTCATTTCAACAGTTTGCTCAGCCCAATCCCACGTCAACACAGCCTTCTGTAAACCACCGTGATTATGAAATGTGCCCAACCACTTTTAATTAAGAGAAGGACCAGGGGAGTGAGGTCATGACTGAAGGGATTCAGCTGGTCACCTTGCACAACCAGACTCCTCCAAGCCACAGAAAGCAGCATGGCTTGCACTCTGAGCTAGAAGAAATCATGGCAGTCTGGCTAGGCAGTCACTTTAAAAAAAAAAAATGAATGTGCTTGTTCTCTTGCAATGTCCAGGCAGGGACTCTACTTACCTATCTGAATTCAGCCTCTAGAGAGGCTTTCTCCACACATTTGGAAATAATGAGCTCATCAGTGAGTATTTGTTGAATCAAATTAGAATCTGTATCTGTATTTTGGAATATCTACATGAAATCCTTCATAGATAGACAATGATCCTTTAACCACACATGCTAATCAAATGTGATATGTTTACATGACTTCATTAGAGTATTTTCTGCAGTGTATCACCATTCATTCACTCATTCCCTTACTTGATATGTGCCAGGCACTTTCTAGATATGATGAGCCAAAATAAAAAAAAATAAATAAGTAAAAAATCACTATCTCCTTGGAGCTTTTTAGTGGGAGTAGGGAAAAAATAAGCCATAACTTAACAGATAAGCAAACTGTATACTGTTAGAAGGTGGGAAGTGCTATTAAAAAATAGAACATCCTAAGGGAAATTGGAATACTGAGAATGAGCTGGGAACAGTGGAGCTGAAATGTTTGAATTGTAGCAAGAGAAAACAGGTTTACTGGGGGGGGGGGGGAGTATTCCAGGCAGAGGGAACAGCCAGTGTAAAATCCTTAAGTAGGAGCTTGTCTAGATTGTTCCAAGAGTAGAGGGAGACCCATGTGGCTATAGCTCCAACACAGAGGAGAGTTCTAGATGAGGCTAACCATGTACCAGGACTAGATGATATTCGGCCATATAACCATTGAAAGGCCTCGCTGATGCTCTGGGAGACATAGGGAGCTAGTGAAGATTTGGAGCCGAGAAATAACATGATATAGTCACATTTATATTTTCAGAGGAGCACTTTGGCTGGAAAAAGGGCACAGAGTAGACGCAGGAAGACTGGTAAGGAATTATTGCAGTAATCCACGAGAGAGATACTAGTGGTTTGGTCCCAAGTAGGAGCAGTGGAAGTGACAGTACATGGTCAAAGTCTCGAGATTTTTTTGAAGGTGGAATCATCATGATTTGTTGGCAGATTGAATAAGGTATATGAGAGAGAAAAAGAAGTCAGGGGTAACTCCAAGATTTCTACTTGAGCGGCTGAGAAAATGGAAATGCCATGAACTGAGATGAGACTGTTTGTTATTTATCTCTATCACCATTACGGCAGAGGCTGGGTCTTTGTATCATTAGCTCTTGATACAAAGCCTACACATATATGCGCTAAGTAGTTAGACAGTCAAGGTTCATGCTGTATTTATTGAGTATTTCCTACGTGCTTAGTGGGGAGATGAGATTACCGTGTAAATATACAGAGCCATCCCTTCTTTTAAAGACCACAGAGTCTCACTTGGAATCATTTACTCAGTGACTGCATCAACTTTTCCCCACCCTAAATATCCAAATGAATAGTGACTTTATTAAACAATTAACAAAGTTAACAAGTTCATGGGGACCCTTTTGAATTTATTTTTTGGGGAATCCATATTTCTCATTTCAGCACTGAGCAAAATAGGTCATGCATTTTTGGTTTTGGTTTTGTTTTCATGCATTGGGTTATAAACTTGAGCATGTGGCTGCTATGGCCCTACTACTTCCTAATTAAAATCCCACTGCATCGCATGCTGCCTCCTTTATTAACTCATTCCCTGAAAGCCAAAAGCCCTGCTGACCTGCTTCTTTCTCCTCCTTGAAAGGGAGGAGGATTTTCCCCTCTTCTTTTCCTTCTTGGAAAGATCTTCCAAGTAGTGGCGTCAGTTCAGTTGAACTTCATGAACCAGGCCAGGCACCTGAATTGGGGAGGCCTTCCTGACAACCTTGTATTCCTCACTGGAGGTTTCTTAATCTCTTTGTAAAGAATGAAAGCAAAATTAAAGAAGATTTGTCATCTGGGACATGCAGGCTGAGGCAGTCATGGCTCTTGAGTGGAATTTTGTGGTAAAGTTGCCTGTTGACCAAAGAACAACTTTCTGGAAGCAAACAAAAATATGCAAGCATAGATGGCCAGTCACAGTTCACTGAGTGTGAAAGTCAAGACCTCAGGGCCTTTGAACATTACAGTGGCTTCTTAACAAGTGAGGAAGAACATGATGTCATCCAGTGTGAGGCGTGGAAAAATCTACTCTTGGCTCAGACAAGGGTATAGCAAATGCTCTAAGAAAATTTTAAAACTCATAGCTGTTTTCACTGCTAAGGCATCTTCATCCTTCCCCCTCACAGTTTTTTAAAGGCCAGTCGAGCCACACTCTTTTCGCATGCATTGGTGAGGGAGCAATTTCCAGGAGAGAGGGCCTTTGTAGCAACCCAGCTCTGATGGGTGAAATGGGGGGGAAACCAACCCAGGAAATTAGCTCCCCTAATCGCATTAGTGGAAGGCTGGGCAGTAGACTGTTGTTTGCAGGAAACTATTTGTTTCACAAGGTACCGAAGCAGAAAGCCTCCCTGTCAAAGGTCATCCTTTCACACAGCCCGCTCCCTCCTGTTGGGTTAGAGCCAAGCTGCACCCAGTGCCACCATGTTCGAGTTCCTTTAGGAGAAAAAGGGGCTATTTCCAGAATACTTGTTTGTCTCCAGCTCCCTTAGCTCTTGATTGTGGCAATGGGAAGGCGAGAATCAATTGAGCTGGAGATAAAGCATGAAGTTCAGTTCACCTGACGACTCCTATCTCCTTCCCTCTTCACCATCTACTGGCGGAAGGAGCGTGCAGGAAAGGGGAACATGGCCCGAGTTGGTATAAGCCAGAGAGGAAGGCAGGAGACGTTGGAGAGGAGCCCCAGAATTAACCCACAGTAGACGATTGCACTTTGAATATGAACAAAACTGGGTTATCGCTTAATTTACAGAGCAGGCCTTGTGACATCTCATTTCCCACATTCTGGTGAAACATCAGCTTGGTAGCCAGCAGGCGGCCTCACTTGAAAGAACTGGGTGATTTTGTTGGCAGCACATCCTGCCATCACAGTGTAAGTGACCCACATTAAGAGGCAGCCTCAGGATGTCTGAGGGACCACGGAAACAATCTCCAATCAGTGACCCATTGCAACTTCCGCATCTCACATGGCCAGTGGGTGTCACACTGCAGAAGCCGAAGGGGAGGCAAGGCTGTCAGAGGTTTACACTGACAGGGACACAGTTATTTGGCTGGAAGCACTCTGTTCTCCTTGTCATAAATGTCAGGTCTAATCTATCACTCCTTCTTTTCAGTGTCGTTGATTGAGCACCTACTATGGGCTGGGACTTTTCCTGGGGTTCTAAAAGTGCATTGTTAAATGGGCGCTTGGCTGGTAAAAACAATGACTTAAATTTCTCAAAATCTGTGGCTAACCATATTTGATTTCAACTCGTACATAAGAGAAAGCATGCATGAATTCATTCACTTATTTAACAGACATGCGTTCTTAGAAACTTTTAGTGGTCCAAAAAAAAAAAGAAAATTTTAGTGGCTAACGGGCTTTGGAGACAGACTTCCCATGATGTGAAATCACCTGGCCGTGGGAGAGTATTTGAATAATATTTGTGTAATGCTTTTCTCATCCCTAAGTGAGGCATCTGTAAAGGTGTGGTAAGGAGACAGCACATATGAAGCCATCGTGATCTGACCACAGCCGCAGCCTATGTGCACTATCTTGTTTAATGTTTGTAACAGCCCAGTAAGAAACCCATTATACAGAGGAAGACACTGAGGCTTAGAGAGGTTATGTAACTTACCCAAGGACATAAACTTCTCAGAGAGTGGAAAGAGTTGGAATCGTTGTTGATCTGATTTCAGACCCTACACCCTTAACCACTTCACTTTCCTGCCTCAGTGTAGAAAAACGTAGGGCTAACTTAGGGAAATGAATGACTGGAAATTGAGGTTTATTGTTGCGAGTGAATGGTGAGGCTGGAAAGATAGGTTGAGATACGACTTGTACAGACACAGGACGGTTATGCTAAGGAGCTTGAAGTACATTGTGCAGGTAGGGCGGACTATCAAAGGATTTTTAGTCAAGAAGCCAAGATTCTAGAGGGTTTGCTTTTTTAAAAGCTTTCTTCCCTGTCACCACATTTTTCCCCAACCATTTCACATGAAGGCATCTCATTCTTCCCTCAGGACCAAGATAGGGCTTATACGAGCGGGTAAGTAAAGTACTAGATGAGGGACAGAATTCAATGCACTTAATTACTGATCTCAGAAAGAGGATATCTTGCATCAGTGGAGTGTCCAAATGAGTGGACTCTCTGGGATTTCCACGTCCGGGAAAATGAGGGCTCTGCTGCCACTACCACCAAGAATATTCAGAGCCTCTCTCGGCCCTCACTCATCTCTGCATCAGGCTCTATGACCAACTGTCCCTGAATCCTCTACACCTCTCCCACCTACGCATGGCTTCTGGCCTGCCTGGGGAAAGACAAGCTGTCACCTGCATGAGTGGAAGACAGGTTAGGATCTGGCAAATACCTAAGACATCTTGGCTCCCCATCCAACAACCGAGATCAGTGTCACTAACATGATGCTGAGGCACGGTGCTGTCCGTGAATTGTGCTCTGCCTAGTTTCTTGAGCAGCTGGGCCAGATTGGTTGACCTTGACCCGTTGGATGAAACCTACCCACCACCTGAGTTAAATTGCCACATTATTTTGATTCACTTAAACACATGGCCTGTGCATTTCAGGATTTTCTCCCTCCTGAGATTTACTAATTGTGCACCACTTATAAAAGGTAAGAGGACCTTTTTCTGATATTTTGTTCAGGGCCAAATATTTAATAGCTCTGATTTATTCAGTGCTTGTTTTAGGTCAAGCCCAGTACTCAGAAGGATTCATTATTCAAGGAGCGGTAGCACTAAAAAAAATATTTAAGTGGGGCTTAAAATAAAACCAAAATTTTATAATAAATACTAGGGGGGAAAGACATGATTAGGATTTCATCTTGAGGAATTAGTCAAAAGGTATGAAAATAATTTTTTTTCTTACATTCAATCAAATTATGTTTTCATGTCAATCATGCCCAGGTTTTTAGATTATAGGATAAAGCAATGGATAAATATTCCTACCTAAATTTTTCAGTTAAATTATGTGGTAGCTTATTGTTTGCTTAAATTTGTTTGAATTTGACAGTAAATCTGAAAAGGAGTCATTTTTATAAAAGCTTTCTGGGTCTGGGGCACCTAGGCATCTCAGTCAGTTAAGCATCTGACTTTGGCTCTGGTCACGATCTCACAGTTTGTGAGTTCGAGCCCTGCATTGGGCTCTGCACTAATAGCTTGGAGCCTGGAGTCTGCTTTGGATTCTGTGTCTCCCTTTCTCTCTGCCGCTCTCTCTCTCTCTCTCTCTCTCTCTCTCTCTCTGTCTTTTTCTCTCTCTCAAAAAATGAATAAACATTTACAAAAATTTTTAAAAAGGTTTTCTGGGGGCTGTATTCACTTTCTTAATAGTCTCTCTTGCACTTAGGTAAATAATTTCTTCTGAGGCAGCTGTCATCTTACCTACTCTGTCCACTTTATGTACTTTCTCTAAGTTTGTAAGGAGTCTAACCCCATCAAGTTCTCAGTTGGCCAATATTTTGGCACTTGGTTCAGGTAGTTCTCCAACATGAATTTTGTAGCTTTTCTGATTATTTCATCTTTTTCAACATCTGCAGTAGATCCATTCATTCTTTCCAAAAACAGTGTTTATTGGTTGGGTACCATGTGCTCTTTTTGAAGCTGAGATATAGCAGTGCATAAAATGGTCCAGAAATCCTTGCCCTCATGGGGCTTACATTCTTGTTTGGGGAGAGAGAACATAGACAAAGTGTTATGGAAGGGGGGAGGGAAGGCATGGAAAGTATAGAATCTGTGTGGTAGTGAGAGAGGGTTGCAGTTTTAAAAAGAATGGTCTGGGAAGGTGTATTACTTGTCTTTTATTGTCTAACAAATTATTTGAAGACTTAGTGACTTAGGGAACAAATATCTACTATATTCCAATTTCTGTATGTCAGGAAATTGAAGGCAGCACAGCTGGGTGTTTCTGGCTTTAGGTCTCTCATGAGGTGGCAGTGAAGACCATTTAGGGCTGTGATCACATACAAAACCTTGACTGGGGCTGGTGGATGCACTTCCTAAATGCCTTAGTCAGATGCGGTTGGCAGAAGGCTCTAGTTCTTTACAGGAACTCTCTCAGTGGGGCTGCTTGGATGTCCTGACAACATGGCAGCTCAGTTGGCTTCGCCCAAAGCCAATGAATCAAGGAAGAGCAAGAAAGAGCCCCAGGGCCTGAGACCTGGCCTTGAAAGTCACAGCCCGTCATTTCCTCACAATCGTAATGATAACATGGTCAGTGTTATTCCGTGTAGGAGAGGGCCACCCAGGGTGTGAATACCAGGAGGCAAGGATCATTGGGGCCATACTGGAGTCTGGCTACTATACCAGGCCTCACTGAAAAAGTGACATTTAAGCATCATGTTGGTTGTGGATTTTCAGATTTCAATATCTGTCAAAGAAAGCTAATAAATATTCAATAGGCTCAACGAATCCTAACATAAAATAGGGATATTTTCATGGGAATCAATTTTATAATGTTCAGTTCATTAGTATATATTTTCAAATTATAAGACGTTTGCTTCCATCTGTAATCCTTTAATGTGGGACTTGTATCTTAAACCCCATGCTAATTAGGGCCCATATATTATATTTCAATAATACAATTACAGGGTCAGGTGTTTTAATCTCCATTTTAGAGATAGGGAAATGGAGACTGAAAGAGGGAAAGTGAATTCCCAAGGCCACGGTAGCTGGCAAATGCCAAAACTAGGATTTGAGCCCATCCCATGTGGCTGAAAAGTCTATATTCTTTGCACTCTGACTCTTTGCCTATCAGAGTGTTATTTCATAATTCTGACAGCAAATCACTGGCAGCAAATCAGTGAATTCTCTTTTCTCATCCACAGCTTTATCAAGCAGTAAAGGTGAATTCTTGCTAAATGGAGACTTCGTGGTCACAATGTCTAAAAGGGAAATCCGCATTGGGAACGCTGTGATAGAGTATAGCGGGTCCGATAATGTCGTGGAAAGAATTAACTCCACAGACCGCATTGACCAAGAACTTTTGCTGCAGGTAAAAACTTGACCATGAGCCCACCACCCTTTTCTTCCACTTGGAATCACCGGACCTGCAAACATCCTCTCCATTTTGTCTACTTGTCCCAGGTGCTGTCGGTGGGAAAGTTATACAACCCTGACGTGCGCTATTCTTTCAATATTCCAATTGAAGACAGACCCCAGCAATTTTACTGGAACAGTCATGGGCCCTGGCAAGCATGCAGCAAACCCTGCCAAGGTATCTACTTTTCAGTTGGGTTTTGGGCATTTGAGCTATTTTTTGTGTCTTTTTATTTATTGTTTGTTTTTTTGGAAGCAACCAAACACATGTGATCTATAAAACTTTCTATCTGCACACATTCTCGAATCTTCTGTCCCTGCATCTTTCTGGTTATTGTTAGCTGGCAAGTTGAGCTTTTTGAGGGATTCGGAATTTGTTGGGTTTCCTCCTTTTAAGAGATTCATATACATTATGAAACCAAGCAAAGTCAGCTCTGCCACTTTGAATTTCCAGAAACATTGAGTTAGTAATCATATTACATATCATTTATCTTGTTTCCTTTTGACTAAATTGGGGGTCAGCAGATTACAGCCAGTGAGCCAAATCCAGCCTGCTGCCTGCTTTCATAAAACTTTGTGAATAAAGTTTTATTGGAATGCAGCCACACTCATGTGTACATATTATTTATGAATGGCTGCTTTTGTCCTATAATGGCAGAGTTAAGTAGTTGTCACAGAGGTCATAGGGCCCACAAAATATCTGTTAATTAACCCAGTGCAGAAAATGTTTGCCTGTCCTTGGTCTAAACTGTTTATAGGATAGGTTATTTTCTCTGATTAAGTGTTTTCTTCCTTGCCTAGGGGAGCGGAAGCGCAAACCCGTTTGCACCCGGGAATCTGATCAGCTTACGGTTTCTGATCAAAGATGTGACCGGCTGCCACAGCCTGGACCCATTACTGAACCTTGTGGCACAGACTGTGACCTGAGGTGAGGCTGGTGTTTGCACATGGTCTTTACTGTGAGCCGTGAGGGGCTTGTAGGGGGAGGAACAGAAGGAAGGGACAGTGGCCTTTAGTTCCCTTTCCCTTCCTGTGTTTCTGTGAAATAAGCTTCAGCCAATTTTCCATCCCTCTGAAACCAATTATCCAAGACATATGCCTGCGGATTTCCTGTTCTTCTCCTAAGAATTAAAAATAGCTAATAGAGTATGGCACCTGCCAAAAGAAGGTCTCATTTGACGCTCACAACTCAGCGCCTAGGTATTGTTATGATTAAGTCACATCTTGTGTAAAAGTTTGGTATGAACGTCAACAGAAAAGGGGTAAATGTCATCTCTCAAAGTACCCATATGCTGCTGTCTATATACCCAGAGTGTATATCACCCAGTAGAAAAAATCATGTGTATGGAAGTTGCAATGCACTACCAGAAAGTCATGAAAGGAACTAGAAGGAACTAGAACTAGAAGATGTCTAGATATAGAAAATACTCTGTATTGTATTTAAGGAAATAGGAAATCCTTGAGGCAAGAAATAGTGACTGGGTACAGAATTCGAAAGCTTTTCCATTTACTTGCAAGATTGACTGTGTCATGTTTGAATATTAAAATAGCCTGGGTGTTGCATCATGTAATCTGCATGTCAGTTAAATGCAGATAACAGAAGTTGATGCTTTAATTCTCCTTTTACAGAACAGATATCATCAGTGTGTAGTGGTGTGGGAAATTGTTAGGATCTTACCATTTGTAAGTGGCAAAGTGAATACTTAACCATTTTGTGGCTTCTTTGTCACAGTGCCAAATCTAATCAAATGGCAGGTATTGGCAGCCTATAGTGCTGGAGTGAAGATTATAAGGCCCTCCTGAGGCTCTGAGAGAAAAGAGGAGTGCTGCAATCAATTAGTAATGTCTGTCATGAGATGTGATCAATTAGTAATGTCTGTCATGAGAGTAGGTGGGGGAGCCACAATATGAGTGCCGCCTCTTTGCCAGGCCTGAACTGATGGCTTTGACTTCAAAACCAGGGCTGTTTCCATCCCCACTATACCTATCTACCCAGCAACACTTATCTGCTTGTTCAATGGGCTTGTCCTAAAGCCCTGACAAGCCATTATAGAAAGAGAAAACCCAAGACATTAAAAGGCAGACATTGGCACTCTGCAGTATTAATTCCTGTTATACCTATAAACCCATTGCTTCAGCCAGTTGAGTTGATTTAGTTAAATTAGAGTTAAGGTCTTTTCAGAAAAGTAGTTAGCTAATTGCTGAACTGAATCACAAAAGTTTAGGGGAAAAAACAATGAATTAGTCAGTAGATTCCCTGAGGTATAGCTTCAATAAATTGAGAAAGGTGCCATTTTTAGATTAGTCTTATATCAAATTGTCACTGAAAATAATGATATTCTATAATGAATAATGAATCAATAGTAATTAATATTCATATTATTTGGAGGGGTAACGACTCTGAACATAATAATAGTTAACCATTTACTAAGAACTATTTTAACAACTATGTATTTTCCTATTAATAGAATATAATTAATATTATATGCTACCTATAATCCTATCCTATTAAAGTAATTAAAGCTATATTACTATCCTATTAAATTAACATAGGATCTACATTAATATACTATGCAATTAATATTTTATTAATTCCCCCAAACAACATAATGACATAAGTATTACAATTATCCCCCACTTTACAAATAAGGAAACAGGCTGAGAGAAGTTAAACACATTGCCTGAGGTCATTTACCTATTAGTGAAGTGGCAGGATTCAAATCTAGTCTTTCAGAACCTGGATTCTATACTCTTAAACCCTGGGAGAACGCCATTTTTAATTCAGTCATAATGATGAGGGTCACTCGTTGATCCCCTTCTGTGAAGCTTTTCTACCTTTATGCATAGAAATGGCTCCCAGGACTTTTGTGCCTCATCCCTGCTCCCTGACCTACTTGGATAAGTGAGGCACTTGCTGTCACTTCTCCACACTGGGGCTGGTAGGGTCTCAGACGAGACAGCCCGTCCTGTGGGACTCCTGCCCCCAGCGCTGTAAGCACGCTCTTCTCTGGCCAGGAAGGCAAGTTTGTACAAAACATTTCAAGTCCTAGAATGTGACCTTCAATAAATAAACGATTCTTTAAGAACCCTGCATAAAGCCTACCCAAGGATCAATTTGAGGGTGGAGATGTTTGAACAATTACTTCCAGAAATGAATATTCTTCACTTCAAATAGATTTAAAATAAGCCACAATTTTATTTGTGGTGATGCTAGCTAATCAGTGTTCTCCAGAGTTTCTCCTGCTTTGGAAGCTTTCAGATGTAAAACAAAAATTAAAGCAAATTTTACAAAGTGAATGCAACTAAAGGTGGCCTCAAATCCAGGAGACTTTTATGTAGGATTATACCAAGGGTCTCAACTGGGTTTCTCCTCAAACTTTGTGTTATTGGTTTATGTGGAGCTACATGATACTTAGAATTTAGCTGAAGAATAAAATACCAGAAGGGTAGTAGTAACAATAATAATATTAGCTAGTCTTCTTAAAGGCCTGGCTTGCATATTAAATCCTATTCAGGTTTTAGCTTTTTATTGTTTCTAGTAGCCCTGTAAATTGGACCCGATTTCCCCACCATTTTGCAGATGAAGAAACTGAAGCTTGGTGAGGTTAAGTCACCTGTCTGGGTATTGGAGCTCACATTCACACCCAGGTCTTTATGAGTGTATTAAAAATAACTTTATAATATCTAAGTAAAACCAGAGCTTAAAGTTTCTTCATTTCCTAAAGTAGATATGTCAAAGGTGCTATTTTTTTTGGTATGTAATTTTCATCAATTTATTAAGGAATGCCTAATAATTTTCAACAGAATCAAAATTTTTAGTAGGTTGAATTTTACTTAAATTTATTCTGGGGAATTTCAGTAATCTAGGGAATTTTATTCAAAGCATCCTGTGTCTGTTTTAGGACAGATAGTCTTTGTAACTTAAACACTCAGGTGTCTTCAGCTTTTTCTGTTATTGCTGGGGTGACACACCCCTGGCATGTTTGACACAAGGAGATTTCCACTACATGAGTCACTGAAGGTAAAAATATGGAACGGTTCATGAATTTGCGTGTCATCCTTGTGCAGGGGCCATGCTAATCTTCTCTGTATCGTTCCAATTTTAGTATATGTGCTGTTGAAGCAAGCACAAAGATGCTATTTTAAATTCCCCATTTGGAGTAGGTCGTCTTGTTTTAATACTTTAAAAAAAAAAGTATTTGGGGCACCTGGGTGGCTCAGTCAGTTGGGTGCCTGACTTTGGCTCAGGTCATGGACTCTCAGTCTCTGAGTTAGAGCCCCACACCAGGCTCTGGGCTGGCAGCTCAGATTCTTGCTGCTTCAGATTCTTTCTCCCTCTCTTTCTGCCCTTCCCCTACTCATACTTTCTCTCTGTCTCTCAAAAATAAATAATGTTTAAAAAAAATTTTTTTAAGTACTTAATCCTGCAGAAGTAGAGGAGGAGGGACATAGCAACTCCAGGAACAGGCTTGAGTGATAATAGGATCTTTGGCTGATCAAAGGAAAAGAAAGTGAGGGACTTGTAGTCATGTCTGCCCTTGTAACTCTACAGATGCATGCTTGCATCTGAAATTAAATAGATCATGTTTCCTTCTCAACACTCAGACTCATTCCTTACTGAATTTTATAGACTGTCAGGAAAATAAAGCTATTCACTGAAAAATGTACAAAAACATATATCAACCTCCAAAAAGAGATGTTCTGTCTTCCTTCTCTCTGTGAACCTGACAGTCACAATCATTGGGATTCATACTAATTGCTGCCAAATGTCCATGGAAAACACTGAAAGACTGGAGAGAGGACTGTTACTGATGGATCAAATTCTAAATAGTTTTTTCCAAGGCATGGTTGTGAAACACGAGTTCCTTGAGATGATTTGTGGAGAACCAGTATGCGTGAGGAGGCTTATTGGCTATCTCCTCCCGTCTGGAAGTACATTTGTCAGTTAATGTTTGGAAAACCCTGTGAATGCTCTGAAATACAGAAACCTGCTTAAATCAGTAATTCCCAAATGGATTCCTAGTATTATTTACTTCACAGTCCCCGACACACCCACGGAGGCATATACATTTTTTTGTTTCCACTTAGAATAAACACTTTGCCTCTCTGAAATATAGTAATAAAATGATTTGTCACATGAAACAAACCAAATTCAAAACACTAAAGTTGAGGGGCACCTGGTTGGCTCAGTCAGTTAAGTGTCCAGCTTCAGCTCAGTCATGATCTCACGGTTCATGGGCGCCGCGTTGGGCTCTGTGCTGACTGCTAGCTCAGAGCCTGGAGCCTGCCTCAGATTCTGTCTCTCTCTCTCTCTCTCTCTCTCTCTCTCTCTCTCTCAAAAAAAAAAAAAAAAAGGAAAAAACCCCACTAAAGTCGAGACCACCTTCCAGGTAGAGAATATGAAGCAGATGACAGCATTTTGGAAAGAACTTTCCTAAGGCAATGCTATAACCTTTCTGCAGTCTCTTCCAGGTTCTCTGTTCAAATTCCAAGGATTGTGTGAATATCAGGGAGACTTCGCTACCCTTGACCTACCAGTGTGTTGTTTTCGGTGGGGGGCGGGGGGCCAGCAGGACTCCCACCTCCCTTACCCAGGATAATCTTTCTACAAGAAGATGGTGATGAAGGCAAAGAGAAGGTAGCCAAGAATCAAAGAGCAGATGAAAGTTCCAGATGCCTCTGTTGAATTGGACCACATTTTTGCCTCACTTCCTCAGGGAAGTGAGAGTTTGCCCAGATTAAACTTTGACAGGATGAGATAAAGCTTTGTTTTACAATCCCTCATTTAACATGTTCCGGTTAGAACAAAATCCCAAAATACTGTGTCACTCGAACGGAAAATCTCAGTAGCCCACTTAATATGCCAAACGTAGAAGTTGGTCAACTCTGACCTACTTTTAAGCATTTGTGAGAAACTCCAGGATAAGTGTGTGGCCAGTATTCATTGTTTTCCAGTCCTGCCCCTGGACAGGTGAGGATGGAAGAATTCTTAGGGCTCCCATATTTGGCAAACCATCCGATTTCTGAGAAGTGGGCAATTAACAAGAGTTCATTCAACTGAAGAATATAAACTGTCCTGTTTTGATCACTAAATTAAATCAACAACATGCATCTTAAGTTATTTATTCATACTCTTCTGTTCAGTTTAAGATTTATTTTTTTATATTTGAGCACTGAGTGTGTTTTAGGGGCATTTAAGAATAACTCAATTTATCAACACACACGGAGTACTTCTTGTGTCCTGAGAAAGGCTTATTAGAGGTATCAGGGACACAAAGGTGACAAAGATTTGTATATTCAAATCCAAATTTAAAAGTATATAATCATGGGGCCAGGAGGGATGAATAGGTGGAGAACAGAATGTTTAGGTTTTTTGTGAAAATACTCTATGATATGATAGTGTCAGATACATGTGATTTCATATTTGTCTAAACCTACAGAATATATAACAGCAAGAGTGAGAACTAACGTACACTATGGATTTGGGGTGGTTCTGATATGTCAGTGTAATCAGTTGTAACATATGCATCCTCTGTGGGTAGATATTGGTAATGGGGATGGTGTGCAAGTGTGGGGGCTGGTGCATATGGAAAATCTCTGTATCTTCCTCTCTGTTTTGCCATGGGCCTAAAGGTGCTCTAAAAAAGTAAGTCTTTAAGAAAAATTATATAATCAAACTGTGTAGACTATGGTCCATGTCTAAAAGGAGCTTAGTCTCTGTTTACAATAACATATACAGAATTTAGCACATGTGAAATTCACAATCACGCTCCAATTATCCGCTCCTTTATTAAGTCGCAGGATGTTCCCTGAACACTTTTTAGCATGGCCCATCTAAAGGAGGCTTTCTGGGGAGAGTTTCCAACCGCTGTTGGAAGCAGCCTTCTTGAGAATGAAATGCTGAGTTGCATGGGCCTTTTAAATACAAAATTGCTTTTTTTGCTCCATTGAATTCCAATGTTTTCTTCTTTTTGGTTGCTTGAACTTCAGATTGACTGTATCAAGGGAGAATCTTCACAAAGACGGCACCTCTGACTTTCACTCTGACTTACATGTTCATTGGCAGCCATGAAAAAATATGTGGATATGTTGGTTTAAAATTGGATTTCAGGAACTGATTGTGGCTTGGGGTTTCATGGTATTGGAGTTAAGGAAGAAAAAAGAACTCAATTGTTCCACCAGTCGAATATAAATGGGACATACATATTTAACAGAAATGTTGATTTCTCCCCATTATTTATGCATAGGTGGCACGTTGCCAGCAGGAGTGAATGTAGTGCCCAATGTGGCTTGGGTTACCGTACACTCGACATCTACTGTGCTAAATACAGCAGACTAGATGGGAAGACCGAGAAGGTTGATGACAGTTTTTGCAACAGTCAACCCAAACCAAGAAACCAGGAAAAATGCTCAGGAGAATGTAACATGGGCGGCTGGCGCTATTCTGCATGGACTGAAGTAAGTCGGTTCTCACTCAATGAGAGTCTTCTTCTTGGATGCTAAGTCTGAGTAGTTAATGATGGCTAATCAACGAATGGATTAGTGAGGGCTGCATTGAGAAACCTCATTTAGACTTCATAGATCGATTTATAATGCCTGACCTCATTCTACAGAAAAGACTACCGTGATCAGTTTGTAATGTCTGACTCTGTGGCATTGAATATGGCATGTGGGACATTGGGAGTGGTGGCACAACTCATCTAATCCCTTTCCCCATACCCCACAAACCATTTCCAGTTTTATTGTCCTTTGTCAATTTACTAATATTGACCTCACTATGAACTTGGTAAATAAACTGATAACATGAACAGATGTTCCCCCAAATAACCACTAGAATTGGGTTGGTTGTATGGTTGTTTCCTAAGGGCTGGAAGAGGCAAACCGACATAGCCAGGATCTTGACCATGCTGGATTGGAAACTTAGCAACAGTTTTATTTCGTTCATTTTCCCTTCAGTGTTCCAAAAGCTGTGAAGGTGGAACCCAGAGAAGAAGGGCTATTTGCGTCAACACCCGCAATGATGTCCTGGACGATAGCAAATGCGCACATCAAGAGAAAGTCACCATTCAGAGATGCAATGAGTTCTCTTGTCCGCAGTGGAAGTCAGCAGACTGGTCAGAGGTAAGATAAGAGGATTCTTATTTCCCCTCTGTGGTACTTTGAGTCTCTCCAGCTCTGTTCAAGTCTAAACCTGCTGCGCCTTTCTCCCCCCTCCACAACCCCTGAATGAAGCAACTGTCGTCTTCCATCTGCCTCATGACAGGATGTGACTGCTCCCCTGGTGACCTCAGAGGCACGGTGGGTTTGGCTGAATCACCCACTATGATAGCTTCTGTTGATGATTTTGAAGTTCCTGTGTCTTACCTTCCCTCCTCTTTGATCCCCTACTAAATTGTTGTAAAGGAAAACAGGGGCTTTGCTAATCAGAAATCTGTCCTGGTTTAGAACTGAACTTAAAAAGAAAAAGAAAAGAAAAAGAGGTTTTCTATGTTCTCATCTGTGAAATAAGATAATTAGACCCAGCAAGTGACGTCTCTGACTTACACATCCAGTTGCTAGTGGAAAACTTAGGGGGTAAAAAAGGACTCGTCGAGTGTTCCAGACTCTTGCCTGTCTCATCCCTTACCTGATGAAGCATAAGGCAAACCCTCATTGCTTGGCACAGGTGACCTCAGTGCAGTAAGAGAAAGAAGGAAGAGCCTCTTTTTTGCTTTTATGGTGCAGTGTTAACACTCAGTATTAACCCTGCCCAGTGAGATTCTCCCCAAGCAGGTGACTGCCTCCGCCTTCCTTTATGGAGCAAGGGAAAGGGAAACAGAAGTTCCCTGACTTATAGGCTAAGTCAGGAATGTGGGGAAAGAGGTTTTCCTATATAACTGCTGTTCCCATTTCCTTATCTTAACCATGTAGGCACAGTGTTAACTGTTTACTTTCAACAGCAAATGAAATATGAATCTTAAAAGGATATTATTGATGTCCCTGAAATGGCAGAGAATGAATACATATGATTAACGGTGTCTCAATCCTGCACAAGTTAACAGCAAACCTACTGTTTTTGTTCCATTAACAATCTGCCTTAACTTAGACTCCAGTGTTTGATTCCAAAAAGATGAAAGAAGGTAGTGGGTTAAAGTTTTACTTAGATAGCTAATGATAGCTAACGTGTCACCTCGAATCAAGTAACTAACTTTTGCAAGAATGTTTGCTAACATGGAGGTGGGGGGAGATACTGACTATATATTCAATATGATCCAACACTCCTTAGCTTAAAAAACTGGGAAGAATACAGCAAAATGTTAATAATGATTATCCCTGGGGAGACAGATTTTTCGATCATTCTAGTTTTCTATGTTTTTCTGTATTTTTCAAATGTTCTACAATGCGCATGGATGACAATGATGATGATATTTACATTTATTAAATGAACAAGCACTTTACTTGGATTCGGTCAGTTAGTTTCCACAATTCTTTGCAGTAGGCACCATTGTCATCCCCACCGTGCAAATGAGAAAACTGAGGTATGGAGACATCACTTGAATTGGTACCTACAGCTGCTTGTATTGGAATTAAAAGCCCACGTTGATCCCCACACCTAACTCCTATGCTAGGAAGCCATGAATGCTGTTTTTCAGTATGCATGGTCCCCAACTCACAATCATTCAACTTTACAATTTTTTTTTTTTTTACTTTACAATGGTGTGAAAGCAAAAACACATTTAGTCACAGTTGTACTTTGGATGTTGAAAGTGGATCTCTCCCCAGGCTGGCTAGGTGTGGTCCACACACTCTTGTAATACTGGGCACCCGTAGCTTCCGGTCAGCCATGCAGTCAAAACCACTTAAGGGTCAATGATGGAGACGCTCACAACCATTCCGTACCCATACAATAGCTTTATTTTTCACTTTCAAGATAGTACTCAATAAATTACATGAGGTACTCAACACTTTATTATAAACTAGGCTTTGTGTTCAATGATTTTGCTGACTGCAGGCTAATGTAAGTGTTCTGAGCACATTTAAGGCAGGCTGGGCTACGCTATGATGTTCTGCAGGTTGAGGGTATTAAGTATATTTTCAACTTAGGATATTTTCAACTTACAGTGGGCTTACCTGGATATAAGCCCATCATAAGTTGGGGAAGAAATGTATCTCATGGCATAATGCTGTGCTGAGTTCATTCTGTGCTTGACACGGTCCCAGAGTGTTTATAAATACAGAATGAATGAGTGAATGGATGAACGAATGAATGAAAGAAAAACGAGCCATGCTGTATTCACAAACTGCTATGAGAGACAAGAATTGCTGTGGGAAGAGAATACTTCTGTTCTTGCTGCTCCGTGAATGATCCCTGGGAACCACAACACCCTGTTCAGAAACACCCCTGATTTGCTGTGCTTTTTATTACAGTGCCTGGTCACCTGCGGAAAAGGGCATAAGCACCGCCAGGTCTGGTGTCAGTTTGGTGAAGATCGATTAAACGATAGAAGCTGTGACCCTGAGACCAAGCCAGCCTCCATACTGACTTGTCAGCAGCCTGAATGTGCGTCCTGGCAGGCGGGTCCCTGGGGACAGGTATTTTGAACGATAAAATTCTTAACTACATTCTTTCCTTCTTATCTGGAGAGGGCCTGCAGAGGGGCATTCCAGTGGTGGGGATTTAACTGCCGTGTCTTGTGACTGGCCCTGTCCCTCCGTGGCGCCAGATCCAAGCACCAGAAACACTGCAGCCATTTTGCCTCAGGTCTAGGGATTGCTGCTTTTCCTCCTGGAGCTGACAATTCCCTTTGCGTAAATCCACGTGCATGTCTTTGCCCTTGGGTTAAAACTGTAGCCTGAGCACAGAGGCATTGAACAAAGTACCAACAGATCTCATGTCTGGTGATGTTAATCTTTTTTTTTTTTTAATGCTTATTTATTTTTGAGAGGGAAAGAGTGTGTGAGCAGGGTAGGGGCAGAGAGAGAGAGAAAGAGAGAGAGAGGGAGGGAGGGAGGGAGGGAGAGAGAGAGAGAAAGAGAGAATCTCAAGCAGGCTCTGCACTGTTGGTGTAGCACCCAATGTGGGGCTCAAACCCATGAATGTGAGATCATGACCTGAGCCGAAACCAAGAGTTGGGTGACTGAGCCACCCAGGTGCCGTCTGATGTTACCATCTAGCATGTTGTTGTGGGCCACTGCAGAATGGGGTCCAGCACCTTTGGTAGGGGGTTGTGGACCAGGACTTGGAAGCAATGTTTTTGGCTCCCATGTCAGGGTTCCAAAGCTCACCTCTTGTGAATAAATCCAGCACTTCATAAAACATGAATCTGATCAAAAGTTGCAGAATCATCTCGCTCCGAAAGCATCTTTCCCAAGTCCCCTAGAGTGTCAGTTCCACAGTCTAACCTGAACTATTCTTAAAGGAGAGAGTGAAAATCTCCCTTGGACTCATATTTGGGAAGCCACTACTCTTGGAATGAAGTCCTTCCTAATATAGAAGCGGAAGCGCTCTGGGTACTATTTAAGTAGCACTCCAAGTTCCCGAGAGAAACGAAGCAGCTGTCTGCTGTCAGTTACACATACTCTTGAAGAATAATTCTCCCTACCCCCCTGCCCAGCTGCAGCCAGTCTTCTCATTTATGTCTTCTTTTCCAAGATGCATGCAATAAATGAGAACAGCTTTATTGCCACACCCTTACAATTTTTACGAAATTGATGTTCTTCTGAACCCTCCTATGGAATAGCATCGCTAGTCAGAATGGCTGATCGTGTCTGATTGCACTAACAGGGAGAATCTCTCACACTCCTAAATCCAGTCTCCTTTTTGTCAATATCTATATAGCAATTAGGGAATAAGAGAAAGAGAAAGAGGGAAAGAGAACCCAGCTTAGGGTCACTGTTAAGATCTGAGCATAACATCTTTTAGCACTGATGGGCCTCTTATTTATCCACATCTACACCAAACCACAAGCACACCAAGCCACATTTCTGTCCTTCATTCCTTTCAGTGGCTACTTAACATTCCATTATGCAGATGTACCGTATTTGTGTATCCATTCATACCAAACTGGACATTGGAGTTGTTCATACATTTTGGCTATTGTGAAGAATGCTGAGATGAATATTCATGTATGAGTATTTGTTTTAGTACTTGATTTTGGTTCTTTTGGGTGTATCCCAGGAGTAATATTGCTGGATCACATGGTCAGCCTGTGTTTCACTCCTTCATTGCCAGTTTTGCACAGAACCCATACCATTTGCACACCCGTACTACTGTGTATCCCTACCAATAATACACAAGGGTCCCAATTCTTCCATCTCCATCCCAATGCTTATTATACCCCCCTTTTTAATTATGGCTCTCCTGGTGGGAGTAAAGTAGTATCTCATTATAATTTTTATTTGACATTTCCCTAATAACAAGTAATATTGAAAGTCATTTCATGTGCTTTTCGATCATTTGTCTATCTTCTTTGGAGAAGTGTCTATTCACATCCTTTGCCCATTTTTAAAATATTTGTAGTTACAGTAAAAAAACACATAACATCAAATTTATACCATCTTAACCATTTTTAAATGTACGGTTTAAAAGTTCTTCTTTTCCCATTTTTAATGAGGTTGGCTGTTTGTTGCTGAACTGTAGTTGCTCTTTATACTGTGGATTTTAACCCTTCATCAGACATATGATTTATAAATATTTTCTCCAATCCCATGGTGGTTTGCCTTTCTACTTTGCTGCTGGTGTCCATTGATGCAGAAGTTTTTAATTGTGATAAAATACAACTTGTCTGTTTTTTCCTTTTGATGCCTATACTTGTGGTAGAATATGTAAGAAATCATTACTAAACTCCATATCATAGAGCTTTTCTATCATCTTTTCTTCTAAGAGTTTTATAGTTTTACCTCTTATGTTTAGGTCTTTGATCTTTGGGGGATTAATTTTTATAAATAACATTAGGTAGAAGTCCAGCTTTATTCTCTTCCATTTAGACAGACTTTTGAGCCATGGCATTTATTGAAGAGACTATTCTTCCCCCCATTGAATGGTCTTGGCATCTTGGTCAAAAAACACTTGGCCATAGATGTCCAGGTTTATTTCTGGACTCACTTCTATTCCGTAAGTGTATATAACTCTCTTTATGTCTATACCACACTATTTTAGTTGCCATAGCTTTGTAGAGAGTGTTGAAATAGGGGTATACTGAGTCACTGTCAAATGTTGAACCCCTACACATAGATTTCCAATGAGAGGTAGAAATAATTCCAACCCTAAAAGTGATAATTGATGAATATAATTTGTGCAGAGCAGGATTGCCCACTTTTACCTAGGTTCTTTGGGTGCTAGCCCTCTGTTCCACTATGATGGAGCTATTTTTTCCCTGTAGGATGTCATGGGGAAAGTAGGGAAAGAGAAAATTCACTCAAGCATGCATACCTTTTGTTGTATTTCTTTCCCTCAGTGCAGTGTTACCTGTGGACAAGGATACCAGCTGCGGGCAGTGAAGTGCATCATTGGGGCTTACATGTCAGTGGTTGATGACAATGACTGCAATGCTGCCACTAGACCAACTGATACCCAGGTGAGTCTCCTTTGTCCCAATGGTGTGCCCAATGATTGGCTTTGGGCACAAAGGTGCCAGAAGTTCCCAGGGGTTCCGTCCAAATGGAAGTGCTTTCATAGGTAAGTGTGTATGTAGAGTAACAGTTGATTAAGTAAATGGTCTAGATTTACCTCTTTGCTACATTTTTAATCTAATATTTGGACATGCTAGTTTCATTCTTCTCTGATTTTTTGAAGTGTATGTAGGTTTGATTCTGATTTTTTATTGGGTAGCAAATGTTGATTGTTTGGTCTCGTTTTCTTGAGCTCAGAGTTTTTTTCAATGATTTCAGTGTAGGGCTGAGCACAGAGTGTGAGCCGTGTGCCGTAGCTGGCTTGTACCAGCTCACAAGAGTTGACTAGTGAATGTTCAGGAATTTTGCGAACTGGTTGCTAAATATGGGCCTTATTAAAAATTGAAAATATAAGCCTATAATTAAGTAGATGATACTTCAACAAAGCAGATAAAGACTCAGAACTTACATTCTTCCTTTGCTTTACTACATTTTACTATTATCTGTGCCCTTGAGGTTATTTGCATTTGCATGTGTAGGCACGTGGTGGGGATGCTACGTAATGCTGAGCTGTTGCACATCTCCCGCCAGCTCTGTGTTCACCGACATCAAGTTGGTAGCTCGAAATTGGCTGTGGTGAGAGTATTTACACCACAAGCATCCCCAAGTGCTATAATTGAGGGTTGAATTTATTGTTTTGAGACTTAAGAAAGTGATGGAGAAAGTGCTATTCATGTAGAATCCACATTATGTTTAAAAGAGTTTTGCATCTTTAGCTGTTACATTGTGAATAACACATACACATATTAAGGAAATATTCTTCTGGTATTTGGAAATGGTTGTCTGATTCAGTGTAGAAGTCATTCACATCATTGCTAGATGAAGTTTTGACATAGATCTCCTTTGTTCCATTTTTGCCTTGCTCTTAAACATAAAGAAAATAGCAACTCTCATTCATGTTTGAGCCATACTTTTTCAGCAATTACAATCATATTTGGGCACCAGATTCAAGAATTCAACAAAAATCGGTGACAGTATTCTGTGAGCCTCAACTGGCTATATGGAATTTAAAAGAAAGCATTACGTATTTTATTATTATATGTAAATTGTGTGCTATACCTCCTTTACATCAGTAAACTTTGATAACTGAACACGTGTATGCATATATAGGTGTATATGTACATATAACATATGTATGTATATATAACTACATTTCTACAAACACACACCTGTGCTCCTTTTTTCTCAAGAGAGTCAACTGACCATCATTGCCATCACGTTCTTCTTTATGGGCCATGATTTTAGCATCATTTATGGAAAGAGACTATGTAAAGAGAAGACTTGGGTTTATATATCAGTTTTGCTAATTGCCAAAGACAGGATTTGAACCCTTGACCATGCCCAGAGCTCATGGCCCCCTTCGGCCAGTGCAGTGATTCCATTCTCAGGGTCCTCAGTCTGGCTGCATTTCCACATGTGTTGTAAATGGATGAAAAGTGTCAAAAAGCAAATGAACATGTCAGTTTTGTCCCTGATCAATGATAAAACACCACTTGAGACTTGTGTCCCCTTTATTTTTTTTTACCTTATTGAAATGCTCTAAACCACCACATGCTGAATGCCTGCAAAATGTTAGCTATTACATTAAATTGTCCTGAAGTAAGGATATATCAACTCCCTTCAAGATTCAAAATATTCATTTCTCTCTCCATTATTTTGTAATATCCAATGGAGTAGAAGGCGGCTCCCACAGCTGTAGCATATGGACCATTTGTTCGCTGTGGGAAAAGTTTCCTGTGGTTTTCTTTGGACCACCAGCAGAAGAATAGGCAGGGTCCAGAGCCAAGTAGCAGAATTTCCTCATTCAGTTTGTAAGTTCCCTTATGTCAGGCTCCGGCCCAAGCTCACCACACTTTGCACCATGCCTGGCACATCTCAGGAATATAATGATATTTATCTAATCAAAGAATATTTGCTAAATGCTAAATTGTGAGCAAGTATGTATTTCTGTTTTCCCATCTGTAAATCTGAAAGTATTGTCTCACACAAATAACCTCAGTTCATTACAGGGGTTTCCTCTGAGTGATTGAGGAGCGTTATATACATTCCAGACGTTGGCACATTGAATAGACCTCTTATCTAGATTTGACCTGGGGAGTTCTCTTTAGGTAAACCTGGAAAGCCAATTCATGATTAGCAAATTCTGGTTAGGAAATTAATTGAAATATGAGAATAGAATTTGGTCTTTGGAATTTTTTTAAATTTACAATAATTATTTTATCTTATTTTTAGAGAGAGAGAGAGCAAGAGAGAGAGAGAGCGAGAGAGAGAGAGAGAGAGAGAGAGCACGAGTGGGGGAGGGGGCAGAGGGAGAGACAAAAAGAATCTTAAGCAAGCCCCACGCTCAGTGAAGAGCCCGATGTGGGGCTCGATCCCATGTCCGTGGGATCTGACCTGAGCCGAAATCAAGAGTTGGACACAACAGACTGAGCCACCCAAGCACCCTGACAACTGATCATTTTAAAAGGATATCCTATTCTTTCCTAACATATGTGTCATTTTAAAATCATTTTTTCTTTCCACATGAACAGGCATATAAATATGGTATTAAAAATCACCAAGTAAACCCCTGCCCTATATCAATGAATTCATAAAGTGATTCAGATTTTACCTCATTTTACCGATGAAAAAAATTGAGGCTGAGAGTTGCTATGTGATTTCCCAGAATTAGGAGGTTTTAGAATTCTTAGCCCTTATATATTTTTTTAAATGTTTTATTTATTTTTGTGAGAAAGAGAGAGGGGAGGGGCAGAGAGAGAGAGGGAGACACAGAATGCCAGGCAGGCTCTAGACTCTGAGCTGTCAGCACAGAGCCCAACTCGAGGCTCGAACTCACAAACCATGAGATCATGACCTGAGCTGAAGTTGGATGCTCAACTGACTGGGCCACCCAGGTGCTCCATTAGTCCTTATATTTTTATTCACCTTGACCATTAAAGTGTGCATTGACTTCAAGGTAACTTTGGCTTTTTCCCCCTGTCCCTTCTAGGACTGTGAATTACCATCCTGTCACCCTCCCCCAGCTGCCCCGGAAGGAAGAAGAAGCATGCACAGTGTATCACGAACCCAGTGGCGATTTGGGTCTTGGACACCAGTAAGAGATAGATGGAAGTCCTAGAGAGGGGAGGAAGGGGAGGCAGAGGTTCTCTGACATGACTGTAGGATGTGGGTTGCCGTCCAATGAACCATTGTTTCCAATAACATCCCTGCATTATCTTACTTCAACACCCCAGTGCTCAGCCACTTGTGGGAAAGGTACTCGGATGAGATACGTCAGCTGTCGGGATGAAGACGGCTCTGTGGCTGACGAGAGTGCCTGCGTGACCCTGCCCAGACCAGTGGCAAAGGAAGACTGTTCTGTGACCCCCTGTGGGCAGTGGAAGGCTTTGGACTGGAGCCCTGTAAGCGAGTGGATTCTTGGCCATTGGGAAATGACTGGGGGAACCATAGAGGATGACTAGCGATAGGTCACAAATGTCAGTGGTACTATGTTATAATTGGACTTAGTTTCTGACTTAAGTTATTTTGCCTCACATATGTGCACCTGGTATGAATCTTAGCCTGATGTTCAAGAAATGGATGTTGTTAAAATGTGTACATCAACATGCAGTTGATGGATCCTGTTGGGTTGACTGATAAGCACAGTGTTGAGTGGGATGTAATAGGCCTGTGGAGCACCGAACGTGCCAGGGAGAAGATGGGAGTCGGGAAAAGTCCCCTTGCCTTGAGTCTGGGTGCCTCCTAGAACCTCAGACTCTTGAAGTCCAGTGGCTCTTGGCTTCCCGGTCGAGAGTGGGAAGCGGGAACCCCCATCCAGTGCCATGGGCTCAGCCTCCTCCGCACACCAGGTACCATCTATGATTTCCAGGCAGCGCATGCCTTCTGCCTTGCAAAAATCCCAGAGATCGGGAAATATAAAGCTTAGGATCGGTGAGGAGATGCCATCAGGAAGAGAGAGAAATAATATCTCTGTAAATATCATATGTATGAAATTTGAGCAGTCGATTCAAAGAGAGCCATGTAAAAATCCACCTCTTGACCTATACTGGCTGCCTGATGTTGAGCAGTCTGGTTAAAGACTTTGAGCCTCAGTTTCTTCTTTTAAAAACCAAAAAGAATACCTACCTTACAGGATGTTGTGAATATTATTTGAGATTGCATATGTTAAATGCTTAGCACAAAGTAGGTGCTCAATAAATGATAGACACTCTCACTCTCATGCCTTGAGCTTCCAGTCTGTCCATCTGTCCATCTATCCATCCATCCATCCATTAAATTCATCTATCTGCGCACCAGACATCTATAAAAGCTTAGTGTAGAAAAAGCAGTGAACAACAAATAAAGTCTCAGCCTCCATAGAGATTAGTCTGATAGAGGGTCCAGTCAGTGAACAAATAAAGAAAGAGAGATATACAGCAACAGACACTGACAAGTACTAAGAAGAAGTCAAGCAGTATAATCGCATAGAGAAGGATGGAATATGCTTTTAGACAGCGTGGTCAGAGAAGGCCTAATATCACACTCTCCAAGACTTGAATGAAGTGAGGGAGCGAGCCATGTGGACATTGTATGGGAAAAGATACATTAGTTACAAAGACTTTGAGTAGGGAGTGGCCTTGGTATATTCAAGAAATATCTGTAAGGCCAGTTTGGCTGGAGTGCCAATAAATGAGAGTGCTAGGAGACGGGTCAAGGGTATCACCAGGGGCCATATCACAGAGACCCTACCAGGCCAAGATACGGACTTTGGACCTTATTCGAAGTGAATTGGGAAGTCCTTGGAGGAAATGGCATGACCTTGTATTTGTAAGCATCATGGTTTTTGATAGGTGGACAACAGACTAGGGCTGCAGGGAGAGGTGTCAGCATTGTAAGCAGGAGCCCAGCTGAAAAGCCATTGCAGTGGTCCTGGCAGGGGAAGGTGACAGCAGAGACAGTGGGAAGTGGATGGACTGGGGGTATGTGGGATGACCAAGCTGACAGCGTTTCTCAGTGAAATGGCTGTAGGGTGGGAATACAAGGGAGCAGACATGGGTGATGCCAAAGTCGGGGGCCTGGGCAACTGGGTAAGCCCTGAGCCACTCACAGAAAATGCACATTGATGGGTTTGTGACTGCCAATGACTGACCCTTTCTCTTTCTGAGTAGTGCTCTGTGACATGTGGGCAAGGCAGAGCGACGCGGCAAGTGGTGTGTGTCAACTACAGTGACCACGTGATTGATCAGAGTGAGTGCGACCCAGACTACATCCCAGAAACTGACCAGGACTGTTCCGCCTCACCGTGCCCTCAGCGGACCCCAGACAGCGGTCTCGCTCAGCACCCCTACCAAACTGAGGATTTCCACCCCCGAGGCGCCGGCCCCAGCCGCACCCATGTGCTTGGTGGAAACCAGTGGAGGACTGGCCCCTGGGGAGCAGTGAGTATTTTCTGAAGTCTTTCTCTAATTTGCTTTTTTCTCCTTCACTCTTTTAGCTTTTGGGGGCAAACAGATTAGAAACACCTTTGAAGCATTTTTTTCTCACAAGGGATTGGCCTTGTACACTTTCATTTGTTTTGGGTGAACCCTCATGGGCTCATCATATGAAGTTGTCCCCTGATAATATCTTCAGGCCACCTAGAAGCTACCTTAACTGGGTGGGGGAGGGTGTGTCTAAGCTGGTCCAAAACATCAGGTGGCTTCCTAGAGGTACTGTGAATGCCAGGATGATTAATCATGGAGACTGAGGAAGCAGGCAGCTCTTACCTGTAAAGAAATGAAAAGAACAGAGGAAGTTTTCTGATAGTGAGCTCTTCATGAAAGTGGTTTTCCTTCTTGCTATTTTCTAGATGAGCCCAGTCTCCAAGTGGAATGGTTACTGCGTAATTTGTAGTAGTAGATCATTGTTCTGGCCTGGGGGGAAACACTAGTCTAGATAATTCTGTGCTTCGGGGAGTAGTACTATAATCTAATGGTTAACAGCACAGGCTCTGAGTGAAGGTGCCTCTGAGCCAATGACTTGCACTTTCACATTTTGGGATATTTAGTACGCCTGCTGGTCTCGATGAGCCTCAGTTTCCTCCTTTGTAAAATAAAGTTAAGCACAATTCCGGTTCTCCTGGGTGGTTGTAAGGAATAAATACAGTGGTGGAAATAAAGTGTTTTGCATGCTGCCTGCCCCAGAGTGAGAGCTTTCTCAGTGTTCTTATCATTGTCCTTCACATTATAAAGACCTTGAAAAATAGTGAATATTCCCAGGGAAAACAGCCTTTGAATGTTTTCGGGTTTTTCCCTGATTAATTTTCCCAAAATAATTATACTGTGGAATACTGGACATGTCTAATGGAACTGCAGGAGGGGTAAGGTTGCAAGGGACCCCGCATAGGTGTGAGGAGGAGGAAGGTGTCTAGTGATCACTCCAAGGTCCTCACTGAATTGTCTACTCTTAGTTTCCTTCGCATACCACTAATTGCGTTTAATTATTTCTGAACTAAAAAGCGTTAGAAGGAAGCTGCCCGCTTCCCAATGTGGCTGTGTTTCAGTAAATGAGATTTTCTGTCCTGTGAATACTGATTAGCCACCAAGCATTTTCATCCACTGCAAGCACTGGTGGTCTGTAGGTCTGCCCTGTGGCCCAGGACCTTCACCATCTCATTCTCCTCGCTCGCTTGCCGCTTTCAGGCTTCCTGTACCCAGGTTAGAAGAGATCTGGGTTCAGAGAAGTTAACAGGTGATCACGGGAGGTAATCACTGAATGTCCCACAATTTTTCTGATTGGAAAATTTCAAAACGCATGTGTATTCTAACGGTAGCACTAGAACTTCTTAAAACAAATTTTTCAAGCTATTCTTACTTAGGGTTACATTTGGAGGTGATGAGTTGTTTTAAAATTGAGTGATTCTGCCCTTGGGCAGTGTTCCAAATTAGAGAGGATTAGGTAATGTTTTTGCAGCAATGGGCAAGATCCTTATTTTCCTCATTGTGCCTTGTTTGTTTGGGGACTTTTTTTTCCCCCTAAATTAAGTGAGGCTGAAGATGAAGAGTGTGATTTTCTTGTAGCTCTAGCCTGTTTGCTTGGTGAAGTACACAAACTGTGTGATTCTTCTTGCTTTCCATAGCAGGAAAGACAGCAAAGATCTTCAACACCAGAGAATGGGAGTCTAATGTTTTCAGTGGCTTCTGAAGTAATACCTCATTTCTAGTACATTTCTGCATAAACCTGGACCCTGTGTGAGGATTTCCCCATGTTACCAATTAGGGGTCTCTGGTTGTGAACAAAAGAAACTGACTCTTTCAAGTGAAAACAAAACAAACAAACAAAAATTTTCATTTGACCGCAGTAGAGACAGAGACAAGAGTATCTTCAGGTATCTAGCTGAGGGGCTGGCAAATCTTTTTTGCAAAAAGGACCAGATATAAATGTTTTGTGTCTGGCGGACCATCTAGTCTTTGTCGCAACCAACCAGCTCTGTTGTTGCCACACAGAAGCAGGTGTGGACAATACATAACTGAGTGGGCATGCCTATGTTCCAATAAAACTTTATTTATAAAAGACATAGCAGGTCATATCTGGCCCTCATGCTTTGTCTTGCCAACCCCTATCTAGATGGAACAGTAATTAGAGGATAAGTTTTGTAGGGAGTTTCTGTCTTAATAAATCCCTTTTAACTTTCATCTATTCTGCTGAGGATTCAAATTCTCAGGAAAGTCTCACTGGCCCTATTTGTTCACTTGCCCACTCATTGACCACGGAAGGGCAGAGTATCTTAATAGATAGCCCCCCCCCCCCATTCCAAGATGACATCTCTTAGGGGAAGAAATGGTTCCTTAAAGGAGAATTGGGCTGTCAGATATAAGGGGAAGTGTACTAGGCAAGTAAGAAAAACAGATGTCCAGCACCTCCCATACCTGCAAAGACCATTCCTTCTTATTTTGGCCAGTGTGGATAATGGGTAGGGGGTTTGTTCAAAGAAATGTTTACCTAGGAAAATATGTCATCTTAATAGGACAGGAAGGTTGTTACCAAAAGAAGTCCAGAGTGACATACTGCAACACGGAACAGAACTAAGAATCCCTGTTAATAAAAATAAAAATTTTTTTAAACGGCCAAATTGAACCTGGAGAAAAATTATGTACAACACTTTACTTGTCTATGGGATTATAAAAACCCAAAAAGGCGCTGGATTCAGATGGTTCGAGGCTGTGCTGTGTAGTTCCTTGGCCCCAGTTAAGCACTGTCTCCATCTCTTTGGTCAGATTTTCAGTAGGAAGCATTTTCTTGGTCACTGGGCAGCCAATGGAGAAGTCGGCCTTAGATAAGGTGACTAGCCTTGCTCCAGTCAACCAGATTGGAGGCAGCGTAGCATGTGCTTTATAGAGCTGTTGTTTTCAGTAACTAATTGAACCAGGCTGAATATCCTGTGACTGATGTTACGTGAGCTAACAGGGACACATGTTATGACACTGAACCTCCTACAAGGAGCTCACCACATTTCTTTGAGGCAATAATGTTCACAGATGACATAATAGAAGAATGATACAAGATTGTATTATCAAAGGAATAAATCAGGGACCAAAATATATATTACAAATGTACTTACAATATGGAAGTTCCTTCATAACACTATATATTCTGGTTCCCAAACAAAGCCAATTAAAATAATAATTCTGTGTTTCCTATTATGTCCTAAGCTGTTTAAAAATATAAAAACAGGGGTGCCTCGGTGGGTGAGTCAGTTGAGTGACCAACTCTTGATTTCAACTTAGGTCATGATCCCACAGTTTTGTGAGTTTGAGCCCCACATTGGGCTCTGTGCTGACAGGATGGAGCCTGCTTGGGATTCCTCCCCTCTCTCTGCCCCTCCCCTGCTCGCTTGCTCTCTATCAAAATAAATAAATAAACGTTTAAAAAATGTAAAAATAGAAAACAAGTATTTTCAAGTTTAGGGTCATTATACCAGAATCCTCAGAGAATAGAAATAGAATTTTTTAAAATCAAAAATTGCCTAAATTTTTTCTCAGACAGAAGTCATAAATCTGTTTACCTGCGAACATTTTAAAATTATACCCAATGTATTTTAAAGTCACTCATAATTTGTCTGAGATAGGCAGAGAAATTGAAATTCGGTCCAATGCAATTAGCCAAAAAATATATTCACAGCTTTATTCAGAAGAAGCTGACCAGCAAGATGCATTGTTTGCAAGTATTTTGAAACAACCCTGGTTTGGGCTAGGGTTCAGTAGAAAGCACAAATCAGCCGTCAGCGCCCAGAACTAATGGGGGCACCAGGGTAGCTCAGTTGGTTAAGCATCTGACTTCAGCTTCAACCATGATCTCACCATTTGTGAGTTCAAGCCCCGTGTTGGGCTCTTTGCCTTCAGCTCAGAGCCTGGAACCTGCTTTGGATTCTGTGTTTCCATCTCTCTCTACCCTTATCCCTCTTGCACTCTGTCTCTCCATCTCTCAAAAATAAAATAAAAAATAAAAAAATAAAAAGAATCCAGAACTGACAACAAAAAAAATTGCCCAATGCAGTCAGAGGCTTAATAATTCATGGGAATTGCATTGCTTTGAGGGCAAGTTGTTATTTTAATAGGCAAACTGATTTTACAAGTTAAGGGTCACAGTGAAGGATACTAGCAAACACATCAGTTTTCAAAAGATAAGGACATTATGGAAAGCACAAAACCACTTAAGATGTAGATAAATAAGAGAACTATGAGAAGCTTGTGTGGGAAGTTAGCTGAAATGCAAACGTAATTCTGTGACTACCAAGAGAGGGAGCATTAGACAGAAAGTGCCCCCAAAGAGAGGCTTATCAATATGGAATCCAATTAAGGTCCTTGGGGAAGTAAAAAATAAATTAAAAAACAACCCTTGCTGCTATTAGCCACTAAAGTTAAGGCTATTTTGAAGAGAAGGGAACGTTCCCTGCAAGGAAATCATGTCTTAGTGGCATTGCCTCATGCTTTGGGTAATCGAATGAGTTAATATGGAAGCTCGATTTCAACAGTGGTGTGTCATTAAGCACGCAGTTTGACCTCTGTGTTGAAAGGGAAGTCAAATGTTGATTCTAAATAAGCATTTGGATTTTGAAAAGAACAGAATCTCTCAATAGGCTATGGTGTCTATTAACACCTCTGTACTTCACAGAGATGCAGAGAGGTTAAAAGAAGACAATAAATGGGATTGCTCTGGAAGACTTTATCACTCATGGGGCATCTTCTGACCACTTCCTGAGTGCCTAACCTGTGCGAAGGAGGAGCCCTTTTTCTGCCCTCCAGGTTTTTATAAGGCATGTCCATTAAACAACCCCACCGAAGGGCATCTCTCATAACTGCGTTTTGACCATGGTGGACAACCTGAGAACGAATTCTGTCACATTTGTCTCTGATTTTCCAACCAGCTGCTCTTCGAGTCACTAAGATGTAGATGGAGGTGGGGATTCACCTTGTTGACTGATGTCTGATGTGTTCAGTGTTCCAGTACCTGCGCCGGTGGCTCCCAGCGGCGTGTTGTTGTGTGTCAGGACGAAAATGGATACCCTGCGAACGACTGCGTGGAGAGAATAAAACCCGATGAGCAAAGAGCCTGTGAATCTGGCCCTTGTCCTCAGTGGGCTTATGGAAACTGGGGAGAGGTGAGAGCGAGCCCTCCTTTAGCACCTCCTTTGGGAAAAAACACAGAGCAATTTTGACGGCGTAACTGTGCTGTTGTTCATAATGTATTTTAAGGAAGAAGAACGAATTCTGGTGAGAGCTTCTTGATTTGGGATTAACTTAGAGACCTGTCTTAATTCCTGACTATCTTAAAAGTTCATTTAACACCAGTGAGAAACAGCATACATACATAGGGGAGGAAAATTAGGAAAGCATACAAATAAAGGCTAGGCTCAGTTGTTTGTTAACCTCTGCTGATTAAAACTTGGATGCTTTTAAGGTAGTTGGAAATACAGGTGAAATTGGTCCACGAAAATTTTACCATCTTTTTCATAATTTGGGGGTGTTTGTAATTTACTCTTGTTCCCACAGCATAGTAGTTCCAAATCCTTGATGAAACCGGAACGAATAGGTGCCATTATTCCCGTCAGAGGTGATGCATTTTAATGGTGGAAGGGAATAATTAGCTATAGAATCTCAGGTAATAAAATCCTTCCGCTGTTACCTTTTAAGAGTGGCCTCCCATGGCCAATGAAGGGCAATAGAGTACTTGGAGCAGACAAAACTGAATTCCATTCCTGGTGCTGACTCTTCCAAGCTTCGTAGCCTGGGCAAATTATATACCTTTGCCAAATGTCTGTAGCCTCATCTTTAAATGGAAATAATAATGGTACCAACTTCATGACTATTGGAGAGAGTGCATGACAAATTCCTAGCATATCGTCTTCTATCAAAGTTAACTGCTCTTATAATCAGCAGCATCACTGCTACTAATGTTTATCATTAGGATTACTACTGTGATCAAATAAGGTTTTGAGCCACTCTTCTGTGGTAGGGTTAGATGCTTATTATTTTGTGTTTAATTAACCAAGAATGTATCCCTCTACTCTTGAATCCTCAGGAAGAGCACATATTTAAAGCTTGCTGAATCATTCTGTCTTGACTGTAAAATTTGTAAAATAAAACATGAAGATTAACATCTTGCAGGCCCCGGTGCCAAGAGGGAGGGGAAAAGCAAGTGAGATGTCGGTCCATGCTCCTGGCGAACCAAAATCACGTGTCCCCATTTCACATAGCCCAGTAGTAATAGGCAGTCATAACACAGTGTTCTGTTGGGTTTCATTGACAGTACGTCATTCAGGAGGGCTTTGCTAAAAGGGAGGAGGAGGGAGTCAGGCTTGGAGACTCATGCATTATGGGTTTCCCAAAACTCCTCACAGAGTTCTGTCCTGTGGGGCTTGTGATTAAGCTTCTGTAATTGGACCAAAGCCAGGAGAGTACACACATTCACTGGGATGCTTGCTGTCAGCACAGACCAGATCATTCTAAATTCTGTGGGAGATCTGGCCTTGACACAGCAGGAAAGCCAAATGTCAGTGTTCCTGGATGTGAGCACAGCAGTGCCGTCCAAGAAATACAGCTCATTCCTGCCTCAGAAGTTTGGGTCTCCCCACCACATTGTTTACTCATCCTGGGGAAAATCATCGTTATCCTGAGATGCGGAGATAGCGTCAAATATCTTCACGTCATAAAAGGTCTATGGTGGTTGGAGTCACATAATAGCCAAAAGTTGGTAACAGTTTCCTACAAGTTGCCAGAAAATAAAACCAGCCCAGGCATTATTTCCTTCATCTGGTAGTGGTGGGGTGGGGGGAGGGGACAGTTAGGGATTTTTATTTGTTTGTTTGATGTTTGGCTCTGTATACCTCAAAGAAAAGGCTTTCATCTTATCCTGGTCACTTACTGTCGAATTGGCCGTGATCAAGTTAATTAACCTCTTTTAAGCTCAGTTGTCCCATTTGTAAAATGGGGCAAATAATTATAGTCTCCTGTGCTTCATCCAGGGGAAGAGGAATCACTCAGGAGACAATGCCTACCGTTAAGGTAGAGAGCTCCAGTCTGTCGTATAAAAGAATTTTGGTAACAGCTTGGTCCTGCCTGGGGACTTCCCTTGCCCCGTGCCATGATAGAATTTGGTTAAGAAATTGTTCTTAAGGGAAAGAAAAGAAATCTGTCATTGGCTGTTCAGACGGCATGACCCCAGCATCCTTGTCCCCTCTTGCAGTGCACGAAGCTGTGTGGCGGGGGCTTGCGCACCAGACTGGTGGTCTGTCAGAGGCCCAGCGGTGAGCGGTTTCCAGATCTGAGCTGTGAGATCCTCGACAAGCCTCCAGACCGCGAGCAGTGTAACACGCACGCTTGTCCGCAAGACGCTGCCTGGAATCCCGGCCCCTGGAGTGCGGTACGGCCCTGACTCTTAATGTTCATTAACCAAACTCTCTGACTAACATACCCCATCCCAAGGTGTTCGGGTGCGCTCCTCTGCGACAGTTGTCCTGCTCACAAGGGCATCCCTGAGACCGTGCTGTGCTCTGTGATTGTCTTCATGCTGACACACGAGAGAATTAATTTTTTGTGATATTGCCAAAGTGGCTTTACAGAATACGTGTACCTCATATGGGCCTGGGGCCAGTGTCAAGAAGTAGCTTCCTTTTTGAGAAAAGCAAGACTGGATAGATAGATAGATAGATAGATAGATAGATAGATAGATAGATAGATAGATAGACGGACGGACAGATTGTCTCTCTTAAAGAAATGAAATACATTCATGTAGTTATTAAGTTACAAAGTGATTTAAGCAGACAACTCAATAGCAGACATTCTTTCCTTCCCTAAGCTCTGCGAGTTTGACTTTGTGGGGAAGATACCTGCTTGTTGAGGCCAAAGCAATTTTTTCTTCAATGACTGTAATTTCCCTCTATGTGACTCGGGTACAGCTCTCAACGCAATCACCATAAAGGCTGTGCCCACAAAAATGACTGAAATCATCCTGACAATGCAAAAGACCAACAACAGTGGACTCAATGCCTTGCTGCCTTCAGGGCATCTGAGAAGTTTCCTCTCTTCCCCCAAGACACAAAGCCCGTGTGAGGCGGGTTTTTTTGCATCAGTCCTAGGCTTCCCTTGCTCTCTGCGTAGCTGACATTGTGAGACAGGTTTGCCACTGTAAATACTACGCAAACTCCTGGGGCAGCTCTTGGCAAACAGAAGGTCAGCTGGCTACATGAAAACAACCCTCTGGCTGAGTTGTGTCCTAATCTGTGGAGCCGTTAGGGCTGTTTCATGTAAATAGAGTAAATGTTTCTGTAAATACATTAATTGCACTGAATCTGAATTTAGTATTATATGGAGTCCTATCCAGAAGCCTTTTGGGTTGCACAGGGTTTTGAGAAAAACGTCTTAACCATTCCTGAAACCGGATGAAGAGCAGGTTAACGGAAGGGAAATGTCTAATACCTGTAGATGCCGCTAAGAATCAGGGATTCAGGGTCTGAGATTGTGTCTGCAGGTAGAAGCGAGCTATGTAAGCACTGTACTTAGTATTAAGTAGAAAGCTAGAAAAAGAGTATCATGTCTACTGGTCCTATTTAACTGGGCTGCAAGGCTTTCATTCAAGAGCTGAAGAAATGCCACTCTGAGTCAGATACGTATTCACCCAAATTTTGTCGGCAATCCTAGGACCCTCCCAAAATGGACATTTTGAGAAAGATCACAAAGGACTAGAGGATGTCAGGAACATCCCCTGGCACTCCCAACGTCCCTAACTCACCTATGACATATTATTTTTTATGAAATTTTCCCTCTTGAGCCCATTATATTTTTACCTTGTTCACTCAGCCAACACCACCAGACTTGTGTCTCAGAAACAACTAGCCCTCCCCAAAGTTATTTTTCTTTAATTTTGACCCAAAATCCCTCTTGACCTTCAGAGGGTGTGTATGTACACATATATGTAATATAATAATATATACTGCATACATATATGTGTATGGATACACATTATATACAATATATGATATACATTATATTGGTTTCCAAAGCATTCTCCTCCATGAATGCTTCCTAAATACAATTCAAGTTTTTTAATACAGGATCATCGCCCTCCCCCACAGATATTTTACAAGTTTAATGCTTTAATTTTAAAATATGATTTGCTAATTTAGCTGATGACTTTAAGATTTTTATTGTACTTATTCTTCTTTGGCCTGCACACAGTTTTCTGAAAAACACAGAGAGAGAAAGAGAGAGAGAAAAATATTCTAGTGCTGTGTCATACACAGAAGAGAATTCATGGATTCTTTAAATATTTTCGCTGCCACTATGATTTTGATGCTTCCTTTATGAAGTGATTGTTGTTCAAGTATGTATTTAAATGCCTCTACAGTCTTGGAGCAAGGCCACTTGTGCAAGGCTTCTAGGTGTGATTATTTTTAAAAATGAAAGCAAAAGCATTTTATTTAAATAGATACATTTGTAATATATTACTACTTAAATATGTGTGTGTGAGGGCAGTCTTTCAGATTCTTACTGTAGGACTTTGATTTTACTTTCATGTCGATTTTCACAGATGCTTTAGTATAATTTCTGAGCAATTCTAAATTTAAGCATACCTCAGAGAATCATGTTAATAGCCATAAAGCCACTCATAAGGTGCTTCATCATTGTAAGTGACAGTGAAATTAACAACAGCAAAAAGTATATTTGAGGTGCTAATATGTTGCTTTCAAGAAAACTAGACTCCATTTATTAGAGACCAAGGGTAGCAACTAGTCCTTCAGTAGAGTTGCTTTCTCTCCCCACATTTTCACACACTGGCGATAGTGTCCAGAATCAACTGCTGCTGTGTGAGTAGGCCTTTTCCAAGGTCAAAGTGGAGATAGCCTCCTTCAAGAATTGTTACTAAGGAACAATATTTAGGAAAGAAGCGCCAGATCACTGTCAGCATGGCTGCGAGCATGTCTTAAAATGCAGCTTCGGTGAACATAGGGTTAAGTGCCCATTTTAGACCCTTAGTTCTGGCTCATGTCATTGCAGATTTAGAATCATGATTCTGAAAAACATCCTCTAGAAACTCAGTCTTTTCTGTCCTCTTTTTGATGTGTCATTGCACTCTTACTTGGTGATGCTCTGATATCTAAAAAAGGGTCTCATCCTGGTGACGCCTTCCAGTCTGCTCCTGCAGCCAGTGGTGGGAGCAGACTGAAGGGTCAGACGCACTCGTCCCGTGACTAGGGGATAAATCGGAAAGAAAGCTCTGTACTGTCAAACCTCAGCAGAAGGTAGTTTAAAAATCCACAGCATTCTACAGTCAGCAGATCCATCGAGATAATTCAAGTACCAAAGGTTGCAGGTGATGTCACCTATCCAAGCTGGCCCTGTCGCATTCCTTTCTGCATTGCCCCCGTGTATCTGCTTGCTCGTCGTCTTGGAAACTGTGCTTCTCCTTAGGAGAAACTGCTTGTTTGGGTGTTTTCATGACAAACCTAAAAGTGTTCTCTGAGCCTTGCTTTAGGTGCTTTGGAATAATGCTTGTCGACCCAAATAATGAGAATTTGTGTACTCATGAAGTAAATGTGCTTTTGTTTCTGCCTGGCCAACTTATGAATTTGTGTCTACCTCATTTTCATACTCAAGATTGCAGCTTCCTTAGGTAGGAAGAGAAAATGTCTGACATCAGCATTTTATCACCTCGCTGCCTCTATCTCTAGCAAAAATAAAGATTGTAAATATCACTACCATATTTTGGGATACGGTTTTCAGCAGCCAAACCTAGTATTATCTGAATATTTTGAGCAGTACAGATTTCTATGTGTTTATATAATAAAGTATATTTATTTTTCCATGTTATTTAATTTTATATACAATGTTTAAAAATCAGTGTTTATCAGCAGATTGTAAAGGCAAATAGGCTCTGTGAACTAGAAATGCATGTTTATGTTTCTTTTGCTTTTAAAATGATACATTTCAATTTTGTAAATTCCCTCCAACCTGTACCATCCCTCTCCCAAATCTGAGTGGCCAAGTGGTCAGCTTTGTGTAATTGGGTAGTTTAAAATATGTATTTTAAAGGGATACTTAAAAAGAATTCTGAATTGGAAATGATGCCTAGTGATATAAACAAAATATATGAGGCTTAACATTTTGTTGTTTTTTTTTCTTTCCTAATACTGTCGTCCTGATTCATTGAGTCTCAACTATGAAATATGAATGTTCCATTTATTGAATTTGTAGATAATGGTAAAATATAGCCAGAAGACAAACAAGCGATTAAAAGAAATGGTCCTGAACATGTAAAACGAGCTAGGTACAGGAAAACACTAGCTTAATGTGCATAAGTTTGATCACATCTTATTCTTTGTGTTCAGATAACTATAAAAGACTTCAGCATTTGTCAATTTTATTATTGGTTCACCGGCAGTACCTTTCAGAAGGATTTTCTTTCTTCGTAAATAAAGAAAATATGATCTATTGGGGAAAAAATATGATCAAAACAATCTTGGAAGTTTTAAGACAGCCTGCAGTTTTCAAAACATTATGCATCATAAAGGTGACCCCTGATGCCTGTTGGTTCCACATCCTCTTTACCGGAGCCTCCTTTTTACATATAATTTATTATGGTGACTGAGAGTTAAAAGGACCAAAATCAGGGAGTTTGTATGTGAGTTTGAGGTTCCTGTAAGGTGCTAAATAAATAAGATAACTTCTCCCAAGCAGATGATGATAGCTAACTTTTAACTGACTATTTACTATTTACCAGGCTGAGTTAAACAAGTATTTATCCCACATCATATTTATCCCCCATGTCATCCAGGGAGGGTGGTGGTTTTTTGAATCCATTTGACTACCTGATCATCTACTATAGTGTTAACACTTCACTAATAGTATATTGACTATCTTAATCCTGCCTAATCTGGTAGAAACAGTCTGGGTTCAGCATGAGCTTTTAAACTCCCGTTTATAGTCAAGAAAGTCAGACTCCATCAACCTCCACATTATTTAGCTAATAGCGATGTCATCCATTTGACTCCAGCAACAGAATAATCCCAAATTATTACTATTCTTGGTGAATTCCCATAACCAGCGGTTATAAACACTTCCACTGGGTATGTCTGAGGAAGGGCAGGACGTCTCTTTCATTTTAAGATGATCACATTAGCCAGATTCAGAGGACAGGATAAGGATTTTGATCACCAGGAATATCATATTAAATGCTTACACATTTTTTATAAGCAAAAATTCTTTTACTAATGAGGACACCTCTTAAACACACTGCTAGTGCCTTTTAAAAAAGAAATAAGAAACACATTATCTGGCTCTATCAATATGGAGTATTGAAAAAAAGGGGTTTTTTAATCAAAACATTGTAACATATGAGCTTACAAAATATACCCAAATTCAGTGTGGATTAAGACTCAATAACCCACTCGTCTCAGATGTGTTCATAAGAAGCAAAACACTGGCCTGCATCTAGCTTGTTGGAGATAAAACTTAGCTAGCTTCTTTTTCCCCATTGTTGACAGGGATTGTTTGCCTTTGGGAGACTCTGTTCTGGCTCCTGACAGCTCATATGTCAGGATAGCTTGACAGATTTCTATTTTTACAGTTTTAAAAAGTCCAAAGATGGGGAGACAGGGGTAGGAGGGTGATTAGACCATGAGGAGGAGTGTAGGTTCTCTCACCGACTCACGTCAGCGAGTTGTCCTTCTGGAACGGAAAGGAATGAAAACTTTGGAATGTGCAGTGGGAGGGAGGGATTGAGTCCATACCTAATTGGTTAGGAGGGAATCCTGATTAGTAAAGGCAGTTGAGGTAGGTTGATTTTATGAACAGGGAGTAAACAATCTAGGTCATTCCTTTAAAAAGAGGAGAGGAATCAGGTCATCATTTATTTTTCAGCAAATACTTTTTTATGTACCTACTGTGAGCCAGGCACTGTTCTAGGAGCTAAGAATGCAGCAGGGAACAAGTCGGTGCTATGTAGTGGAGAAAGAGGAAATGTGTTAAATGAATAAAACCAATTATACGTGTAATTAAAGACCTGACACTTTTCTCCCCCTGCAGCCTCATTACAACCATAAATATAAAAATACAAATTGCTTGTAGCATGTATGTGTATGTGTGTGTGTGTGTTGTGTAATTGTACATTAGCACACAATTGCTAATGATCTTTGTTCATTAAATAAAAATCATCAATACTATCTCTCCTTTTAAATGTTCAACTACACAATCATTTTCAGTGATAAATGTTCCCTGACTAATGACATAGAACGTTTAAAACCCCTCTATCAGAAAGTATTCTATTCACCCTTACATTATAACCCAGACATGAGTTTCATGGTCTGAGAGCCAGGATAGGCAGAGGGCCTGGCTTTCCACCCTACCTGTCAGGGTCCTCCGCCTCCACCCAAATGTGGGAAGTCCTGGCCGAGGTACAGTTTCCCCTTTGCTGTTTAATGATTACCAATAAAAACATCTAGAATGTGCCACACCACCACCTTTGCTTCCTGTTGTTTTGTTTCCTCTAAAGTGGGATCGTTTTCATGGATTGTTTTAAAGACCACAACCTCCTTTTGCAAAAAGTTAAAAAAATGGAGCATTGGCAGCCAAGAAAAGAGTGTACAGGATGTAGTAGGGAAGATAATCGGTATAGGCTCAACCTACAAAACCATCATCCTTAGCTAGATCTGCACCCCATTTCACCCTTTGGAAAGAGTGTATGCCTTGGCCGGTGCAGTCCCATAACTCTCTACAATGATGGAAATGCTATTTTTGCTTTCCAATATGGAAGCTACTAGCCGCACGTGGCTTAGATTGAGCGCTTGAAATGTGGCTAAGTACAATAGGGATACTGCACTTTAAATTGTATTTAATTTTAATTACTCTAAAGAGCCACCTGTTGCTGGTGGCTACCACATTGGACGGGGCCACGTCAGGCAACAGTACATCTTTAGCAATTAATCCTCCATTGGCTGAGAAATCAATAAATTTATGAAAGTAAATTGGAGAGAAAAACCCCGTGTTGGCTTGTAAAGGATCCCTATGTAGGATGCCCTTGCTTCTAAATGAGTACCATTCTCTTGCCTTTTCTTCTGTTTTGTGCCTTTGTTTTGGAACACTTCAGTGGGTGTTCCCTAACAGCTGGGCATTAGAAAAAACAGGACAGTGGGAAGAGAGGCTTATCAGAACCAGCTGTTTTGAGAGCAGGAACTCCAGGGCCTCAGTGTAAAAGCAGCTGTTAAAACAACTCTCCTCTTGTGCTTCTTAGAGTTCAAGTTCATCGGTGGCAACGAGTTCAGTTAGGGAGAAAGAGTGTTTATGTGTTCAGTGGGCCGAAAGGGCAAGGCTTTATTGATGCTTTTTAGAAGAAGGCAAAAATGGAAACCACCAGGTAGTCACCTTGTAGAAGCTGGAATTCCAAGAGATCATTCCCTCTTTGAAGGAAGTATCAGGAACGCAGCTTTTCATCTTCACTGAGCCCTGTAGGTAAAGGTTGAGCAGATTAGCTTTAAGGGGCTGTGTTTGAAAGAGACTTCAGAAGACTCAGAGTAGAAGCAATGTCTTCTCTGTCACTGTGATTCTCATCATCTAACTTGGCAAAACTTAGCCTCCCCAGTGTTAAGAAAAGCTTTATGGATTCATTTACATTCATACCCCATACTGACACCCTCCCGCTCCTTGAAATTAAAATGTGTGCAACAACGTTGGCTACAAATTGAATGATGATGTCATCAGTTCTCTTTCCCAGTGGCCAGATAGTTGTTTTTTTTTTCCTTTAGAGTGACATCTGAATTAAACTATAAACCATTCAGATGGTATCTTTTTAAGAAGAAGTTATTAATTTATGCTTACAGGTTGGCTGCACACTGAAATGGGAAATAAGTAAAATAATTCTCAGGATCTCAGAAAGTGGCTAAACGGATAGCTTCAGTTATCCACAAAAGAGCTGTTTCTCCCTTTACTTAATTTTCTACCATGTATTTCTATCCATAATTATAAGGAGGGCTCTGATTTTTTTAACAATCACTCATATTTTGGAGTATTTACTCTTTGCCAGGAATTCTGCAAAGCAGTCGACCCATATTATCTAATTTAATCTTCTCCATTTGATGAAGTTAGCAAAACCAGAGAAGTTACTTTGTTGAGTCTAGGTCACACTGTTGAGAAGGGACTGAGTCAGGACTTGACCCTGGGACTTTCTGACTTTCAAGCCCCAGGTTTTAACCAAGATACAGTTCCCTCTTTTTACTCTTTAGTTAGTGAAGTGGTAAAATGCAACCTCTGTGGAAACAGGAAATTTAGGATTTTCTGTTCCCCCAAATTGTAACTATTTGAAACATTCTAGAATTCCTGAACCATTAAATTTTGCTCAGAGTTCTAAAGGGTGGAATATGAGAAAATTGTTCCTCTTAAAATTAAACCAAGTGAAAAGCAAAATTTGGGTTTAGAAGATTTTGAGGAAAAAAGCATCCTATATTTATTAAACCTGCATTGGGTGATATTCCTGACATTCTAATATGCAAAGAGCAATGAAATAACTCGGGGGTAATCAATCTAAGTGTGTTCTTTGTTCAATGGATGTATAGATAATCAGGACAATAGATCAGGTTTTGTTAAAGCCAGTGAGGGGATTTGCCGATGTGTGTAGTGATACATTTATTGTTGAATGTAATCTGCTGCTTTCCTACAAGTGAATTATGAAAAATGAAATTAAAATGCATTGAAAAGTGATTTCACACTAGCAGCTCTCTGCTTTAAATAAAACACATCAAATGCATTGAGATACCTTCCAAACTGGTTCTTGAGCTAAAACCAAGCTCTTCCTTGAGTGATGCTGAGTTTCCTCTGTTCCCATTGGTAGGACAGTCATCTGGTTTCTGGCCTTATATTCTGTTCCTTTCATCACCCCTCACCATCCAATCCCTGTATTCCTCTGTCCATGTGGCTTGTGAATGATAAGACTTGGTTCTGGTTTGGGAGCTGTGTGGGATGAAGAGAGGGAAGATGTAACAGAAAAAAACAGTGGATTTGCTTTCTTCTTCTTAGCTAAGATGAAGGGACAAATACAGTCACCACATTTCACATGAAAAATCTTTTAACCAAATCATTTATTTAACTGCCCCAGACCTTAATTTCCTTTGGGCTGAGCAGGCTGGCTGTTTAAGTTTCAGAAGAATCTTACTCAAAGTGGGCATACCATAAGCAATTTTGAAATGAATGAATGAATGAATGAATGAGCCCAGCTACTCAGGAGCTGAAATCCTTATTGCATTGGCCTAGAGATATGGAAATTAAGAACTGGTCTGTATGAGGGAACAATTAGAAAGGAACATATAGGATTGGATATCAGAGGTGTATCAACAGTGATTTCCTGACTTGGGGAGTTGTATGGAATTTATGTAGGAGAGTGTCCTTGATTTGATGGGACATTATGTGTATAAGCCATATATATATATATATATATATATATATATATATATATATACACACACACATGTACACACACATGTTACATATATAGTGTTGTTATAGAGAGATGGGGTACGGTAATAGTCTACGTTGGAAAACCTGGATAAGGGGGAGGAAGGAGGTCTTCATGATGGTCTTGCAACCTTTAAGTCTCATATATTTCAAAATAACTTACTGTTGAAATTTCTAAAGAAACAAATAGGTTCAGAGTGTGTATTTTACTTCACAAAGAAGTGAAGGGTGGGTCTCTGGATTTATTGCAGGACTTTAAGAATTCAACGTATTTTAGAAAGCTAGTTTTATTCTCAGATTTCCACTATCACATCATAACAGAGATGAGTTCTGTAGCCAGAGCTCAGCAGAAATCTTTCTTAGTTTCTCAATGGCTTACATCCCGTTTCTTTCTCTTCCCCTTGTCTCTAGCTCCCTTCTTCCCTTGGTCCCCTCGCACCTATGCAATGAAACTGAAAGGTCTTTGTGAGTGGTGTGGGTTTTTGCTCCCCTTTTTCCCCAGGGAAACCCAGACTTTCATAGCAAGTCTTACCAGTAAATTCCAGTAAATATTTGGCTCTATGCAGATTCACCATTCTTTTTAATCTACTGCTCCCCAGTAAAGCCCAGATTCCTTTGAAAACTAAGGACTTGTGGTTTGTTTGTTTTTTAAAAAAATGTGTGTTATTTTCCTTGCGCTTAATAAAAAGCCCTCACCCCACCAATTCATCTATTTCTGCATTACAATTTGCCCTTTCTTGGTAAAATCATTATTTCCTTTTCATTGGTTGTCTCTTAATCATATGTGAAATATCCGGGAACCTCTTAGGGGCGGCAGGCTGGGACGTGATGTCAGGGAAGAAGTGCTGTCCCCAAGAGCGTGTTTGCTCATCGTAGTCAGGATCTTCATTGCTATGTGTGGGAATTGGCTTCACGTTGTGCATGTCACACTCTCTGGGGACCAGAACTTCCCGAGTCTTTTAGCCTAAGACCTTGATCTACTTGAATTGATGTTCAGCAGGCCCTTTACCACTTCCTCCCATGAAAAAGCACTCTGTGCCCACCACGCCTACCAAATCAATTAAAATTAATTCAGTGTTGAGAGATTGTTGAAGGACTTTCTGAAAACCTTAGGATAAGTCAGTGATTTTCAATTGGGGATGATTTTTACTCCCTGTGGACATTGGGCAATGTCTGGGAACAAATGTCACACATGGGTTGGGGGGGCTACTTGTATCTATTGAATGGAAGCCAGGGATGTTGATAAGCATCCTACAAGACACAGCATAGTCCCCAATGACAAAGAATTATCTCACCCAAATGTTGAAATAGTACCAAGGTTGAGAAACCGTAAAGAGACATCTGGTAAAAAAAAAAAAAAAAAAAAAAAAAAAAAAAAGGGAGGACTCCTTAGCAAAAGTCAAACTATCGGAAAACAATTCTCTCTAGAGAGTTGAATTTTCCATTATATATTATGTGGGGTTCCAGAAAGCCATTAAAGTCAGTCATAAACTTTCAAGGGTGAGCTGAAAATATGAGGCCTCAACACTGTCTTACCAGACTGAATTTGCAAACCAACGAGTAGTGTCACCCATTCTTTTTTTTGAAGGGGGGAGGGAGAATCGTTATAAATGTCTACAAATGTGTCCAATGTAATTCATAGACTTTCTGCATAGCAACTTCAGCAGGAGTGACCGACATTGGAAAGAAAGACATACATGAGGATGGGCATTTCTAAAAAGGGCTACTCTGACATGTTCACACATTTGGATTATTCCAATAGCACTGACAGTTCATACTTCTTGGCTGATTTGAGCTCTATGTTTTAAGCAATCAATACTTCCCTCATCCATGATAGAATTTGCACATATGTAATAGTCCAGCTATATCTAGGGATTGGCATCTCAGAGTGGAACGTTTTGGTTTTACTTTTGGATACTTTTAAAAAGTAGCATTAATTCCTAGTTTGCATTTGATTTGAGAAGTAGCAGAGTGTGTTTCTGATTAGAGACTAAGGCAGAGGCATGGAAAGTATTTTTTGGGTTGTAAGTAGGTACGAATCAGGATACCCTAGTCTCAGCACTGTTAATGTTTAGGACCAGGTAATTTCTTTGTTGAGGAGCTGGTCTGTGCACTGTAAGATGTCAGAGAGCATCCTTAGCCTCTACCCACTGGATGCCAATAGTACATTGTCTCAGTTGTAATGGCCAAAAATGTCTTCCAAACATTGCCACATTCCCTGGGGGGTAATATTCCCTCCTCCCTGTATTTCTTTCTCTTTTTTAAAATATTTATTTATTTTTGGGAGACAGAGAGAGACAGATCATGAGAAAGGGAGGGTTAGAGAGAGAGGGACACACAGAATCAGAAGCAGGTTCCAGGCTCTGAGCTGTCAGCACAAGCCTGACTGGGGCTTGAACCCACAAACCATAAGATCATGACCTGAGCCAAAGCCGGACGCTCAACTGACTGAGCCACCCAGGCGCCCCTCCTCCCTGTATTCCTATGGATTACTTACAGTAAAACTTTTCTTTCCATATTCTCATGGGCATTAGGTGGGTTATGGTCTGCAGCATTTCCCAAATGCTACACAATTTCTATTTTTTTCAAGTCAGAGGAATCCTTAAAGTTATAAAATTGTTCTTTTCTCCTTTCTTGAAGGATAAATTGTTAGGTTGTAGAGATCAGCAGGTTTTCACCATCAATTCCTTCAATTATTTCCCACCAGTCTTTTTTTAATCCTTAAGGGGAAGCCATATGTAGGTGATCAGCTTTTCCAGATGTGTGGCATTAAGTTGGCTTTTCAGCACATGAACTTCCGAGGAAGAAAGCTTCTGAAGCTCTACCTCTCCAGACCTTCCCTTTGCCAGTCTGCAAATCTTCCCTGCGTTAGCAGAAGGCAAGTGCTATGTATTTACCAACTCCACACTATTCATATGAATATACCTTCAGAAGTGCCGGCTCAACTCTGAGGATGGTGAGTCAGAGAACATTTGAGATGATGCATCTCCGGGCCCTAGAATGAAAATCAATCTCAATACTTCTCCTTTAAAAAGGCCACTAACAATGGCCACATAAACACTAATAGTGACTCCAAAACTTTGAGACCGAAGAAATCTGTCAGTAGAGGAAAAGGGAAGCCCAATAGCCCCAAGATACTGTCATCAACCTCAGAAGTTTTATGGTAGGATCTACACAATAATGAAATATTGACTGTGACCCACAATGTTCAATGTATTTTTGATGGAATGCCACAGAAAATTTTATTGGAAGACCTGGACCCTGGTGCCCAATGTAGAAGAGAGAGTTCTCCATAAGACAAGTGAGTGCTACCTTCCAGAATTAACTAGAACCTTTAATTACCCATGGATTATGTAAAAATCACTTTAAAATTAGAAATTGAGTTTTGCCTTTTACCTAATTACAATCTGAATTATAAACCTAATTATACTTATATAATTTAACTGGAAGTAGAGAAATAATAGCAACAACCCCCGTTTACTGAGAATTTGCAGTGAGCCAAGCCCTAGGTCTGGTGCTTTTTATGCTTTATTATTAATCTTCATAAAAATCCTTGCAAAATAAACCTTATTACGTCCATTATGCAGGTAGGAAAACTGAGCTGCTGGTGTAAGCAATTTTCCCAGGATCATATGATCAGTAATTCTTGAAGCCCAACCTGACTGACTCCCAAGTCCCATGCTTTCCGACATCCTCTCTGGTAGGGCTTTCAAAATTTCTAGAAGTACTGATTTTTGATTTGTGTTGCATGAATGAAACAAATGGTTTCTGCAGGTGGAAAAAAAATCCTACTTTTTAAAAATCCGTTGAAACTGAGTCCTTAGTCTCTGAATGTTCCCCAAGGATTTTCAGCCAGGCTCCTGGTTTTGTTTATTTTACTTATCAAAAGTGGGAGGTAGCTGAATATTTGCATTTTTAAACAGAAAAATGTTGACACCTGGTTTTTAATGGTTTTTTTAAAAATCTCAGGGATTAAGCTCGGTCACCCAGAATTCCCCAGCCAGTGCTATGGAAGGGCCTGGCCTCCCCTGACATTTACAGCACCCTAGGGTGTTGAGAACTGATACCTTTTTAAGGAAACATCTGCTGGACTAAGAAAACTAGGTCTTTCTCAACACAACCTGATCCTAATATTTGGGTAGCAATTCCTCCACTTAATAGGTCTATGGTGGTTAGTTTACAGAAGGTGCACAATGCCGGTAGCAATGATTCATTTCTATCAAATTCACTCTACAGTTATAAAATCTCAGGACTCATGTTACTTTTGCCCCCCTGTATAGCCTACATTTGGAGAGCCTTTTCTTAAATGGAAGGGAACTTAAAAACCAAAAAAGTCAGCAGGTGCCTGGCTGGTTCAGGTCATTAAGCATCCAGTCTTGATTTTGCCTCAGGTCATGATCTCATGGTTGTGAGACTGAGTCGCTCTGGGCTCTGCGCTAAGCACGGGTTCTGCTTAAGATTCTCTTTCACGCTCTACCGCTTTGTGTGGTCTCTCTCTCTAAAATTAATTAATTAAGTGATTGATGGATTAAAATCAGGATCGAACTTAGACCCACTGTTTTGGAATAGCAAGTCTGAGTTTCAGGGTTTTGTTTTGTTTTGTTTTTGCTTTTAGATCTTTCCAGCCAGAATGAAGATAGAAAATACCCCACCTACATAGAACTCATTTGTGTCCATACACTTCTTTATAGTTTATTTTCAGTCTGTATATTTACATTTTTCCATATGGGGAAAGTATCATTCCAAGGTGACATCTTTGGGGATGAGAAACAACGTCATGTGACACTCGGGGTATAAGACGGTCTCAATGGCTTAGAGCCAACTTTCAATAATAATCTTGCCCTGACAAGACAGAGTAGGACTCTGAGTTCCTAGCTTCTGCCATTTGCTGTTTGTCTTGTGTGACATTCTCGCATAACCTTCCTTTTAGGTGTTCTCTGTGCAATATTTCTTTTAAAAAAAAAAGTTTATTTAGAAAGAGAGAGAACAAGTAGGGGAGAGGAGGAGACAGAGAATCCCAAGCAGGCTCCATGCTGACAGATGTGGGACTTGATCTCATGAATCATGAGATCAAGACCTGAGCCCAAACTGAGAATCGGATGCTTACCTGACTGAGCCATCCAGGTACCCCAATTTTGGGCTGAATAGACACACGAGATAGGAGAGCACAATAATTACTTATTTGGTCCTTACAATGAACTGAGCATTGTGCAGAATACTTACTTAATTCTTAAAACTTCTTGAGACGTAAGTGCCAGTAGGTTCTTTGAGATGCTATTCATTCACTCATTCATGCATTCACTTGCATATTTCATAAGTGTTTGAATGTTTTTTTATAAGCCAGCCACTTCTCTAGCTACTGGAGATATAGCAGTGAACAAAACAGACAAAAATTCTTAGAGAAGAGGGGTAGAAAATAGCTTGGAAGAGGGGATGGCAACTGTACATTTAAGGAGGTCAGGCAGGTATCCATTAACAAGGTGAAATTTAAACAGAGATACAGGAAAATACAAAAGTAAGCCATGTGGATATCTGGAAGAGTATTCTGGGTTAAGACCTAGAGACAGGTGTATTCCAGGCACATCTTAGCAATAGCAATGAGGCAAGTGTGTCTGGATTAGAGGTGGTGGGTGGTAGGATATGAAATTAGTGGTGAAATTGAGAGAATATAACATAGAAGTAAATCATGGGATGGGGAAGGAAGGGTTAGGCTATTGGAAAAATTTTTCTTATGTTCAGTGAGTTAGGAAACCATTGTGGGGGGAGGATTTGAGTGGGAACATGAATTTGTTTTAAAAGACTGATTCTGGCTTCTGAATTTAGAGGAAGCTACTGGAGGAAAAAGAGTGGAAGCAGAGAGAACATTAGGAAACCATTTCAGTAAGTCAGATGGGGGAAGACCATGAGTGGCTGACATTGGCTCAGATGTTCACAGTAGAATGGTGAGAATTGGTGGTATTCTGATGTATTTTTAAGGTAGTACCTCAGGATTAGCTGAGACTTTGGATATAGGATATGAGAAAAAGAGAGGAGGTGGAATGACCCCAAATATTGGGCAGAGAATAAGCAGAAGTTGGATGGAGTGATTTGTGGAGGCAGACCAGGGCTTATGCTTTGGACATGTTAAGCTTGAGATACTTATTCACCATCGTTTCATGCTTCCATTGAGCAGAACTGGAAAGACATGCTTGCTGTGATTAAGCATCTTGCATATCACAAAGTAAGAGATAATACTGATCACACCAGGTTTGAATGATTCCAAAATCAAATTCATACCTACCACCCTCTTTGACTAATCCTTGGATTTCCATTTGAGTCAATCTCAGTCTCATGCCACATCTTTCATGTAATAGCCATTTACATTTCAGTTGGTTTTTATTTCTTCTTGTCTGATTTTTTCATAATGGTGCTTTGGAGCCATTTCCTGACCAAATGGTAGCAGGGGGAGAAGCAAGAAAAGCAACACAGACAAATAGTGCCTGTTAACAGCAACTCGATCCAATCCGAACTTCCAGTAGAGCAATGCAAAGTTGGAGGATGAGCATGTAATTCAACAATGGTTAAGATGACCTTTTTTCCCTCCTGCTGAGATATGTATCCCTGGATGCAGACTCAAATACGTATGCACGTCTCAGTTTTCGGGTGGTGTTGATTGATGTCCACCCAAAAGCAAACTAATTATATAAACTACATCCCTCCCCCCAAAGTTATGTTTTTCAGTATAAGATGTTGGACATGTTGGCATGTAAAGATGTTCCTTTCATGCCATGCCAATGGAGGAAGGTCCAGATACACAGAGAGAGCAAGTCAGGAAGAGGCAATTAAATGAACTTGGTCCTGGTGTCTTTTAAATGAGTTTGTCTTTTAAATGGCAGATCGGGGCGCCTGGGTGGCTCAGTCGGTTGAGCGTCCGACTTCGGCTCAGGTCATGATCTCACAGTTGGTGTGTTCGAGCCCTGCGTCAGGCTCCTCTGTGCTGACAGCTAGCTCAGAGTCTGGAGCCTGCTTCAGATTCTGTGTCTCCCTCTCTTTCTGACCCTCCCCTGCTTGCGCTGTCTCTATCTCTCAAAAATAAATAAAAAAATAAAATAAATAAGTAAATGGCAGGTAGACTAACTAGTTCTTTGGGAGGTGGAAGAAGTTTAAGGGCTGGACATTGGTTAGGGAGGTGAAAGTCCAGAGACAACCCACATGGGTTGCTTTTCTATAGAAGCATTCCCAAAGGTGACTTCAGCTTGCCACGTCTGTTCCTGACTATCCTGTAGTATGAACCATGAGTGGGCATTCCCAAGCATTGTCATCTTCTAGCAGAATGTCATCTCCAAGTAACCTCGGTCACAGTCTTCCTGCAGAGTGCCAAGATCTTCTGGTTACTCTTGCCTCAGCCATAGCTTTGCAAGCAATCACTCGGGCACTTCTTCACTTACCTTTGCAACAGCTGTGACCTGGCCCACGTATCTCACCTCCTCTCCCCCTACTTCCAGACTGCTTTCATGAACAGTCCCAGGGCAAGCACAGGGCATGGGTTCCTTCTCCCATCCCCACCTCTTTCCTGAAAGATGCCAGTATCATTATTCTGCTGACATCAGATTACAAATAATCATCACCTACAACCTTGAAAGGCAGAAGAAGCTGTATAAAATTAGTCAACATGCTTAGAAGTCAGGGAGTCAGAGGGCATGTTAGGGACAACAGAGCCTGGGCGTGTAATACACCTCACATTCCTGGGGGCACCACTGGGTGTGGCCACAAGAAAATGCAGATTTTGTTGGTTTTTGTTCTTTGTCTTGATAGGGAGGGAAAGCGTAATATTTACATTCGTGCAGAACAAAAAGAACCTCAATTTGGGTTTCATAAGTCATGTAGCTAATTTCATATGCTGTTCTATTTAATGTGAATATTTTTTCCCTCCCCCTCTAATAAGATGTTGATACATTAAGAGATTAGGAGGAGGTAGCTGGAGAGCCCTGTGCCTCATAATTCTTGGGGGTAATGGGAGGTGGAGAGCACGAGCCCTTCTTACTGTGTCCCCTTCCTTGCTTGGCCCTCCCATCCCCTTTGTCAGCCATCTGTAGGGCCACCTACATGGCTGTAGTATTGAGAGCAGCCTTCCAGTGTGCTCCAGGAGTTGACATGTGAATCTCAGTTCCTTTTCTCCCACAGTCTCAGACCTTTGTAGTACTGCAAAGGCTGTCGGTATTGGGGGCAGCGGGGATGGAAGGATGGCCTCATGCCCCATCCGGCTGGGATGACCGTGACTCACGCATCTGCTTTCTTCCATGGTGTTCCCTGCCAATCTCGTGCTTTCCCGGCTCCTTTTCATGGTAATAAGTGCCATGGTGGTCCTGGACATAAACAGCCATCAGGCAGGCCTGTCAACATTGGCTTAACGCCCTGAAGTCACAGCCCTTGTTTCCTGGCACAGCTTTCTCTCCCTCCTCAGACATTCGGGTTCCCTGATGCTCCCCGACCCAAGCCATTCATGTGTTGTGAGAAGCCCTAACTGCGTGCACAGCCACCTGTTAACAAATAACTGTGACCACTGCCACGGCAGAGGCAAACAGAGCAGGGAAGGGAGTGGATAGGCATGCAATAATGGTGATCACTGGTGTGGATTCTGTGTCTCTAGACATTAAAGAAATAACATAACAAGAAGCAAATGAGAAACACAAGCAGTTCTTGAGATAATAAGTATGAGCAGGAAATGGTGGAGTAGAACGATGTGGCATTCAGATGTGGGGTCTTTTTCTTACTCATCTTCCTGTCTTCTGTGGTCAGAGAGACCATATTAATAGTAGTCGATAAAAGTGAAAAGGGCACTGTGGAAGAGGAGGAATCTTTGACATATATGTCTGCTCTGTGGATTGCTCTGTGACCTTTGGAAAGGAAAACTCTTTGCCCATTCACATGGGTAAGCTGTTGCCTAAGTCCTTCCTTCTCTCAGCAATGCCTATGTTAGAACGTTAATCTTAGATTCCGTTAGTTGATATCCACTTAAAAAAAAAACTTACCTTTTTAACCACATGTTGGGGGATATTCTAAAAGATTCTGCTGAATAGAAATAGTTGTAGTGGGGGTACCTGGGTGGCTCAGTTGGTTAAGCATCGACTTCAGCTCAAGTCATGATTTCACAGTTTGTGAGTTCAAGCCCTGCATTGGGCTCTGTGCTGACAGCTCAGAGTCTGCAGCCCACATTGGATTCTGTGTCTCCCTTTCTCTCTGCTCCTCCCCTACTCATGTTCTGTCTCTCTCTCTCCTTCAAAAATAAATAAACATTCAAAAAAATTTTTTAAATAAATAGTGGTAGTATTGATAGTGAACGTGTGTCAATTTTGACACTTTGCGACCAAAGACCCAGGAGCTCCGTCTGTATGCATCCTCCGCTTAACTGTAGTGCACCTCTGTTGAATGTCAACTGTGCTGTTGTCCCCATTTCACAGAGAACACATCTGAGCTGAGAGAGGTTAAATCATTTGCCCCAGATGGCACTGATGTAAAATGGCAAACGGCCTGCCAGTCCCGCACTGCCTGATTTCCAAAGTCTGTGCCCTGAAACGCTGTATTTTAGAACCAGGCGAAGACAAGCAGTGATCTTGTGTTTCCCGTGCTGGCACTTGTGCACATCCACCCCTTGGAACTTGTTCTTAGCTGGTGGCTTCCACCAGGAGGTTGTTACACTCACTCTTGTTCATACCACTGTCCGTCAGAGCCAGAGGTGGCAGGATCCATGCCTCCCTTGCTGACCCCTGTTTATCGTGCTAGCTCTTTGTGAGTGGGACTAACGTAGAATAGTGAGAATCAGGAAGACTGGTTGGTCATGTTGCTGAACAGCAGCAAGAACACCAGGATTTGGCGACAAACCCCTGGGGTGACAGTGTTCTGTGCTGGGTACGGGAACTCCTAGTCCTGGGTGCCCATTTGTTCCCTCTTGCTTTGTCACTGCCAGCATGGTGCGTCTCCTTTTCTCTTGTGCTAAATTTATAAGATAAATAGATGGTCTGGATAATCTTCAAGATGCCGTACAGCTCACACATTTGAGAGATTAATCCTCTGTGAATTGGCAGACCCAGATTTCCATTCATGGCCACGCAAAGAGCCATTCATCAGGGAATGGAAATAATTGTTCTCCATGTGACATCAGCCAGGCCCCAAAGGGTGAATAGACCCTGAAAAATGGCCAAGAGAAAATCAGGGTATGACTTCAGCCCAACAGAAATCTGGCCCTTTATTTATGTGATCGTATATTCGGACTGGAAGCATCTTTCTTCCCAGGGTCCCAAAGATGTTATGAAAAAAGTAATAAAGTCAGAAATACTAATACTGTATAGACACTGTTTCCCTGAGCAACTAAGGAATCAGAGGCTTATAAAATAGTCTCAGGAGACATTCCTTTGAGGTCCTTGCTCCTTGTCGTAGCCTTGGGTAAGGATAGGTGAGCACCTTTGTTTTCTTAGCCAATCCCTTCCTGTAGTATAGCTTAAGGAGGAAAGTGGTGGTTCTGGAGGGGGACCTGTTTGAAAGCTAACCCTGCTGCTTCCTGGCTTTGTGTCCTCGGGCAAGTGCTAGCACCTCTTTGTTTCTCTTTATCTGTAAAAAAAAAAAAAAAGGAATCCTCATAGTATCTGAGTCACAAGGTTGCTGTTGGGATTAAATGACAGAAGCCAGTGTCCGTCAGCCCAGTTTTCCATTCAATAAAAGGTAGCTGGTGTGATTTCCAATAGTTCTGCTCTGACTGAAAGAGGGGTCCCTGAGAGGCCTTTTTGCATCTAAATAACTTGTGCCAAATCAGTTCAGCATTCCCACTGTGGGTCAGGTTCCGGGTGGTTCTTTCTTTGTGACATTTAGGAAAACATGACATTTAGTTTGTAGCACACTTCTGTGATGCCTACAGATTTCATGTGTCCATTCATTCCTGCGATTATTTGCTGGCTGCCTACAGTGTGGAAGGCAGGATATAAACGCGTGTGAGTGGCAGTTACTTTCTTCTTCCTCTGTGGCAAGCCCACGTGGTTTTCCAGGCCCCACACTGAGCCGTGTTTGAAACTCCGATCCCTAAGCTGAGATCCTTGTGCTCACGTTCTGGCTTCCCCGGGAACGGCATACGCAGGCCGGGTTTGCCTCTCCCACGGGTCCCCCGCTCACGCATACACACTTCATGCCTCGCGTCCTTTCTGACCGTATATACTCTGCAGGTGAGGTCTGACTATGTGTTTTCTTAAACAAAGTCCAAATGAGACTAGAATCAGAAAGAGTTTGTTGTTAGTAAAAGATTCAATGGAACATTTTTTAAACAGAGAGATTTAGATGTTACTTTCACATCTTCTGGAATCACACGGGAAAGGCACGTAACGATTAGAACAAGATCCTTCCTCAAAACTGAACTCTGTTCACCAGGCTCAGAGTGACGGTTCGCTACCCGATTGGCCAAAATCCTCCCATCAGGACAGTCGTGACTTCACTTGGTAATGGCCTGCAGTCTATGTCCTTCCTCTCAGGCTTTCAGCAATTCCTTACCTGTTGGCAGCCAGTCCTGGGGTTGAAAATATGGGCTAGTTGATCAGCGTCCTCCGTAGCACATCTGCCATGAACAGAATGTTTCTGTTTATGTGACTGTGTATTTGCAATAGAAGTGTCTTTCTTCCCAAGATCCTAAAGATGTTATGAAGAAAGTAATGAACATTTTTCTCGTGTTTTCTAGATCCCTTGGAGTTGGAAATCGCCTAGATATACAGAGCAGTGCCAGAATCTGCCAGGGCTGTTCTCTTAGACCATCCATTAACCCCCATATAGCATCTGCTATAACTTGGCAGTCCTAGTGTATACTTCAGTCCCTCTGGTGCTTCCTCTAAGTTCCAGCATCCCCTAGGCCCATCGAGAAGCTTCCATCTGGTCAGATTCTGTGTGCACCCCTGTCCTCCAGCCTCCACTTCTTATCCTTCTTAGATCCTTATGGTGTCCTTATCAATTCCATGAGCTCCTCCATCTTTATACGGACATTCAGATTCACAGCTGCCTTGGCAACGCGGGAATCTCCCTCTCTCTAGGTCCTCCGCCCTTCTCATCCTGGCAGACACACTGAGGTTGTTTGCTGGCTGGCTTCTTGATGTCTGAGAGACCACACACCTCCTCCATGTAAGTGAAAGGGCAGAAGGAGGGCATCCCGAATGCCATCGGGAGCACGCCAGACCCTAATCAGCACTGTAACTAGGGCTACCCCTGAGAGAGAGCAAGCCCAAAGTAGAGATTATGAGCAGGCTGCCCATGCCTTGAGGACATTGTTTCCACCAGAAGAGTTGAAATGTAAGGATGTCAAACTCTTAGACCTTATCGAGTAGAATGCTTTAAGACAGAGGCTGAACAAAGCTTCTCCTTAAACATCCCCTTTGAATGGCCTCAGAAACAAAAGCCCCAAAGACCAGGCATTTGGTATACTGACCTTAATGTTTCTTTCTTTCTTTTTTTAAATTCTTTTAATGTTTTTCTTTATTTTTGAGAGAAAGAGAGACAGAGTGTGAGTGGGGTAGGGGCAGACAGAGAGGAAGACAGAATCCGAAGCAGGCTCCAGGCTCCGAGCTGTCAGCATAGAGCCCAAGCGGGGCTCAAACTCACCAAATCACAAGATCATGACCTGAGCCAAAGTTGGACACTAAATTGACCAAGCCACCCAGGTGCCACCCGACCTTGATGTTTCTAAGTCACAAGCAGAGGTTATACAATTGTTTGGGAGTGTTGTACAAACCTGGGGAGAAAGCGCATTCTTAAACATGGGTTGTTTCTCCAGCAGAACAAACGTCAGACTCCAACTGGCAATTTAGAAGGTTAGATCCACCGCACGTTTAAGGATTTAAACATTCTCCAGAGCAAGAACCCTCAGACGTGTATCTAACAGATAGCACATAGTGGTATCTGAACTTTACTACTAAATCTCAGTGATGCACATTGATGCAAAAGTCAGTGCCTGGAAAAGGACTGGAAATGATCAGATGGAAATTTCCCTCAGGCTAGAAGATCTGAAACGTGTGTTTATTTGATTATCAAAATGACAACTTCTGTAGAGAAACCATAATAGACCCACTAATGAACCTGTTAGATATGAAAATTTCCATAAGCAGCTGCTTTTCTTCATTGGTAAGTTAGAAAGCATGAAATTAAAAGTGTATTTTATGTTTAGTTACCTCGAGAATTTCCTTATCACTTTTAGATCTTCATTTAAGGCAAATAATATGTGCAGTGAGTCACGCTGAAGTATTGCATTTTTTCTCCAAGTCGGTTCTATTCAAATTCCCAGATAAGAAAAATGCACATAAAAATGGGGGGGATGGAGCTAATCTACATGTTAACAAGATTTTTAAGGCATCGTGTTTGGAAACTACTTCATCCATTTTCATTTCATGGGCAATAGATGTTGGTTGCACAGGAGTGCCCCTCAGATGAATTTGTATCAGTGATGTTGTTGGATAATTTAACTGTTTTCCTTGTGTTGTCATTGTTCTCAATGGACATCCATCCATCTGTGTTGGAATCAAGTGGGGAGAGGTATATAGAAAGCATTGTGATTACTTACACCAGTTTGGAAACACTAGTTATCTCCAATAATAGTACCTATCTCTACGGTTATTAGGATGAGTAAATGAGATATTGCATGTACAGTGTTAGAGCAGTGCCCAGCACATAAATGAATGCCAGAATACTGGGCCTTCTCTCATTCTGCCTCTGTAAGTTCCTGTCTACTTTTAGACTGTTGCTCTGATGCCATGCAGATTACTGAATTTGTCTTTTCACCAACTCTCTTTCCTGCCCCCCGCCCCTTCATATTAAAGGACAGCTTGCTTGGGCTCTTTGTATATTGAAACAATTGTCCCTATAGGTGGATTTGTTTTAAGTTCATCCATGTTTGTCTCCTTCCCGTCATGCCTGTTTCTCTTCACTAAGCACATTTTCCCACCCATGAATCTATATCTTTCAAGTTCAGTCTTCTTCCTACAGATAAATACATCCTTGGCTCCCAGGGCTGTTTTCCCCTCCCTGTAAATGTCATCACTATCTACTGCAAACCTGGGAATCCCTCCTGAGTCTGCTTTCTCCCCTGAACCCCATAGCTGGTCCACCAAAAACTGTCATTTCTACCTTAAAAAAATATGTCTTAAGTCTACCAACTTCCCCCACCCCAATACTCTGCACCCTAGTTAGAATCACCATCTCCTCGGGGCGCCTGGGTGGCTCAGTCGGTTAAGCCTCCGGCTTCGGCTCAGGTCAGATCTCACGTTCGTGGGTTCGAGCCCCGCATCAGGCTCTGTGCTGACAGCTAGCTCAGAGCCTGGAGCCTGCTTCCAGTTCTGTGTCTCCCCTCTCTGCTCCTCCCCCTCTCATGCTCTGTCTCTCTCTGTATCAAAAATAAATAAAACTTTAAAAAAAAAAAAAAAAAAGAATCACCATCTCCTCTTGCCTGAACCAGTGCAGTAACTCTTCTGAGCAGTTTTACTGTTTCCATTCGTGCTGTATTCCCATCCATTACCCTTTCAGTAGTCAGGGTAGAAATTCTGACGCAAAAATCAGACCATGTTTTACCCTGATTTAAAACTCATCTGTGACTTACCAAATCCAAATGTACTATTATGCCCGTGAGCTCTGCACGGTCTGGCCCTGGCGGAAGCTTTGGGATCCCTCCTGCAACCGTGTCAGCCTTCGAGCACTTCAGAGCACTCATCTCTGTTAATAGGCAGGCATTTGTTTTCATCAACATTGCAATGTTTTGGTTAACACTGGCTTGTAAGCTCGTGAGGGTGGCGAGTAATCACTTTGTTCACTACTATATTTCCAGCCCTTTATATAATTTTTGAAACTTAGTAGTTGCTTCCATGTTTGTTGAATAAACACAAAGGAACTCATCCCAAATTCCAATTGTGCCCCTTTGTTGTTTATTTGTCAAAAGAAAGTTTCAAAGTATTAAGATTAGTCACTTAACAGTAGAGATTATGCTGTATGCAAGTCTTTAGACTATTGGTTTGTAGGAATATTTCTAGGAGCTTCATTTTAAAAACCTCCCAGAATTTTCTCCCAAGTGTTTACATACATCAAAGCGCCGTAGGTTGAAAGACAGGTAATTTTGTTTGGGTCTGAATATTCAAATCGGGCTCCTTTCTTCCACACTGTATGGTCTATTATGATTTCCAGAATGACAACTCCAAATCATAATACTCTCATAAGGTGGAGCTCAAATGAAACCAGCATTGTTTCCATTTCCTAAAGTAAAAAGTCAGAGCCAAACCTATTAATATACATATTTCAAAATAACCTATTAGCTACTATTGAAATCTTTATAATGATTTGTCTCTACTAGAGAAAGAGGTCTGGCACATTTATGAATGATATAACTTCGAACATGCTTCATAATAGTGGTTGAATTCATACTAGGCTACATGTTTTACATGATGCTATTCATCTATTAGGCATAAAAGGGCACTTTGGTAATTTAAGTTAACAAAATCACGAAGTTAGTGAGGGAAATACGAAATACTGAATCGAAGGAAATGACACTTGAATTCTATTTCCATTGCAGTTTCACATTTTGTTCTTCATTCTTAAACTCGTTTCCCTCTAAAAGTCAAGAACGTTATATTGGGAAGTAATGTGTCTTGAAAACCTGAGCCAGCAAGCTTATGATCCAAGTGGTAATGACTTCTGTAATCGCTAATGAGGCAATGGACGTCGAATATCTCAGTGCACTCACTGGGGCAGCCTCTTGCCTGTTCCCCAAGAAGCTGTCATATCAAATTTTTGTCCTGACTCCATGGGCACTTTGATTCCTAAACCTTTCTGAGAAACCTAATCTGAAATCAAAGTCAAGTTTCTTAGATGTGGTCAGACAAGGTCACATTTAAAACAGTTCAGTGAATTTGCAGATCAAAGTTGAAAGGTAATGCCTCCCTCCCAGCATTGGCACAGACTTACCTGCTAGCTTACCTTTCAGTTTCTAACATGGCTTTTTCACCTCCTTCCCAACGGGCTGGGAAAATGAGAGTTGATCCTCTGAAAAATGGTAGAAGAGTTTCCTTAAATCATTTAATTGGGAAATTGGACACAGTTGTATTTTGGAAATGCATGTTTATCCACAAGGCATTTTGTGGGAGATGTATCTTGATCTTGCATAACATGAGATGTGCAAAAGGAATCCTTTCTAATTCATAGGAAGACATTTAAAAATCAGAATTTCATGGGAATTTCAGGTTCATTGGCTTTATTTTTTGGCCACAATTGTTAGGATTTACCTTCACTCTTGACAGAACCCAAAATACTATGCAGGATTACTGCTGAGATGCTACAGACATTTTTTTTTCCTTCTCCTAATGCTAGCTTCTTGCTGTGTAGAGCCTTGAGATGTTACTTAAATGGTGTTGGAAAAGGGGGGATGGTGACTCTCATTAGGTGTGATCTTAAGATCTCACGATGCAGGTATTTATCAAACTCCATGTGATAAAAAAAACAACTACAACCTTGCCGTTGCTTTATATTTCAGTGTTCTGTCTCTTGTGGTCGAGGGCATAAACAACGAAAAGTTTACTGCTTGGCAAAAGATGGAAGCCATTTAGAAAGTGATTACTGTAAACACCTTGCTAAGCCAAATGAGCACAGAAAGTGCAGAGGAGGAAGATGCCCCAAATGGAAAGCTGGCGCCTGGAGTCAGGTGAGCAATGCTTCTCCTCTACCATCGCTTCCTTACCTGGGGCCACGGGGCTGACACGTGTGTGTCAGTTGTGTTTCTCTGCACAGGTGTGGTTTTTTCAGAGGGGAGCATGGGGACGGGGAGGGACAACTCTTTCTGTCAGGATAGCTGTTCCCTGCGAGACCCTGGGCAAGTGGATTCCACCCTTGGTGCCTTGGAGGATAGCTACGATCAGATGGTTGTGAGGATTCATTCTAAGTAGGAGCAGATGTAGATGTCAGACATCTAGCACAGAGCGGCCCTTTATTACTTCGCTGATGGCATTTTTATCATCATTCACCACTTAAAAAAACACGAACTCAGATTACAGTAAACTTGACTCTGGTCACCTGGCAGGAACTGGGTCTGAATTTACCTTGAGGTTCTTAAAGAGAGGGCTTCCGGTGCAACTTAGTAGCAAATACTTCTCTGCTCTTTTGCTTACATACAACAGAGGTGGGAGAAGGAAGTTCTCTCTCATTTGCTAGCTATGCGACCTTGGCTGACCTGTGTAACCTTCCTGAGCCTTCCTATAGCTCTTATGAGGATTTAATGCAATAATGAATGCCAAGTACTTAATTCAGAGGTCTTAAATCTAAGAGGCTTTCAAGAGTAATATTTTGTTTGGATGAATGTGATGTGTGTATCGGACGGGGAAGGGGTAAGTACCCAAGAAACTGCAGTCAGACTCCACTAATTCTAAACATTTGATAATCTAGTCAGGATCTGGGTGAGAGAGTTTCCCTGCTGGATTCGAGGACAAAGAACTTCGGAAGCTTCTATTTACCTGTAAACAATTGATGTGTGAACTAAAGTCTCTCACACGTAACCCTTGAAGCTGATCTTACACTTGTACATTTTCTCAGCATGGCTGAAGGTGCTTACTTAAAAGTAATAAGGTGCAGGGCCACCTGGGTGGCTCAGTCAGTTAAATGTCAGACTTCGGCTCAGGTCACGATCTCACGGCTCATGAGTTTGAGCCCCACATTGGGTTCCTCGCTGACAGAACGGAGCCTGCTTGGCATTCTCCCTCTCCCTCTGTCTCTGTCTCTGACTTTGTCTCTCTCTCACTCTCTCAAAATAAATAAAAAACTTAAAAAAAATAATAAGATGCAGATTCATATATTCTGTATGTAATGCTGGCCTTCCCCTCCATTGATTTGCCCCAGTGAGGTTTTACTGAATTTGTGGTTCTCCTGTGCAGTGGAGAATCATGCAGCTGGCCCTAAGAATCAATAGAAAAGTAGGTTCAAGGTTGACACCCTCTAGATTTGGCTGTTTCAGAGCCTGGATCTTGATTCCCTAAAGCATTCAAAGAAACTTTGGACAGCTGCGTTAACATGAGGAGGTGTTGGGAATCCTCCATTATGATGTGACTAATGGAAAGTTCCTCCAACAATGCGAATTTTTCTTAAATGCTCTGAGCTGTCATCATTACCCCACATGCCCCCCCTTCACTCCCACCATAGCCACTTCACAGAAATATAAAACATGACCTGCATCATTCCCTAGAGAAGTAGCCCCGTTCTTCTCAAGGTCTTTATCATAATGATCATGTGTGTTTGTGTTTTGTTTTAATTCAAACAATCAAAGCATCAGTGCCCAACCAGAGCTAGTTCCTCTTCTGGCTTCCCTAAGGGATCAGATTTCAAGACAGTGGTTCATATTGGTCATCCTTAATGGTTTGTCTCAGTGACTGCTGTCATCTGTAACTTCTAGCCCTTTTATTTGGGGAGCTATTCAACTCATGTAAAAGCCTGCTGCTAACATTATTTAAGATATTGCCCTAATTAGCTTGTCCTCTTGTAGACTTTCATGCTCTGTTGCTTTTCTTTATGTTGCTTGGCCTCTACTTATCTATTTGCATCATGCCCTGAATATTAAGTTTAGAGCATGGAGATGATGCTCATTTTATAGGCCAATGTATTCAATATAGAGACAATTAAAAGAATCTTTCCCTTTTTATTGGTAAACACAGAGCGAGTTTTAGCCCAGTATTCTGTGATCTGTGAGTCCACAAGTGCTTACAAAGCTGGGATGATTAGGTTCGAACCCTGTGGGCTTTTTTGAACATAAGGTAATAGGATTATCAGAAAAGACTGCACCTGTTCAAAATGATTGCTTAGGAAAGTCTAGTCACCTTTGTAGAAAAATGGAAGTAAACATGGTCATGTAATGGTCTGTGGCCAGCTTTGAAATCCCCTGATCTGATTTGTAGAAATGAATTATAAAAGCAGGCAAGACAAGGTGTTGCATGAGCACAATCTGATTCACTGATTCATGCAATTTAGAAATATGCCTGAAAATAATCAGACACAGAGGTTCATGGAGAAAGATGGTCTGCATGGTTAAAGGTGATTGGCTTACTAATGATCCGGTGGTAAACAGAAATGTCCCTGAGGCAGGGATGGGGAAGCATATGATTATCCATTTGCAACAACGTTTGGAAGATTTTATATCTGGTTCTTCTGTTTTCTGCTGTAGCTATCTTCTAGTCATCTCTTGTTCAAGGTAGGAAGAAGAATGAGTGTGATTTCTCATCATAGCGAAATGTCTGATGATGACAAGACATATAGAATATTGGGGTTGGAAACGGGTGTGCTGTGTTAAACTTCATAGTTTCGCCTTCAAAATTGGTGCTTTGAGATTTCAAGTGAAATGTTTCATTTCTACATTTTTCAAGGATCTTGAATTTGTCAAGGAAAATTTTCCAATAAAGGAAAGCTTTTATTGGAAAACATCCTCACTAAAATGGTAAAGCATTTTTTAGAAGTTCAAGTTCAATTTGTATAGATTCTTTTGATTATGAGATGAGGGATGCACATGAAATTTCAAGACAAAAATCAGCATCGCTGTCTTGATTCAGTTTGATAAATGTGAAGGCTCTCTAATCCCATGAAATAGAAGCACTCCAGAGTAAAAATTGTTTAATCTATCCTATTCTTATAGAAAGGCTAATAAAAAGTGGAGGTCAGAAAAAAAAAGAATAAGTGAGCAGATTAGAATAAAAGCAACACTTTATCTTTATTCCTCAATCATGAATTCCCTAGTTGATTCATTCATTCATTCATCAGTCCTGAGATGCATGCACTTTAACCTCTCTGTTCTCAGAATGGGTCTAGGTTAAGGGAAATAACGAATTTTTAAAAACTCTTCACTGTTAATGCCAAAACAGAAACTGGCAAATTGCATTATGAATCCACCAGCCATTTTTGGTGAGGACTTTTTTTGTAATTACAATGAGAGCAGCTTGGTTATGATGTTTGATTCTAAAGTATTTTGCAAGTGCTTAATGCAGAAACACAGCAAATGTGTAGCTTATGTCCTTTGAGAAATCAAGGAAACCATATGCACACAGTCAGTGATGAGAAGAAAGAGAGTTGCTTTGGTGCTTTGAGCTCTCCAGTATTTTGTTTTTGAACTGTAAGCACTGATGTTGAATTGTTTGAATACGGGTTTCTCACCCACACTCTTGCTGACGTAATACAAAAGACTGCATCATATTAGCACCATATTTTAAAACTGGAAGGCAAATTCTAATCCACAGTAGCTATTGTATACTGCCTAGGGCAGAATTTCCTTTGGCTGTTTTTTCATTTTGTTTTTGCTGGAGTTGGAGTAATTATCTCTGTTATTTGCTGTATTTGTGCAATATCTCCCTAAAAGGTTTATTAGGAAGTATAAAGATGTGTGCAATGCTTGGCATGGAGCTAAGCCCTCAACTAGGGGTGATTTTGTACTCTGGGGACATTTGGCGATTTCTGGTGTTGGTTGTCACAACTTGGTGGGGGCGGGGCATACAACCGGCATCTGCTGGGTAGAGTCCATAGATGCTGCTAAACCTCCTACAATTGATAAAACAGCTCCCAGCAAGAAAAAATTATTTGGTTGAGAAAACCTAGTACAGAGCCTGGAACCTAGTAAGTACTTAGTTAATGGTTGCTATTATCATTGGGACTGTTATGTATTAAAGTTTGTTCCCAGAGTTCTTTTTCAAGCTGGTGCCTCCTCTAAATAATATCACCCCCGTAATTTCAGCAGTAATCCTGGAAGAATTACTTTCGGAATTCTGGAAGAAACTATGTAAAATACTTTCCAGTTTTCAAGTATATATGATTCCCCATACATCAGAAGGTACATAGAGATTCTTATTATCTGTGGAAATAAGTGTCAGGTTCCCCCTTCAAGTTGGTGAGGTCTGCACACTAGCTAGCCTTGCACAGGACAGAGAGCAGAGAGAGCAAACATAGCTCCCAGCTCAGTAGTTCAGAACTAAAAACACCTACTTTCAAACCTGCGCATCCTGGGCGGGAAGGACGGCAGAGAGAGACAGCTCGACCTTTTCCCCCTGCAAACTAACTAAAACATGTACTGGAGAGAACAAGAGGCATTAAGCACACACACGTGCGCACACCACCGCCCTCGCCACCTCCAGGGTCATGCAGAGGTCTTTTGGTTGCTGTTTTATTCATGGGGTTTTCATACAAATCTCCCAGAATCTGCTAAGCAAACCTGACTGGCTCTGGATGCAAATCATTGCCCCCCACTCCCCTCGAGACAGCGCAGGGAGAAAAGTTGAGCACAGAGGCTCACCCTGATGCAGCGGACTTGGTTCGGAACAAAGATGATCATACGTGCAGCATTCAGAAAGGCAGAGCTCATACTTCCCGTGTCAAAACTTTGTTTTTTTAATTTCACACCTGGCTTTGACATTATAAAAATCGGAGGCCACACTAGGGTATTATATAATTGAACTTCCCTGGGTCTTTGCCTTTTGAAAAATTATTGAACACTGTAGGAAGTGATTTTTTTTAGTATTGGATACCTATGGCTCTTAATACTTTGCCTTCGTTGAACCACAAGTAATTCGCTCCGTAACAATAGCATCAAAAAGAGGTTTCATTCCTTAGAGCTTGAATAGTCAACACTCAAAAGCCTTTAACATTTTGTCCTTTTTCTTCAGATTATTAAAACATTATAAGACTTTGAATATCGATCAGCCCTATGCTGTGCTCAAATTCATTTACCTAATTGTTCTTTGTCTTCTTTGTATTTCCATTTTGATACACTATTCTGGAAATGTATTCTTGTATACGGAAGGCCCCAAATTCAGATAGCGGTAGAGTTTTTAGTTGTCATCGTCTATGGTTGATGATGATGCTGTTGGAACATTTCTGTCGTTCATGGGGTGACACTGCCAAGTAACAGCTCATTCATTTCCAGGGTAATCAGTGGGAAATACTATAATGTAGCTCCCGTGAGCGTTACATGGTCATTCTCTGTAGACAAGACCATTTCTTGTCTTCAGGGGCCCTCCTATTCCACCCAGGACACAATGACTTTAAAAGTCTGGTTCCTTCTGGGTCACAAACTCATTCAATCCAATTAATACAATTAAGCCCAAACAATAGCAGCTATGTTGCCTCAAAATATTTCCTTCTCTTTAACTAGCTTTGATGTGACCATTTGAGCTCCTGCCTAGCATAGACTCATCTGAAATGATATGATTTCCTGGGCTGCCCTCTAAATAGTATCAACTATTTTCTTAAAATATGAAATGAAAATAAAATTAATATTTAGCTGAATCCATTGGGTGTGTCTCTCGCTGTTAAATTCCCATCAACCTCAGAGCAAGACGAATCCTTCTACAGGCTAATTGGACACGAATACCTTTCTAATTGAAAGGATTGTGATTCTATTCTTTAAGACTTCCTCTTAGAAATATGCTTAACGTATGTTAAACTTGTTTTCTCAGCACCAGACAAATTAATGGAGCTGGGCTATCGCAAAAACCCAGTAACAATTTTAAATAAACGTAATAATATGCTGTTCTTTCCAAACAAATGTTGCCTTTAGTTTTTAACTGTCAAAACCTTAATAAAGACAATAATTCTTGGCCTGCCCATAAGTGAGATTACGAAACCCAGAATGAGGAAACCATTAAAAAATTAATTTAAAGGAAAGTTAATTGCAGATTTAATATGGTGTTTTGCAAGTTGGTCAACAAAATGTTTCAGCCTGATTCCCAGTCCTTTTCAAGGGCTGGAAACATGTCGCCTGCCTGAGGAAATAAATAGTTTTTCCTTGTCAGTTTTTATTCTTCATGTAGTCGTCTGAGGTTGTAAATAGATGCTAATACTTTAGTGAATTCAATAGTTTAAAAAAACCCTTCTGTCCTCCCATCTCCAGGAATAATAGCAAGGAAAGAAATGGACTGGAGAAAATAATTCTACTTATAAGGCCCTAAAAGCTTCAGTAATTTACTCTCCTGGGCTTATACTTTTAATCTGCTAAGAAATTCTGATACAGCACCGTATCTCCAATTTTCAAGAAACCCCAGTCCTCCGGGATAGTAATCATTTGGGATTTTCATTTCACACGGCAGCATTATTTATTTCTCGATTGTATTGTTTCATAATGCTCTCTCCCAGGCACTTTTGGTAACTTTAGAGATTCCCCAGAAAAGTAGAGATACCTTTCTCACTCACCGGCATTGACAGGCCGTGAGTTTGCAGATTGAAGACATTATCTTGGGTCCCCTTCATTGGAAATTAGAAAGCTTTTAGTAGCGGTGAAAGTCATTGGATTAGGAGTGCATTCCCCATGACTGTGACCCTCTCCACTCCTGCCACACACACACACACACACACACACACACACACACACACACACATACCCTCCCCACCCAATGACCCAAAACTCCCACTTACACAGTCTTTCTTCTTAGTGCTCTGTGTCCTGTGGCCAAGGCACACGGCGGAGAAGTGTGAGCTGTCAGATGGGAACACACAAAACAGCCAGAGAGACCGAGTGCAACCCGTACACCAGACCGGAGTCGGAAGAAGCCTGCCAAGCCGCACAGTGTCCTCTCTATGCCTGGAGGGCAGAGGAATGGCAAGAAGTAAGTGGAGCCATGAAGTGGGCACCTGCCAGCCATTTCGCTCAGCCCCCTTGCAATCATCACATCCGTTACCCTGAAAAGCCTTCAAGCACGGTGACAAGGCTGGCTCTTTCCCAAAAGGTTTGCTGTCAGACGGCAGGCAGTTCACTCCGACGAGGGTGGGAGAGCTCCTCCTTTTTATGCAGTTCCTACGTCTGTGTTCTTGAACGTTCAGAGAAACTGTAACAGGCCTTGGGCCAAATGCATACAGCTATCTTTCACAAAAGGAGGGGGAGATGGAAGAAATATTTTAAATATGTCTTTCCAAACTTGGTCATTCTGTATGAGTTCAGACAGCCACAGGGCAGGCTCAGGTAGGACCTACTCTGTGTGTGTCCCCTGGTCGTGACTTCAGCTGTCCCTGAGAAGGCAGGCACTCGTTTGAAGCCCCAATTAATTAGTGAAGCATTTCGAACCTTAAAAAAAAAAAAATGAGGGCATCCAGAAAACAGCTCAGTTGATGCAGAAATAGACTTGTTTTCTCCCTCTTCAGGTTAATGTTTAGTTGAAGAAAACACTATGTGTCCCCGGAGAAAAGCATGGTTAGGGAAGGTAACACTTCAGCAGGAGATAACCCTGTTTCCAAAACAGAATACATTGTAGAAAGGAGAGAAAGAATGGAAGAAAGGAAACCTGTGTCCATTGACTTTAGAATCAAATAAAAAGTACAAGCTGTAAAGGCTTCAGAGATATGAATAATATGTCATGAGTTTCCCACCTGGAATGACTTTTAGAACAGGGAGAAAACAGTGCCTGGCCCTGTGCTCCATTCTTTATGGTTTTCCCTTCACTTTATCTTTAAGCACTCGGCATAGTGGGAATCACTATTATCATCCCATTTTGCAGTCAAGAAAACTGAGGCCCAGAGAGCCAATGTCGTTTGTCCAAGTGTCATATACCCAGCAAGTAGAAGGAGCAAGACTTGATCCTAAATTGAAACCATTACGAGATACTACAACTGAATTTAAAAACTGTTTTACTCAAGCACTCACTGGCAAGGCTGCTTATGTATTTTTTTCCAGTGGTATTGAGATATAATTCGTGTGTAACATTGTATTTGTTTTAGGTGAAAGCATGATGATTTATGTATATACCATAAGTTATTAACAGTAACTATGTTATACCTAACATCCATCAGCTCCCATGGTTACAAAGTTTTTTCTGGTGTTGAGAACTTTCAACATCTATTTTCTTAGCTTTCAAATATATGATAGAATATTGCTCACTGTAGTCACCATGCTGTATATTTTGTCCCCAGGACTTACTTATTTTATAGCTGGAGGTTTTTACCTTTTGAACCCCATCACCCAATCACCCATCTCTTCGCCGTATCTAGAAATTTGATTTTTGTAAGATTCCATAAATAACTGAGGTCATACACTATTTCTTTTTCCCTTTCTGGTTTATATCACTCAGCACAGTGCTCTCAAGGTCCCTCGCATATTGTCAGATGGCAGGATTCCCTTCTTTTTTGTGGCTATTATATTCCGTTGTATATATACACATTTTTTAAAATTCATTCACCCATCTATGGCCATTTCAGTTGCTCACATGTCTTGGCTGTTGTAAATAATGCAGTGAGCATGGATGGGGGAGCAGATATGTTATCAAGTTTTTGGTTTTATCTCCTTCAAATCAATACCCAGAAGTGGACTTTCAGGATTTCAGGGTAGTTCTGTTTTTAACCTTTTGAGGAACCTCCATACTGTTTTCCACAGTGGCTGCCCTGATCTGCATTCCCACCACAAATGCCAAGGGGTCCCATCCCTCCAGATCCTCACAACACTTGCTATGTTTTGTCTTTTTGCTAATAGCTGTTCTCTGGGAGGTGTTGTCTCATTGTGGTTTGGATTTGCATTTCCCTGAGGATTAGCGATGTTGAGCACCTTTTCATCTACCTGGTGTCCATCTGTATGTCTTCTTTTGACAAATGTCTGTTCAGGTCCTTTGCCCATTTGTAGTTTGATGTAGTCTCACTTGTTTATTTTTGCTTGTGATGTTTTTGCTGTTGGTGTCACATTCAAAACAAGTATAGCCAAGGCTAATGTCAAGGATCTCACCCCCTATGTTTTCTTCCAGGAGTTTTATGTTTTTAGATCTTTTAGGTTCAAGTCCTTAATCCATTTTGACCTAACTTTGGGTCTGGTGTAAGATAGGGTCACTCTGTTTCAGGGGTCTGTCCAGTCTACCCAACACCATTTCTTGAAGAGATGGTCTTTTTCCCATTGCATATTTTTTCTGGTCTCTCTATTCTATTTCACTGATCTATGTGTTTCTTTTAATGCCAGCACTATTCTGCTTTAATTACTGTAACTCTGTAATACGGTTTGAAATCAGACAGTGTAGTGCTTGAGCTGTGTTCTCCTTTCTCAACATTGCTTTAGTTTTTCAGGGTCTTTTGTGGTTCCATACAGACTTTAGGATTGTTTCTTCTACCTTTGGAGTTTTAATAGAGATTGCCTTAAATCTATAGATTGCTTTGGGTAGTGTGGCCATCTTAACAGTACTAATTCTTCGAGCTGGTGAGCACAGAGTATCTTTTCATTTATTTGTGTCATTTTTTATTTCTTTTATCCCTGTCTTACAGCTTTCAACGTACAGGTCTTACACCTCCATGGTTTAATTTATCCCTAAGTGTTTTGTTTTTTCTTTTTGATGCAATTTTGAATGGAACTGTTTCCTTACAACTGCGTGTTGAACCCGTGTGAAGATCAACCTTCTGGGCCTGTCCTGCCTTCTCCCTCACCCTCCTGATGCGTTGTTTTCATTGTTTGCAGTCACACCTTTTATTTAGGACTCTTACTCTCTCTATACTCAGGGTATTTTTGTTTTTTGTTGTTTTTTTTTTTTGGCTTGGTCTCCTTCTATATTTTTTTTCTTTTGCCAGAGGATGGTGGGGAGAAATGGCTAAAGCAGTTAAATTTCAAGCTGATTGCATTTGAGCCACGCAGTTATTGGGATCCCCAGAGACTATGGAATTCCACAGATCAGGTCATATCCCAACACTGCCGCTATTTAGCCATGTGACTTGGAACACGGATTCTTGATTTCTCTGATCCTTGAGTTTGCCACCTGTAGAATGGGGATAATAACAACTATGCAAGAGTTGTTATGAGAAAATGAGAGATAATAGAGTGGTTTGGGGGTTGACCCTATCATATATGGAAGGAAGAAAAGGCTCCCTGATCTCTTTCTCCCTCAATGTTACCTCTTGATTCTCTTTGTAGTCTTGTTTCAAACCTAACCCTGCCTGCTGTCTCCTTCTCTTTCTTCATCTCGTGCCAGACTCAACCCTGTGTAACTCTTCCAAGCAACAGAAAGTAAGAGAGTGTTCTGAAATGAATCTAAGCTGAATGCTCGCGCTTTCGCCAACTTTCAGACATGCTCTAGCCAATCAGGGAAATGCAAGCTCCATTTGCAATTCCTTCTGAATTCCAAAGAATAGAAACCTTGCCAAAAAGGCACTGAGGAAGTCCTGCCTCTGATCTTACAAAATATGCTTAGAAATTTACATCTTTGCCAGCACTATGCAGGGGGATCTTTTAAAATCCTTCTTCAAATGTTGCTATCAAGCTCTATGTAAGAACGGAATGCCTAAGGAGAGAGCCTGACCTGTGGCCATATTTAAAAGTTAGAGATTAACCATTCTCACAAGAGAAGAGAATCTTTAAGCAATGGGAAAAGCAGATTCTAATAGTTACCCACCTGCAACCATGCTTTCTCACCTGTCTGAAATCTAAGTGGAAAGCTTGAGAAAGGTGGACCTCGGTGGTAAGAGAGGATAGAGCGTCAGGGGGATGCCCTCACTTGACACTGAGTTGGCAGAGTGAGGCTTGGGACAGCTGGAGAAGGAAGAAGACCTGTCCAAAGCCTTTGTTCCTCCTACGCAGAGCATGCTGGTGGCCCTCTTAGAATGTCCTCACGGCAAGAAGACAGAGGGAGTGTTGATAGCAATTGGGCAACCACCTAAATAGGCCGGATCTCCCTTCCAGATTGCCTGTGGTCAGTCCTTGTGTATGCCTAGGGAAGCACTGGTGTCATTATTCATTGTCCCTAACTTCATGATCAAAGTTATCCTTGTTCAGCAGCCAATTGGACAGCCTAGCACCCTTCAGATTCCCCTCAGTCATTGCCCTCACCCTTCTCTCATGCCTACCCCTGCTCCCACCCGCTCCCTCTTCTGCCATCTTCCCTGAGACCTACTTTGGGCGGACATGGGTCTTGACTTTGTTCCCATCTGCCAGTGACACCTTGACCTGATGTCAGTGAGGATGCACTGGAGGCTTCTTACCCCAACACAGGAAGCTCCCTTCTTAGCCATCCTGGGCAACCACCTCAGAGCTCTTGTTGGCCTGTTGAGTGTGCATTTTTCCCTTTCAACCCCCCCCCCTTGTGAATTACCAAAATCCACTTCTTTGTTGGCAAGATACATGTCATGCTAGACACATAGCGAATGGCAGCCCCCTCATTTTGAGAAATAATCCAGGTGTCCACCTTGAGGAGCACAAGTTCTGCGTAACCGTATAGCATGATCATCAGGGATATTTTGTGTTTTGCGCAGTCATATAGGTTGTATACTGCACAACTCTGGGGCAACCATTCCCATAGATTACAACATGAGGGGCATCCCCCAGACTTACATAGTTCAGTGACCGATACTGGTGATAAAAGTAATACATCTTGTTTATTAAGCTGTGGACCAAGCACTATATTGAATGTTTTGTATGGAAGACCTCGTTTAACTTTTCCATAACTCTCTAATGAAGTAATTAAATTTTTATCCTCACTTAAAGATGAGGAAACTTGAGGCTTAGCTAGATTAATTTATCCCAGCTCATGCATTTAGTAAGTAATAAGGCTGGGATTTGAAGCCTGGAAGCCTGACTTCTGGAACACGTGCTCTGAATCTTTATATTCTACTGCCTCCCATGTCAGCATTCATCTAAGGCAAATTATTTTATTTCCTTCTTAATGGATTGTCTAGACTCTTACATAAGCCAGAGTTGGCATAAAGGACAGTTCTCTTTATTGGGTGAGCCCCCCACCTCCTTCAGAAAATGGAATTCTTGGTCCAGTGGGTTGGCAGCCCACCCTTAAGCCATGCTGTAGGGGCAGCCTTGATGATGTGGAACATCTCACTGGGCCTCCTTTGTTCACTGGGAGGCCTGGTGCCTTCATAGCAGGGAAGGGGCAGCCATGTGCCTTTAAGAAAGCACAAGGGTAGAGCTTAGATTTTTAGATGTCAGGCAAAACAATTGGAGAAGAGAAAAGTCCTGTATCCAGACATGAATCCAAGTTTTTAGTATCACCTGCCAACTTTGGGCAAGTTATTTGACCTTTCCAAGCTTAGTTCTACTCACTTTAGAATTATAATGCCCATGAGGCTGGGGGCGGGGGGGGGGATGACTTTTTAATTATTTTGAAAACTACTATTATAAATGATTTTACTTATTAATATAATATGAATATTAATATAATATGAATTAATATAATAATAGTATTCTAATAATATGGCATATAAATTTACTTAGAGCTGCAGAGGTCTCTTGATTGAGTTTGAATTGCATGTGAGTTAGGCCTCTCTTGGCATTAAAGAATAAATCTCCCAGGACTTGCAAGCGTTCTTCTGTTCACCTTTACCCAGAGTATTCTCTCATCCCTGGTGCCTCTGCATCACAACAAGGCTGCCCTGCTCCTTCCCTCACTTCAGTCACCCCTGCCCATTCTTCAGGTCTCACCAAAGATTCTACTTCTCAGAAGCCCGTAGTGATCACACCTCCACACCAATAACTGAGTCAGATGACCCTCCTCCCAGCTCTTCTGGCACTTTGAAAATACTCTGCTTTAGCAGTTGGCACTCTGAATTGTGGTTGCCCGAGTTTCTTGTCTACGTTATCACCCATTTGAGGTCAGAGAGTTTGTTCACCAGAGTTTTCCCCCCGCATTTACCACAGTACCCAGAGCATTGAACACACTTGCTGAATAAATGTGAACAGTGGGACAATAAAAAGATGGATGGATAGATGGATGGATAGAAGAAAGGAAGGAAGGAAGGGAAAAAGGAAGGAAGAAGGAAGGAAACAAGGAAGGAAGGAAATAAGGAAAAGAGGGAGGGAGGAGGAAGGGGGGAGAGAAGGAGAGAGGACATTATAGATCAATACCTTCCTAAGTCCTTAGAATCATGACATCCTAAAATGTCACTTAAGACAGTCAGGCAAACTCTGTTTTTCCTGTAGAACAGGTATTTTACTTTCTTGCCACACTGCCATGGACACAGTGTGCTCTGACATGTCTGGCCTTTGCAGTGCTCCCCACCTCGTGGCTGTTTGGCCAGTACAGAGACTTAGACCACTCACAGTCATACATATTAGGATTCCAAGGCCTTTTACTGACATCAGCTGTCGAATGATTCCCATGTGTGCTCCCCTAGCCCAGAAAACTTAGAAAATGGCAGGCCTTTGGTCAGTCTGTTGCAAAGATTTTACAAAGTTTACAATAGGGAGTGATCAGATTTGGGTGCATGTACAAGGGCCAGATATTAACTCTATATTATTCCTTCCCTCATTAATTTACTCAAGTAATCTTTACCCGGCACCTGCAAAGTTCTGGGCTCAAGGCATCGGGGATCCAGTAGGGACCATGGCATTGCTGTGGGGGATTGACTGACCAGTGGGAGAGATAGAAAGCGAGCAAACAAATATGTTCTATGACATTGCCAAGTGTGAACACTGCTTTGACGGGAAAAACCAAGGCACTGAGATAAAGACAGATAATGGCAGGCCAGTCCTGCCTCCTTCAGGGTGGTCAGAGGGGAAGGGCAGGAGGAGATGATTCCAGGCAGAAGGAAGAAGACAGTGCCCAGCCCTGACAAAAGCACAGCATGGCTGGAGCAGAGCAAGTGAGAGGACCAGAAGGTTGAAACAAGACTGGACCTGCAGGAGCAGCCAGATTAGGATTTGTAGGCTAGGGCAAGGGTGTGGGTTTTCCCCTAAGCAGGGTAGGAGGTTAACAAGCCCCTTCATAACCTGGCCCCTGACCACCTTCAGAAATTCCCATCTCAAGTCAACCTGTGTCTCAGCCCCAAACCATGGCAGTCAGTTTCCAGCCTGGCTTCCCCATGAGCTTCACCTCTAGCCTCTGTGCATGCTGAGCCCCTCCTGAGAATGTCCCCCTTCTCCTCCTTGCCTTCCTCACCTGGCTCTTCATCCACTGCTTGGGCACCCCCTTCAGCACTGTGGGAATTCCAGACCCTTGCCCTTTCTCCTCTCTTGCTGTCACCATTGGAGAAGACTTTGGTGGCTTCTCTTTTCTGTTATGAAACCCACATCTGTCCCCATGGCCACACGAGGTGGTTCTATGTGTTGACTTCCATTGGTCACCAGGTAGCCAGATGTCCTGGCATGTGGACAGCAAGCTGGGAGTAGCAGCCACCCGGTGTCATAACTGAGAGAGAACATGAGTCCAAAGACGTCAGGGCCATATCCCAGTGCCCAGTGCAGAACGTCGTCTGTTGCAAATATTGGTTGAATGAGTTAATAACTTGGAAGTTATCAAATGTCTCCATAGTCTTGTTTTTTCCTTTTTCCCTTATAAATATACTATGTGGGGGTGAGAATGTCCAAATTCCCCATAGCTGACCTTAAAATGAGCTTTGAGAAAGAACCCATTGGTAATTTGAAGACTGCTTTTTTTTCCTTTTGAATTTAAACACTGTTAGAAATTGATTTGTAATTACTGTTCCTTATCACATAAAAACTCCATGGAGCACACACAGAACACTGTCCATCAAGGTCCCCATATGTTCTGTCATTCCTCTGTCCATCTGTTCTGTCATCTGTCTGACAATAGTGGTCTCATTGGAAACAGCGCTACAAATTATTTTATCCATAAAGAAAATTACCAGTCTTAAAAGGCAGAACATGTGAATGTGAAGGGACTTTGTTCCCACCCAGGGCATCTCATGAAAAAGAGTAAAACAACTTCATTACCGTCTTTAAGGAAAGGCAGTTTCTACTCACTGCATTAAATTACCCTCTTTAGACATTACCCTATGGCCAATCCACCTGGCTAAACAAAATAGTACCTTAAAAGCTTATGGTAGCTCTTCCTCACTCTCAGATGTAGACGACTACTTCCCTCTGGTTCATTTCAGCACATTTAAAGGCATATGTAGCCTGCAAGGCAATGAGCAAACTACCCAATTTAGAACAGCCCTGTGACCACTGACTTGCTGAATTACAGTGAGGGCTAAAATTCAAGGAGGCTGGTGGTGTTACTTATACACTTGGTATGTAGTTTTTTCCTCAGAGCTATAACAAGAGTTGAGGAAACCTTTTGGACGTTAAAATGAGGCTAGTCGAACTTTCTGGCAGTTTCTGGAACATTCTAGGTCATATCCTAGGACAGAGGAAAGAGTTCTTAATTCTGGGGTGGGGGTGGGTAGTGATATTACCAAAAAGTGATAAAATTCAGGAGCTTGGGTCGGTTTGCTTTCTGTGCAGCTAGCCCCCCGTTAGGACCCCAGGAGAAAAGCCTTGTCAGGTGACTTTCAGAGCTGCTGTTGACTGATTCCAAAGCCCTGGATGAGTCACTTATTTACCTAGCTTCATTTTTCTGAAAGTTATATTCAACTCCCTTTCCCACCATCAGCCAAAGAGTTTTCATGGGAATTAACCTTTCTTGAACCCCAAGGCAGAAGCCCTTAAAAAGCAACTAGGTGTCTAGGAGCTCTTGTATTTCTGCTGAGAAATGGTTACTCATTGACACAGATTGGAACCCAAGGCATTAATGAAGAGGACTCTGGAAGGTTTAGTCCAGTTTGGGCTGCTCAGTAATCAGGATCTGAGGCACCTAAGTCCCGATTCTCTAAGGAATGACTTGTTCTACGGGGGGCTAAGTGTTTCTTCTGCATTTATATATACATCACAAATGAACCACGGCTTTGTTTGTTTTGTAACATTCAGTGGCCCCATAACTCATTTGGCTTTTTTTTTTTTTTTTTTAGTGAATAAACTAAAGTGTTATTACTTCACCGTAGTACCCAGAGGAACAGAAAACCCTGAGCTAGGATTGACCTAGGGAACTGGGCTCAGCCAGCTTCCTGTACCCTTTGAAATAATTTGGCTCACCTCAGAGAACTTTCAATTCATATTTGTGCTCCAGAAAAATTCGAATGATTCCACATTCTAGATGTTAAGGTTTGCTTCCAAACAGCAGCAACTCTGAGTTAAGTTTGCAAATGATAAAAGACTCCCGGGGCACACCACTTATCCCTTTTACTTCCTAAAAAACAAAGTGGGGCCCCTGGGTGGCTCAGTCAGTTAAGCCTCCGACTTCGGCTCAGGTCAGATCTCATGTTCGTGGGTTCGAGCCCCACGTCAGGCTCTGTGCTGACAGCTAGCTCAGAGCCTGGAGCCTGCTTCTGGTTCTGTGTCTCCTCTCTCTGCCCTTCCCCCTCTCATGCTCTGTCTCTCTTTGTATCAAAAATAAATAAGACATTAAAAAGAAAAAAAAGAACACAGTGGCTCACAAAAGGCACAGGGTGTGCTAGGTGACCCAGAATTTCTATTACTGGGGTACACCCAGAAGAATTGAAATCAGATATTCAAACTTGGACATGAATGTTTATAGCATCACTCCTAATAGCCAAAAGATGGAAACAACCCAATGTCCATTGTCATTTGAATGACCAGAGTGTGGTGTAGTCACACAACAGGTGATGAGTCAGCCACAGAAAGGAAGAAGGTACTGATAGATGCTACAACATGGATAAACCTTGAAAACAGCGCTTTTAGGGATGAAGATTATTGCAAAAGGCCACAAGTTGTATGATTCCATTTCTGTGAAATAGCCAGAGCAGGCCAGTCCGTACAGACAGAGAGCAGCTTGGTGTGGTTGCTGCAGGCTGGGGGAAGGGGCGGGGGGTTGTTGGTTGGGGAAGCAAGGAGTGAGTCATTATTTAATGAGTACAGTGTTTCCTTACATTCTGGAACCATACAGTGATGATGATCATACAATATTGCAGATGATTAAATGCCACTGAATTACACACTCTAAAATGATCGAAATGATAAATGTTATGCTATGTATATTTTACTACTGGGAAAAAAAAAAAGCAAGGCACAAGGCATATCCACAAAGACATTTCAGAGTCAGACTGGATCCCAAACTGAAATGCCTGTGGGATGAGGCAGGTCATAAAAGGGAAAGATGTGTGAGTGAAGAGAAAGATAGGTGGGGATCCATGGGTCTCCCTAAATTATTTAAAAAATTTTTTTTAATGTTTACCTATTTTTGAGGGTGGGGGAGGGGCAGTGAGAGAGGGAGACAGAATCTGAAGCAGGCTCCAGGCTCCGAGCTGTCAGCACAGAGCCTGATACAGGGCTTGAACCCATGAACTATGAGATTATGACCTGAGCCCAAGTCGGCCGCTTAACCGACTGAGCCACCCAGGCTCCCCCTAAATAGACTTTTAGAAAGAGAAAGTTTATAAGATACCATGCTACCAACAGCTCTGGGTTGTTGTTAATGAGTTAGCTAAGGCCCAGGGGCTACAGGCTATGTAATCCCTGGTGTAAAGGAAACAGGAGTCCCTGGGTTAGCGCACGGTGGATTTCCAAGATGGTTTACAGTCTTGAAATGCTGGGTGACATAGATGCTTTAGATAGGACAGCCTTTGGGAAACCTTCAGCACACAGATAACCGGGTTAAACTTCAAAGGTGGGGTTTGCTGTTGGCCAAAGGGAGAAGGACAAGGAGTTTGTGGACAGCCTAGAGATGGGCCTGGAACGGCTCCTACCACTCGCTCTATTTTCCTCACTTGGTTGATAGGAATAGAAATATGTGTCCCATCTACCTCACGAAGAGAGGTTTGATCTGGGACAGGGCATTTCAGCTAAGTCCCAGGTTTTCCATCTGAAAAATGGAGATTATAGTTGTCTTTACACCTCACTCCCAAGCGGTCTACGTCCTCAGTGTCTGTCTTTGCTACTAAACTGTAAGCCCCTCTCTGAGTGCAGGGCTGTGCGGTGCGTGTCCACTTTTGCTGACCCAGGACCCGTCACAGGTCCTGACGCTAGGGACCTGGTGAATGTTTCCCGAGTGAATGAGGGATGAGAGCACTTCATCCTGGAGAAGAACAGGCAGTCAGCTGGGGGGGGAGGGGTTGGGGGGAAGGGATCCCAGTAAAGCAAAGCCTCTCAAGTCCCTGAAGGGGGACGATTTGTGTGAAATGAAATTTGTCCTTCACGCTCCCCTGGAATCGACAACCAGGACAAGAGGCTCCTGTCTGCAACGTGGTAGGTCTTGTCGTGAAATGGAATGGGCCACCTGGACACGTGACAACCTCCCTGATTCTAGAGGTACTTAGACGCCAGTTTGATAATCACGTAGCTGTAAGTTTTACAGTGAGTCAGTGTTTGCGTGAGTAAAGTCATCAAGCCGTAAGGTCCTTTCCAAACCTGCTATTCATTCATTCATGCTTCCATTCCTTCCTCCCAGTAGCCACTTATCAAACATTGGTCCCTGTGCCAGGAACAGCATTGGGAATGAGTGGGACAAGACAATGAGTTCTCTGATAATTCCTTCCCCCAGAGGCTTCACAGTCCTAAAGGGTAGAAGAGACAGGAAAATAAATCTCTACAGAAACAGCATATAATAAGCCATTTATTACCTCTTCAAATCAACACCTGTTCTCTCCGTCACAAACAGTGCACCAAGACGTGCGGCGAGGGCTCCCGCTACCGCAAGGTGGTGTGTGTGGATGTGGACAAAGGCAGTGAGGTTCATGGCATACACTGTGACGTGAGCACACGGCCGGCCGACCAAGAGAGCTGTAGTTTGCAACCCTGCGAGTATGTCTGGATCACAGGAGAATGGTCAGAGGTATGTCCGGGGGTGCCGTAACCACATTCAGGACGGCAATGGCCTGACGGCAACAGGGTGACAAGGGTAGAAATGGGGAGACCATGATAAACCGGCATGTACCGTGTGACGGGAGTGGTCTCCTTCCCTCTCCAGCTGACACCATGCAGAAATGTGGGGCCAGTGGCACCAGACCTGGTTTTTCAAGAGAGGACAAACATCTGAATTTTTATGTGAGATCCCCTAACTTTAAAATGTGGACTCAAATTTTTTAATTTATTTTATTTCATTTTATTTATTTATATGGGACGAACCAAACACTTCCGTGGGCCAGATATGGGTTGGCTGTTTGACACCTTCTGATCCAGAGGAACAAAATGATTTTCCAAAATATTCAAGGAATCGATTTCTTTCTTCTCTTCTTTTCCACACAGTGCCTAGTCTAGAACCTTTTTATTATTAATATACCAAACATGATTATATTATTTTCAAACCTCATAACACTTCTTACATTTATTTATTTAAATTCAAGTGAGTTGACCTACAGTGTAGTATTGATTTCAGGAGTAGAATTTAGTGATTCATCCCAAACATGACCCCCAAGGCTCATCCCAACAAGTGCCCTCCTTAATGCCCATCACCCATCTAGCCCATCACCCGCCCACCTCCCTCCAGCAGCCCTCAGTACATTCTCTGTATGTAAGAGTGTCTTATGGCTTACTTCCCTCCCTGCCTCATAATATTTTCAAAGACTGAAAGACCTGTAATATTTGACCAAAAGGACTTAGAGGTGGAATTTCCTGGGCTCAGAGCAAAGGTGCTAAAGATTTTTAGGTAATATGCTTGCTGCCTCTTCAAAATTTGACAGGGTGGCAGTTTCACATTTTAAACAGGAGGAATATTGACACATAGATATTATGTGTGTTGGGTGGTGAATGCTTTCTGCACTGTAACTGGCCTAAAGTCCTTTCTAACTATGTCCCCCATCCTCCTCTTTGCTCCAGTGATTTCGCCTCCCCTTCCTCGCCCAGGGGACATCTGACAGTGTCTGGAGACAGTTTTGGTTGTCACAAATGGAGGAAGTGGGATGCCACTGGCATCTAATGGGTAGAGGTCGGGGATGCTGCTAAACATCCTAGAGTGCATGGGACAACCCCCCCACCCCCACCCCCACACAGCGGAGAGCTATCTGGCCAAGATGGCAATGGTGCTGAAGTTGAGAAACCCTGCTTTATTCCAACTCTGCATGTTCTCTGACTCTTAAAGAATGGAAGGGAGACGTGGTCCAAATCTCTAGGAAATAGATTTACCATCGGCTAGCCAGGAACCTGGGCAGTCCGGGTGTTTGTTCAAAGTAGTCCTTGACTTTGGGTTTGAGGCATAGGCTCTAACCCATTCAAATACCAGGGAGGGTGGGGGGAAGGGGTCTGGAAAGGGTTCCTCTCTTCTCTTCAACTCACTTCTCCCGGTTCCCCGTCAGGCATGGTCCATAACTTCTGGTGCTCCGGGCTGCCCGCCAGGCAGGGGAAACCTCTCTCGCTCCTCAGCTTCCATCCCTCTCTGCCTCCTGGAGGCCTCCTCTTGTCAGTTTCTGGCTTAGTTCTTGGTCATTCATCTCTCTGGAGTTTCTGTACCCATCACACTGAGAACATTGGCCTCTTCATCTTGGCCAGTCTTTTGTGTGTTATTATTAGGCTAAAAGAATTTCTATCTAAGACTGAGTCATGTTCCTATTATAGCTTCATTTTAACTTAATCCTAACCCCCAACAGATGAGATTTGGAGAAGATTAAAAAAAAAAAGTCTTCCGTATTTCTGCAAATTCCCAAGTGCATCATGGATAAAAAAAAAAAAACTCTGGAAACTTACAGGCAAAGTTGAGAGGTTTGGAGATAGGACTTCTCACGTGGATGCAAGGGGCACTGGGCCAGAAATCCCTCTAAAAAAGCTTTGGGAAAAATGCAAGAGCCATAGCAAGCCATGCCTTCTCTCTAGGACCTCTGTTACCTGGAGAGTTGTGTGCCTTTCTCTGAGCTCTCCTTGAATTTGAGGAGGCCTGGGCCAGATGGGAAAAGAGAACCCCATGACCCCTGGTTGATAATGTATTTCTCGGCCTAGGCCTGAAGTGCATCATTAATGCAAGAAGCGTACATTCTTACCATTTCATCCTGCGTTACTGTTATTTTCAAATTAGAAAAGTGATATATGCTCTTGATGAAGCAAGCACATGACCCCAGGGCCTGGAGAGTCCAGAGTAAGAGCTACCCACCTCCCTCCTCCCTGCCTGTCCCCCTCCTCCCTCGAAGCCCCCCTCCTCCCTCCCAGCCCAGACAGACCCAGCATTTGCTGGCAATCTGCCCACGCACGAAACACACCGCAAACTAGCCATGCTCTCCCGGGGCCCAGCCTCTGCTCTTCAGGCATTTGGACAGCGGCAATCAAAGAAGCAAGAAACATATGCAGAACATTTCTAGGTCTTGAGCCAGCTGAAAAGGAAGGCCCAGGGGTGCTCTGTGTGCCTCTGGCTGGACCTGCCCTCCCCGCCGCCTCAAGGACCTCTTCAAGGGGTATCTTCTCCCCGGAACAGGTAGTTATAGGAGAAAAAAGCCATGTGGCCCAAAGCACCAGCTCAGGAGATGTTAGGAAGGAATGACACTGTGGCTTTTAATAGCTAGTGAGATCTGACGATGCTCACCCCGGAAAAAGCATAACATGCCATGTGCCACGGACTGTTTCTGGCCTTCCCCCTGGCCACCTCCAGCCACCTCTGGAGAATCCTGATCCTCTCACTTAATTTTGTGTAACACCTTTTTCCCAGGGGATGGCCGCTCATTTGACAACACTATCTAAAAATACCGTCAAAACTAAATCCACTATCATTCACTTTTATTTTTTAAGTAGATTCTATCAAATGCTTAGCGAAGGAGATTGAACATATTTGAAAATGGCATCAATAACCAGCTACATGTCTCATCACAGAAGGATTGTGGACACTAGTAAGATGTCTGCTTTTTCTCCCTTTGTGTATTGTTTGTGTATTTTTACACAATGGTCAGGTGACTACCTGATCTGGTTAAATAGAGAGAAACAGGAGAGCAGAAAGGTAACATTTCAGTCCAGGGAGAGCAAAGAGAGAAGGAGATGGAGTGGGGGGCAGAGAGCAAAGCAAAGCGCATGGGGCAGGAGAGGAAAACTGTCCCCGAGTCTCCTTTTGGCTAAGTGCTTGGGGTTCATCTGTAACTCGGGTGGGCTGTGACCCACCCTCCTCCCATCCCCTGTGGCCACATCTCTGGTTTGGGAACACATGCGATCAGGCTGGTGATCCTGTAAGTGGAACCAGGGACAGCTAAAGCCTCCTCCCTTTCCCCCCTTGAAATGCAAATAAAGGGGCTCCAGCACCCCATCCTGCAGTGGGGGCTGAGGCCATCCAGGGGATGCACTAGATCCTGAAAGGCGACATGTGGCATTGGGTGTCCATGCTTGGGGCCTGCGACTGCAATGCATGAACATGCTAATAAAGTGCGAGCTCTCTGCAGTGTCATCGGGGTCAGCATTGGAGGTGGAGGTCAGGGGCCCATTCTGGGCTGCCCCCAAGTGCGACTGCAGCCTCTCCTTCCAACCCCTGTCTTCCCAGTGCTCAGTGACCTGTGGAAAGGGCTACAGACAAAGGCTCGTCTCCTGTAGCGAGATTTACACCGGGAAGGAGAATTATGAGTACAGCTACCAAACGGCCGTCAACTGCCCGGGCACGCCGCCCCCCAGCGTCCATCCATGCTACCTGAGGGAGTGCCCCGTCTTGGCCACCTGGAGGGTCGGCAACTGGGGCAGCGTAAGTAGCCCATTCGGTGACAAAATCAGAAAGCTTTGGGATCCCAGACGTCATCCTAAACGTGTCCTGCCTGACCCACCCCTAGGGATTCTCCTTCTGGGAGAGACGCTGGGAAGACGCTGGAGTTAGCGTCTTGAGGTGGGCTGATGGGAAGAGAAGGTTATCTTCCATTTGGCAGGTGGTCCAGTGCTTAGAGCATGGGCTCCGTGGCCAGACACCCACCCTGTGGATCCTGACTCTCCCATGTCCCAGCTGAATGAAAGGTGCCACACTTTTGTGTCTCTGCCTCCTCACCTGCAGAGTGGGTGGTGGTGAAGCAGCAACGAGTTAACATGCAAACAGCTCCTAGATCCTAGGAGCGCATTTCAAGTTGGGCGTGTTTTACCCCAATGTTGTTACAAACCAGCTCCGGGGACTCGGTCACCTCCTAAGAGTGACAGAAGAGTTCGCCGTTGCTTCTGCTGTTCTGAAGTCAACGGTTTCTGGTCCCTCTTCGTCGGCAGTATTTCACTGCATCAGGGGCACAATAAGTGAGACTGTTTTAAATTGCAACTTCCCTGGAATATCACCACCACCACCCCCTGGCTCCCAGTCACTGGGTTCTCAGTGCTGAAAAGTGATGAGACAGGATCAGGGGAAGTGGTTAAGGTTTGAATCCAGGCTCCACCATAACCTTGAACAAGTTTCTTGACATGTCCTCTCTGTAGAGGTGGAATAACGGGAGGACTGTCTCAGAAAATTTTTGTAAGTGTCCATGAGAAAATGACATATATGTATGTGTATGTTATGTACATATACACATATAAATTATATTCACATACATATAAATATAAATACATAGGCAAGATACACATATATGTATGATGCACATGTATAATGCTTCGCACACAGACTGCTCCATTGTATGTGTTCCACATACGTCAGCATTTGATTTCAGCAGCCTGGGGTCTGAACTGACACCCTGGACATCCATCAAGCAGTGAGCCCCCCCCCCCCACCACTAGACCCCATGCCTCCTGGGCCCAGTGGCTGCATCACTGACTCTGGTCTGCCTTCCAGTGCTCAGTGTCCTGTGGCGTGGGAGTGACACACCGATCGGTGCAGTGTTTGACCAACGAGGACCGGCCCAGCCACTTGTGCCCTGCTGACCTGAAGCCAGAAGAAAGGAAAACCTGTCACAATATCTATAACTGTAAGTTGGCCCGCAGAAGCCAGCGTTCCGGAGCACGAAGGACAGGGTTTCCTTGTTCATGTGTGTGTTTGCCAGCCCTTGTTAGAGAATGCACATGATACATAAGTACTGGGGATGGAAGGCATAGCATGAAAACGGTAGTTAACGCCGCCGTGTGCTACTTTTGGAAGCCGCTAAGAGAGCAGCTCCTAAGAGTTCTCATCAAAAAGGAAAAAACGCATTTATATATTCATATATCTGTATGAAATGATAGATGTTAACTAAACTGATTGTAATTATTCACAGTGTATAGAAGTCAAGCCGTTACGCTATGCACCTTAAGCCTACACAGTGCTATAGGTCAGTTACCTCTCCATAAAACTGAAAGACAAAATAAAAATAAATAAACCTACCCCCCAAAAGGGAAAGAATGTATTTTGAGGAAATTATGCCCCCCTTTCCAAGCTGTAAAGTGTTAGTGTGATCAGTATCCTTGATTCCACAGGCAGACAGTGGGGAGCTTGGAGCCTCACACACCATTTGTGCATTTCGTGTTTTCTAGGTGAGTTACCCCAGGACTGCAAGGAGGTAAAGAGGTTGCAAGGCACCACTGAAGATGGTGAATATTTCCTGCTTGTCAAAGGAAAGCTCCTGAAGGTGAACGTCAGACATCAGTCATTACTTCTAGAATGACTGGAGAGTGAGTGGCCCTGGGTCTCACGGTCTCAGCTCTGAGCTGCTCTTCACAGGTTATTTCTGGCCTCTCTTCCAGATATTCTGTGCAGGGATGCAGTCTGACCACCCCAAAGAGTACATAACCCTGGTCCATGGTGACTCAGAAAACTTCTCCGAGGTATACGGGCACAGGTAGGAGCGTTTGGGCTCAGGAGGCACGCACAGCTGGAGATCGCCTGGAAATACCTTCCATCCTCACCAGAACGTTCTCTCCGTAACGTAGGTTGCACAACCCAACGGAATGTCCCTACAACGGGAGCCGGCGGGACGACTGCCAGTGTCGGAAGGACTACACCGCCGCGGGGTTTTCCAGCTTCCAGAAGATCAGAGTGGACCTGGCCACGATGCAGATAATAAGTAAGTCCAGCAGAGTGTCACGGGGGAGGGACTGTGTTCTCTCCTCTCCCCATTCAGCCAGCACGCTGCACACCGGGCGCACACTGGCTAGGGGCAAGGCTAAGATGCTGCGGGGACCGAGATGGGCGTCCTCGCCATCCAGTGACGACAGCTGGGGTCTGAGCTGTGCCAGGGCGAGCTTGGCTCCTTCCCGTTTGACTGCGGTACAGTCAGTCCCTAGAAGGTGCCTTGCCCAGGGTGGAGCTCTGCCAGATTTGTGAGAAATAAATACATGGAGTAGGTAAAGGCCACTGAAAGGGGACCACTGCAGTGGAGGGCGGGGCGGTCAGGGCCGCATCCCCCAAAATATGACACTGAGCCTGACATCTCAAGGTCACGTAGGAGTTAGCCAGGCACAGGGTATCAGTGTGGGGAAAGGAAGCTAGCAACAGAAGCTTTTAAGGGAGAATACAGGGCAGATACACAACTTAAAGAGATTCATAGGGAATCTTCCACCACCACCCCCACCTCCCCCCTGCACAATGCACACACAACTACTTTTATCCGATTGTCGATCTACAGAAGAAAAGTGGACCACGGGCTTACGTCTTGTGACCAGCCCATCGTGGGCTGATTTTATACTGTAGCCACCACTGCATTGTCGTAGGGACATTCATCATAGGCATAGTTAAAGACAGCTGGCTATCCAAACGTGTTCCCCCAAACAGAGGAAAAACAGAAATGGTGAATAATTAATTTCTCCTCATTACCGTTGCTCCCATAATATTGCACTGCTGTCCCCTTGAGGTAGTTTAAACTTGATTGGTACCAAGATACTTTTTATGGCCATTCACGCGCCTGAGGAGGGCTAAAGGCAGAGGGTCTGCAGGTTTTCTGCTTAGAAAAACACTCCAGCTAAGACTCGGGGCTTCGGTGTGCTACGGCCTCAGAGCCCCTCTCCGTGCTGGACAGAGAGCTCACATTTCCTTCCCACAGGGGCTCAGTCACCTCAGAAGGATTAAGGCCTCTCGCTGTTCCCAAAAGGCAAGGTGGAGAAGTACAAAGTGGCCTCTCCTTGCATGAGCGACAGCTTTTGTGAGATTCTTGCTTCAACTCCTGATCTGCTGTAGAGCTGCTCTCGGGAGCTACGAAGAGGTTAAAAACACAAGCATTGTTTTCATTGGCTTTTTTTTTTAACTGCAAGTTAGCCCCAAACTTGAGAAACTGCCATTAATACTTTCAAGATGTGGGTTCTAACTGCTCCACATTTTGGCAATAATAGCGCACAGGCCATAGGAGGGCAGCCGAAGCCCCGGGAAATAACTCCGAAGTAGCTGGAAATGCTTTTGTGCCTGGTTTCTTCCCATCCTGGAAGCCGAGAGGCCATACGCAGGAGTCCTGCCGCCGTCCAGGGACACTGCACTTAATCGACATGATTCACGTATTTATTTATATATGTGAGAATCGATTCCAAAGTCATTAAACCCCCCACCCCTTTGGGCTTCCCTACCGTGGAGGGACCATGCCGATACAACGCAGGAAATGAGGCTCATGAGACCTGAGGAACCACAGATATCATGGGGAGAAAGCAGTGTGCAACTGGATCTACTTGCTCACTAATGGTACTTCGGATACTTTCTCTCTCTCCTCTTCCCTCTTACTCTCTCCCACTACCCTTCTTCCTTCCTGCTTCGCTGTGACTCTCCTCTTCCTTCTATGCCTTTTGTACTTCTCCCCTCCGTTTCCCCAAAACCCCACAGCCACCGACTTACAGTTTGCCAGGACAAGTGAAGGACACCCGGTCCCTTATGCCACAGCTGGGGACTGCTACAGTGCCGCCAAGTGCCCACAGGTATGTGCAGGGGGCTCCCCCACCAAGGACCCATGTCCCACCCTGCCCTCGGGGGACCCTGGGCTGCTTCTGCTCTTGGGACTAGGGTTAGACAACTGCTCTGGAGGGCCAGCTGCTCTCAGGAGCCTCCAGGATGCTCGGAGCTACCCCTCTCCTAAGGCTAAGACTTTCCTTAGGAACTGATCAGGGCCACAGGACAAACTTCTGCATTCAGCAAAATGCACCTGCTGTAAACAGTAAACATTTGGAAGCAAATTAGACATTGGAGGGGAGGGGCTTGCTTAAGCAAATCTTGAGTTAACAGAATGAATATTACACAGCGACAGGCTGATATATGCTTCATGACTGGCTCTTTACGAAAATAAAAAGCCCTGCTTTGTAGCATTTGCCAATTTCCTAGGTGTGGATAGTCTCGTTCCGCCCCACCCCCACCCCTGTAACTGATTTCAGGCCATTGATGTTATGTCACTAAATGGAGAGTCCAGCAGAAATGCACACGGTCGGCTCTCACAAGCCAGGTCTGTGGCCTCTAACAAGTCACGGTCAGCCGTTATAAATTCTAAACATTGCATGACATAAAAGATCGACATGTTGCCCTACTTGAGATGTAGAAAACGTGTCGTGTTCAGACCAAGTGCAAGTTTATTGTCATCTGCCAGATGTGCTCTTCAGGGCCGCTGAAGGGCCCCCTAATTGTCCAGCTACACTTTGACATGCTCTTGCCCCTCTGGAGGCGGGGCACGTTGCCTTTGGAAACGTGCTACCCTCCTGGTGCCAGTTTTGCAAAGCAAGCATCATCTTTGCAAGAAGCTTCGGCAACTGAGAAGCTTCAGCGAATTCCACGATGGAGGCCAGGAGAACTTGGCCCCTGTTCTTGCTGTGGTTCAGAAGGGGTCTTGATGAGATTGTTGCTCAACTCTGGGTCAGGAATTTCCCACTTGGCCTACGCGCCTTCCGAAGTCTGGGGACCCGGACGGGGCGAGGCATTTGGAATCCCAGGCGCTGTCTCCCCCGGATGGACTTACGCCCAATCACAGAGACCGTCCAAAGGCAAACACATCTGAATTTTCTTTTCACAAAGTGTTTTCTCAGCCCCCAGCTTCAGAAAGCAATGCTAAACATTTTAGGGAAGTGAAAAGGAAGCTCTCAGAGAGAAAGAAAATAAACAAAGGACATAATGGTAAAAGGGGGCCTCTCCTCTATTACCCAGGAATTGAAAACTTTTGAAGTGCTGTTTCTTTAGAGCAGCCGATGACTTCAAACACCCCACTGGTCCGGGTTGCATTTTAACAGCTAATAGATTAGCCCTGTCCTGCCTTTTTCAAAAGTCTGAGGATTTTCTGGTTTCTCTCTGCGCTTCTTTGGAGCCCCCGCTTAAGTAAATGAAAGGTAATTTGCATTCATTTATTTTAATAATTCGGAGACAAATGAACTTACTGATTTGCTAAATCCTGACCCTGAAGCCATTGCTAAATGAGAAAATGCAAAGCCAGTTCAAAGCAGATGTATATTTTGTCCTAGCCCATTCTTGAAGCCATTTCAGGGGCTTTCAGAATTCAACTCCTTAGAGATGTATTGAGCACCTAGGTATATTGATGAAAGCCCTGAGTTTTGCAGGAGAAGGTCTGCAAAAGCACACTTGCGCAAGGGGCTTTGTAGCCAAGGGCCCTCCTGTGACCTAGGGACTACACAGAAGCCAAAGAGAATGTTCCTCCTGTCCACACTGTTGCCTTGGGGACTTGCTTAGCAGGAAGAGCAGGTTCCCCAAGGGCCCTCAAGTGAAAATAGAGCCAGAATGTGTTTTTCTGTTCTGATCACCGGGGGAATGCGGCATTATTCTTATCGATGCTCGTATTGGTAGCATTTATTGTTTACTAGGTTTTAGACTTTGCTCAGCATTTCTAGGTTAGTGTAGCATCTCTTCCCCACAGCAGCAACCCGTGAGAAGGTCCCCCTTTTCTGATGGGAAAATGGAGCGAGATGTTGGGGAGCTTGCCCAAACGCACACAGCTGGTGCTCAGTAGCGGTGGGAATGGATCCCAAATGTGTCTGAGTGCATATCATGACGGCAGATGTGTCTGCCCAACCCCGCTTGCAGACGGGACTTTGCAGCCTTTTAAAACTCTCCTAGTCTCAGGCACATCTTTCTCAAACCCCTCTGGACCCTCTAGTCCGTGCATAGCTCTGAATTATTTTTACTGTCTTAAGTCAGCCAAAGGAGGTACTAGCTATAACTTTCACGCCCTCTGCCCTGCGAATATGAGGGCTGTAGGGGCAAAGATGTCTCACCTGGAGCTCAAAGGACAGTCTTCACTCCTCAGGGGACTCTCAACTTAAGGCGGTCATTATCAGCTGAAAACATAGGTCCCCTGTGCTGGAAAAGGTGGAAAGAGAATGAGGAGGAAGACTACCTTTTCCATGGACTCTGTCACCTGCTCCAGGAGGGCAGATCTAGCTAGACACGTGTATGGAGGGTGCTCAGTGGATTTCCAGATCAGCTGGGGGTGTTGCTGGGCCAGAAGCCGGGTCAGGGGCCTGGACCTTTCAAGAATCTTGAGGTCAAAGCAGATCAAACTCCCTTCTCCTGCAGTAAAGGGGGAGCAGACCATCTGTACGGGAAGCAGGGGGGGAAAGGGAGAAAGAGAGGGATCCTTGGCAGCAATGTGGTCTGGACATAATGAATGGAGTGGACACCCGCCGCAGGACAGGCAGGACAGTGAAATAAGGAAATTGGTGGGATCGCGTAGCTTGGAGGGGTCCGTGTCTGGGGAGGCCAGGCAACGGCCGGCTGGGTGCGTCAGTCCAGCCACAGCTATGGACGCTTACTGAGACCACTTCACCCAACAACCACTCACGTCTGTAGAGTTCTGTCATAATTCCCCAAAATATTTCTTAAATATCACCTACTCTGTGCCAGGGGATGAGTTGCGTGCATTTTACCTTCTACCCAATTCCCACCTATCTGCAGTGTACACATTACTAACCCATTTTACAGATGGACTCAGGAAAGTTAAACCTTTTGCTTGAGGTTACAATAAAAGTAGAGGAGCCTGGATTCTAGGAAAAATCCAAACTTCCACAGCCAGAGTTCCTCACGGTCAGGACTACTAATGTTGCAGACTGGATCAGTCTCTGTTGTAGGGACTGTGGTGTGCATTGCAGGCTGTTTAACAATACCTGTGGTCTCTACCCACCAGACGCTAGTCACACACACACACACACACACACACACACACACACACACACACACCTGCCAGTTATGACAACCAAAAGACCTCTAGATATTGCCAAATCTCCCCCACCCCGGGGGCAAAATCATCCCCTATGGAGAGCCACTTAAGAGCTCAAATCACTTCTGTGAACTGGAATGTTATTTGTCCCCATGTCGCAGATGTGGAATCCAAGGCTTCAAAGGGGCTGATAAACTCTGCCTAGTAAATATTGATGGCACTGACACACAGAGGGAGAGAGCCTGCAGGCGATCCCTAGTCCTGGAAGTCATAATGGACAAGCCAGGATGGAATATTTGTTAACAATCAGCTGCCTAGCCGTGTGTTACAGACCATTAGGATACCAAAAACAAAAACAAAAACAAAAACAAAAAACAAACAAAAAAAACACCTCCCCAATACCAAGCCCCTCCCCTCGCTAAGCTTGCTGTTTCTATTGGAGAAAGACACCCAGTATTTCTGAAGTTACAGTAGCAGCCGTGTGCGCCTTATGGCTAATTTCATTTAGCCCTCACTACACTACCCTGAGGCAGATACTGTTATAATCTTCCATTTTACAGGTGCACAAACTGAGGTTCTGAGAACTAAAAAGAAAAAAAAATCTATCCAGGATTTCATCCCCCACCTCTCCCCAAGAAAGAGCCAATTTCTTACATAGATCTGGCCAGCCTGGAAGTTGACCTCGCTTTAGTAAAGACTCCTTGACAAAGTGTGGGAGTGTGAAAGGTTCAGAGAGGAAGTAGTCGCCCGTGAGCGTGTTGGTGCAGAACATTTTCGGTTCCGAAACCGCCCCTCGTGGGCGACGAAGCCTCAACAAACTATTTCAGGTGTCTTTGTGGAGTCATTTTGGAAAACGAGAGAGAAACAGAGACAGATGGGGAACGCAGGCCAGGAGCTCTGCGGCGGCGTCTCCTTAGAAATCAACATGGAAACGCCGAGGCCGGGTTTTGAACCGAATCCTGGAGCTGGTTGGGGTCTGGGACACAGGACCCGGGAAGAGGCGGTCCCGCTGCAGGCCGCGCAGTACGAGCCGCGCGCGCCCTCTGCTGGCCGGCTCGGAGAACGCACCTCCCCTTTGATGTCCCGCCCTGCTGTGTTTAGTACGCGCGGTGCTCTGCGCGGCGGGGAGCGGCGGCCCAGGAAGCTTTGGCAGCGAGATCTTGTTAGAAAAATTACACTGTGGCATTTTGTTCCTGAAGGAATCTGATAATTGTGAGCAACATCAGGATTGCTGTGTTAGGGAGGCAGATGGCGCTGGTTGAGAGCGAGGACTTTGAAGTCAGGAAAATGTGAGTTGGACTCTCACTGTCTCCTGCAGAAGTTCATCACTCCGCCGAGCCTTAGTGTCCCCATCTTGGAGAATCCCTTCCTAGAGCTCTTGTGAGGGTGCATGAGAGGATGCATATAAAGTGCCTGGCCCAGACCTCCCTCCCTTTCAAAAAAAAAAAACAAACAACCTCATTAATTAGTAGCTATCGTAATTAATTAATGTCCTTCTCCTTCCCAAGGGTTCGTTTATTGTGTGGCCTTTGCTTAGGACATCACGTGGCCTAAAATTCTTTTTCATTGGCTGTTTATTGCAGGGTCGTTTCAGCATCAACCTTTACGGAACCGGCCTGTCTTTAACTGAATCTGCCAGGTGGATATCACAAGGGAATTACGCTGTCTCCGACATTAAGAAGTCCCCGGTAAGGTGACCTCGTGGCCACAGATGGGTTTTTTCTCTTTTCCTTCCTTGGTCTGTTTTGGTGGTGCTGGAGGGAGGACCGTGCTTTCCCACTTGCTCAAAGTGTTTTGCAGAGTATCAGGAAGGAAGTTTAGGAAATGAATCGAAGGTGAAACATGTGTAAGTTGAGTTTATCAGGAAGAGCCTTGCTTCGCTTCTGGTGAATTCTTCCCTGAGTCCTGAACCTGTGAACCACCCAAGAAGTTAGAGGATGCCTAAGGAGGAAGCTGAAAACAGTTAAGAAGCCGATCAGAGAGTGTGTGGCTCAGGCACCTTGCAAATAGCCTACATGAGATTCCTTTTGTGAACGTAGGGAAAAAGATGTTTGTTTGTTGTTGTAGGAAAAACGGAAATATAAAAAAGAGGCAGGAAGAAACGGGTAACTTATCAGGTGACGTTTCTGCAGAGTTAGAGAAACACGCAGGGGTTTCATAATAACCAGGTTTACATGCTCAAACCTCCTGCCACGCGAGGTGCGGGCCACACGGTGATCAGCATCACCTGAAGCTTGTTGCAAATGCACTTTCTGGGGGTCCCGTAGCTTCTAAGTCAGCATCTGCCGCTGAACGAGGTCACCAGGTAGATCATAAGCGCCACAGAGCTTAAAAGACCCTGATCTGGGCAGTGTTTCTCGGAATCCCCTGGGAACCTGCCACCGGCACCTGACCCGCCGACAAATGGGAAACTGACCAGACTGTGGCCTGTGGTCCCAGGTCCTGCTTCAGCCGTGACCCTCACCACGGGGTGTCCTCAGAGCTGTGGATAGGGGAAGACAGAGAGGAAAAACACAGGGGAAAGGGTTATCATTCCGAAGGAGGGTTGCCAGATCAAATACAGGACGCCCCGTTAAACTTGAATTTCAAATAAACCAGGAACGTTGTTTTTACTGTACATGCATGTCTTAAACACCATGTGGGATATATTTATTCTAAAAATGTTATTTGTTGCTTGTTTGAAATTTACATCTGACTCGGTGCCCTGTATTTTTATTTACTAACCTTATCAAAATCAGAATATAAAGAAGAAATTCAAGGTGCTTCCCCTCAGAAAGGGAAGAAATATCCAGTGGCCATTTCCCAGGGAAATCCCAAAGTTTCCAGAGCCCAAATTTTGAGCTGCCAGGGTTAAATTTGCCTATGAGGAGAAAAAATCTGACTCCCTTTTTTCTCTAACCCAATCAACCACCTCAAATCTGATTCATTAAATGTACACATTGATTGCTCGTAAATCATTAAATGTTTTCCTTTGCACTGAAAGGAATAAAGAGAGCTGACAAAGAGCACACATGCCTTAGCATATGTTCCCAGATTATAATGTTCTTCCCTACCACTACTTTTCAAGGTCCATATATTATGTTTCAGTCATTCTGAGGGACAAAAAGATTAATTCCCCACAATGTGGTCAGACATGAAGCATGATTCTGTAGGAAACCGGCTCTGTAAACTCTCTCACAAAAGTTTCAATCCTCTTAGCCCTATCTGGATTGTGGTTTTCACCCAGAAACTAAAAATAATTACAGCAGAGAGCGCCACCTTCTGGAGAGAATGATCACTGCCCTGCAAAGATGGGTTGGCTGTTTCCCAAGCGTTTGGGAGAAGTTACGCCTTTCCTGGAGGGAGTTGGTTTGACATTTGCCTGCCAGCATTTTTTCTTTTTTTAAATCTTCGTGTTCCATGACAGCCCAGAGAGCCGGAGCTCGAAATTAATCTCAAGGGTCTGCCGAGCACTCCTTAGGAATCCCTGGGAGCCCGGACGGAGCCATCCGTAGAGCTCCCGGCAGCCGTCCCACGTGCTGCTGTGTGTGCCTCACCTGCTCACCTCACCCCTAAGGATGCTCCATGAACATAGGCCTCCCTGGCCAAAGACGTTTGGAAAAACAACTGTGTATTTTATTTCCTTCTTGAAGAGGCACAGTAAGCCTGAGCTTACTCAAGGTTGGAATAAAGTATACAGGAAGGAGGTCTTTGTGCCTTTATCCAAACCAGTGTCGCCCCAGATCAGTGGCTCTCAAGCTGGAGTGTGTATCAGCCTTACCTGCAGGTCTCGTTAAAACACAGCCAGCCTCATTTCCAGCAATGTCCTGGGTGGTGCTAACTAATGCCTGTGTCCTGTGACCGCATTTCAAGAACTCTTGACCTAAGTTAGACCAACCCCAGAGCCTTCTTCTCAAAAGTACACTTTTTAATTTCCCTCAAATAACCCGGTGTTCTGTGGAACACACTTTGCAGAACTGGGCAAAGTCCCGCTCCCACCATTACCCACTCCAGTGTTGCGCCGTGGCACCCCAACCCTGGCCAGGCATCACCTTCGCCTTGCCAAACATCATTCCTTACTTTTCTGCTTTTCTGCTAAGAGCTACAGAGAAACAGCCATAGTGAAAACTTCAATTCTCCAAACCTGGTTGGCAATATGGTGTTTTTCCCAAGCAAAACTACGGAAGACTCTAGTCATGCAGGGTAAAACCGAATCCTCAGAACCACTGTCTCATCATCAGGAACAAAACTGGTAAAAATAAGTCTCATTGTCAGGTTCACTGTGGGCTCCCCATGTCTGGTGAAAAGACGCTTTCTCCTATTTTTGACTAATAAAAATACTACTACTATTACTTATTGGGCATTAATGCATGTACCTGGATTAAACCCCATTTTGCCGGCTTTCTCATCAAATCCTGGAAGGGAGATTGAGGAGGTGGGTGGAGGGTAAGCACGTGATGTTGCTTTGGTGCTGGAATTCGAGTTCCAGCCGGCTGTTGGCTCTTGGTGCTGAAGTGAAAGCTCATGACGGCTACAGAACGCAGAATGTAGAGGTGGAGCGCGCAGACTCCGAGGTCAGATTGCCGGCTTCCGCACTCACTAGCTCGGCCTTCTTGAGCGAGTTATGTAACTTTCTTCATAAAATGAGGAGCATGGGGGTCCTTATCGCTGGGTTCTTGCGGTGGTGGACATGAGAGAAGGGTGAAGAGCTGTTTGCATGTCACTGGGCAAACAGCAGGCGCATAATAGATGTTGACTCTTAATGTTATAATGCTTTCCTAGCTGTTAGGCTTGCTGTAAGGTCTTAGAAGCTGGTCAAGATGATAACAGAAGTAGGCTGACTTGAGATGGAAAAGTGGAAGGACAGGAGAGTGTGGCCTGAGCCAAGGCAGAGTCTGGATATGGCTGGCACCCAGAGCACCATGTGGCTTCTGTCCATGTGGGTCCCCACCCCACCTGGGAGTGAGGCAGGTGGGACACTCCCGTGGCCCAGGGGTGCGTTAGCTGCCCCTGCTGTGCTCAGGAACTATAGAGTTTCTACCCCGCATGCGTGTGAGGGGTGGCCCCACAGGAAGGTGAGCCTGGCCCGGACGTGAGATCAGAAGGAAGACGTTGGCACTCAGAGCTTCATTGCCAGTGACATTCTGTGCACTCTCAGCTCACAGGTGTGCGCAAGGCCTGAAAAGGCCCTCAGCCCCAACCAGAGGTCTGCGGGGGCTCCATGCGCCCATTCTCGGAGCTGCTATCTGACCCCACGAGGAGGGTCTGGAGCAGCCTTGAGGGCTGAGCAAAGGGAAGGGAGGTTCACTTCAGGCCATGTGGGAGAGGTGCCCACCAGTCTTCTTGCTTCCTGGCACACCTGCGGCATTTGTGGGGTCAGCAGGGAGCGAGGGGAGGGGCCTGTGTGTCTGAGGCCTGGCTGCCTGGCCCTGGGGCCTGACAGACATTCCTTGTGCGGCTTGTAGATTCAAGAATTGCCTTGAAATGAAAAATGAATGAACTTTGTATTGTCATAGAGGAGATGGACTCCGTTCATACCTTTTAGCTCGTTTACAACCAGTGGAGTTAAGGTAACACGAGGTAAACGTCGGGGGGCGGGGGGCGGAGCACGTATATACACGGTCCAGATCCAGTTCTCATTCATCATCCATGTACTGCCTCCTAACTCACAGCTCACGTAAGAAAATCCAGCTGTCCGTAAGTATGGAAATCACACTGCAGGCCCAGAGAGGAAATTACGCTTGAGAGATGTGCACTTTTTCTTCCATATGTTCCTATAGGAGTTAGAGGTTTAATATAGTCTAAATATTAAACAATGTGTATATTCACATATATGTGATTATTTAGGGTTATATTGGGAAATACATATACCTTCCATGTTTTGTGAGCAGTTCACCACCAGCACACTCCAAAGAAATGTAAATCAGGGGCGCCTGGGTGGCTCAATCAGTTAAGTGTCCAACTCTTGATCTCAGCTCAGGTCATTATCTCATGGTTCATGAGTTCAAGCCCCGCTTTGAACTCTGACAGCACTGAGACTGCTTGGAATTCTCTCTCTCTCTCTCTCTCTCTCTCTGCTCTTACCCCACTTGTGTGCTCTCTCTCTCTCAAAGTAAATAAGTAAACTTAAAAAAAAAAAGAAAAAGGAATGTAAATCAATGCACTTCAATGCAATTCCAGATGTGCTGACTTTCCTAAATCACAAGAGCCTACCTCCCTGGGTCATATTGATTGAGAAACCAGAAAAATTTGTGAAAAGCATGAAATACAAACATTCATAATGGAGCAGAGAATCACTCATTTTAATTAAATGGATAGCTCAAACTAGGCTAACAAAATATTCAATGAAAAGAGATTTTTAGAGGGCTTGCTTTAATGAAGAAATAAAAATGACTTCGAATTGGTATCTCATTGTATATGAGTGGGTATTTTTAAGATGCTGGAAGTATACCTTTTTCTCTAAAATAGGCCCTGTTTCCATGGCAATCATGTTTATGCTAATTATTTTCTGAGTATGCTTTTTTCTTTGTATTCTGTAGTAAAAATAATAAGTTTTAGCTCCGACTTTATCTAAATCAAATTAACAGAGTCCCAATTAGTGAAATCGCATGAACATTGCAAAGCCATTATCAGAACCTTTATCATTAGCCAGACTTTTCCTCACCTTCCTGAGAATAGGCTCTGATGGGGATTCACACATTAAAAACTACCTTTAAGATAATAATAGCTAATATTTTTTGAGCATGTACATTAGGCCAAGTACTCTGTTAAGCACTTTACATACATTCTTGTATTTATAACAGACCTCTGAGGGTAGACAAATATTATCCCCATTTTACAGATGCACTAGGAAACTGAGGCTTAGAGAATTACTTAAAAATGTGACACAAACTCCAGGTGGTCGGACTCTGGTTCTCTCCACTGCTGGGTCAGGGGAGACTATGAAGAAAGCATGATCTCGGCTGAAATAGGAAACATTCACCGCACATCAGCATTCTGAAGACCGCAGGCCAGGGTTCTAGCTTCCAAAGAAGGTTCCTAGCTGGAAGGCTGGCTGGTCTGGCATCAGAGCCAGTTGATGGTGTCAGATTAGCTCCAGAATTAATATGGGCCCTTAAAAGAAGGACCACTTACGGGGACCTGGGTGGCTCCGTTGGCTAAGAGTTCGCCTTCGGCACAGATCATGATCTCACAGTTCCTGAGTTCAAGCCCCTAGTTGGGCTCTGTGCTAACAGCTCAGAGTCTGGAGGGTGCTTCAAATTCCGTGTTTCCCTCTCTCTTGGCCCCTCCCCCCTCTCAAAAATGAAAAAACATTAATAAATAATTTTTTTTAATTTTAAAAAGCAGGACCAGTTAGAGTCTTGGAAATCACTCTTCGAACTCAATATCCCTCATAATCATAGACAAACAAATTTTTTTTTCAAATTTATTTTTGAGAGACAGAGATAGTGTGAGCAGGGGAGGGTCAGACAGAGAGGGAGATACAGAATCTAAAGCAGGCTCCAGGCTCTGAGCTGGCTGTCAGCACAGAGCCCGACGCAGAGCTTGAACCCATGAACCATGAGATCATGACCTGAGCTGAAGCTGGACGCTTAACTGACTGAGCCACCCAGGCGCCCCCAAATTTTTTAAAGAGAAACTATTTTGTTCTCTTCGTTAAATTAGCAAAGCTTTTTTATCTCGTCTTTATACAAGATTATCCATTATTTGCAATAGATTTTCATAGTTTGGCTGTAGGAGCCATCTTCATGATTTTGACCCAGTTCGGGGAATATAGTCAGAAGATATCCTGGAATGCAAGCACAAATATGGTCCGTCACAGTGTTTTTCTCAATAGTGGAAAATGTGGACCATCTAAGATGCCATACATTGTGGAGGAATGGAAGGGTGAGGGGTGGCTAACACGACATGGTAAATTTACACAGTGAGATACGATGTCACAGTTAAACAAGGAGTTCCTCGCAGCACGATAAAGTGTTAGGGGCATTAATAAGCAAACAGACTGAATTGCAAGTCAAAAAGAGGAGTGTGTATCAGCTTCAGCCTCTCATTCATTCATTCATTTAACAAATGTGTAATTAGTACACCCTGAACAGTACACTGTTGGCTTCTAGAGACCTTGGAATTTAAAAAGACATTGCACTTGAGCACCTGGGTGGATCAGTTGGTTTAAGCATTCAACTCTTGGTTTCAGCTCAGGTCATGATCTCACAGTTCTTGGGGTTGGAGCCGTGTATCAGGCTTTGCACTGAGTGTGCCAAGCCTGCTTGGGATTCTCTCTTTCCCTCTCTCTCTGCCCCTCCCGTGCACATACTTGCTTGCTCTCTCTTTGCCTCTCTCTCTCAAAATAAATAAATTTTAGAAGCAAAAGAAGACATTGACCTTGCCAACATGGGACTTAACATTCTAGCAGGAAGACAGATGTAAAGAAAGTATTGCCGAGTTTTATAGGATGCTATGTGGCAGGCAGCTGGATAAGGAAGGTTTCTAAGAGGAAGTGGCCACTGGGCTGGGTTCTGAAGAATTTAATAGTCAAAAAATGGGTGATCCAGTGCACACAGAGGGGCAAGGGACACGGAAGAGAGTTCCATTCAGAGGGAATGGTATTACATATGCGAAGGCACTGTATTATAAGGGGCATGTCAGAACAACCCAAAGAAATGCAGAGGTCGGTGTGGGATGGAGGGAAATGATAGTATCTAGAGAGTCACAGGATGAACTGGAGAGGCAGGAAGGGGTAGACCAGGGTCCCGCAGACGCTTTCTGTGGGAAACTGAATAATTAATGCTTATTTATAAATATTTTAGATTTTGCCACCTAGGAGGCAAAAATCAGTGCTGTAACTTATGTATTTATATGACAAGAGTAAAAACAAATTTGCGTAAAATTTTTATTGATTCAATTTTAAAAATAATAATCGAGTACAATTTTTTTGTAAGACATATTTACCAGTGAGAACAACGGAATATTTGGGAATGATCATATTTTGCTTCAGTTAGCTGCATATTTTGCTGAATTCTCTATTTTCAAAACTGATCGTAAGTTATTAATGCTGGTCAGCAATGAGACTGTCTGCATTCCATCTTATAAACATTCGTTTACACAAATAAGTATTGTCAAACCCTGATAATCCACAACCATACCATTTTAATTGAGCATATTCACGCCTTGGTGAGCACTTCTAGAATTCTATTAGATTTTTCTCTTGATATTCGCCCTTTAGTATCTTGTTGTATCACCGATTAAGTCCTTGTTGTTGAAGGCAAGATAGAAGCATCTTAAATGCCTTGCTAAGTGGATTTTGAAATGGGAAATTTGCTTGGCCCTTAGCTCAAAGTCCAGAACATGTCGCTGGTGCTGTCGTTTGAGTTCGCAAAGTATATCCACCAAAAACTTGTGTGGCCTGAGATACGGCTTCTTGTGTTAACTCTCAGCAGAATGGATCATACATAAAGCGCTTAGCAAGATTGGATTGGAACACTGTGAGTTGACGTTGAAATGACTTTACCACCTTGTAAGCTGTGCCTATAAATGCAGTGTCGCCTTGACATTTAGGTTCCATTCCCTAAGAAATATGGTCCAATCCATAGCAAAAGCTAATGTCCAAAGCCAGGGGTGTCCAGCTACAGCGACTGAGAACAGTTCTCATTCAGAAAAATGTTTATCCCCAGCTGTGAGCTGAAAGGTTCATCATCAAACCTGTCCACTGCTAAGGGATCAAGCTGCTAGGTGGTAGGTCAGGGCATTCTGTTTCTAGTTCTGACAAAAGAAGTTTATAAAACTGATGCCAGATAAGTTCGTGGTAGCAAAAGCTGCTTATCTTGGTTCTGTAACACCTGATAGATGCTTCTATTTTCTACCAAGCACCTACTGATGGATAATATATTAAATAGTTATAGGCTTCAGACAGTTGACATTTTTATGAGCTTTGTAAATTTGACCAACTAACTCTTTCTCTGCATTCACTTCCTTGTTTACCACTGTCACTTGTCCACATATCTTGGTAGATTCCACATCAGCTGCTCTGCCCTAGTGTTTTCTCAGCCTTTTTGAAATTGTCTTGCCTGAATTTGTTTCACACAGACTAGTCACAGAAGCCAATTCTGTAGTCTCTTCACACTCAGTATTATCTCCTCAAACAACTGAATGATATCCGTAGTACCTACCTATCAACTCGAGAGCAAAAAAAAAAAACCCACCTAAAATTATTTGCCTCATGTTTTAATTGATTATCGATGTTGCTTTCAATGTCATCGAATTTTCAAGCAACTGTTCCTCCCAAAAGGATCGTAGTCTTGATCAATGTATTTTCTCTGGATACATTTGTTCAGCTGTTAACAATGAAACAAGATGATATTAAACCCCCAGGGAGCAAACTGTTTTCCTTGCTTAACTAACACATCAGCCACTTAGAAACTTAACTTATTTGGTTCCATTGTTTATTTTTACTCAGTTCATTTAAAGAAGTTTTTTTAAATGTTTGTTTTTGAGAGACAGAGACAGGGCATGAGTAGGGGAAGGCAGAGCAAGGGAGACACAGAATCTGAAGCAGGCTCCAGGCTCTGAGCTGTCAGCAAAGAGCCCAACACAGGGCTCAAACTCACGAACCATGAGATCATGACCTGAGCTCAAGTCGGACACTTAACCGACTGAGCCACCCACACACCCATACCAAGTTTCAGTTTTTTATTGCACTATGAAGAAATTATGCCATGGTGAGATCTCCTGTTTTGAATTTTCTAAATTTATGGCCATTGCTTTCCTTGTGACTTGGGAATGTATTCTGTGGCTGAGGTTGGTAACAATGATGTATATTGTGTTGTTCTAGCACAGCTGTGGTGTCATTGCACGAGAAACACGGGGCTTTGCCACCTAAATTTGATAACATATGGGGTGTCTGAGTGGCTCAGTCAGTTGAACATTCAGTGTAGGCTCAGGTCATGATCTCACAGTTTGTGGGTTCGAGCCCCGCGTTGAGCTCTGTGCTAACAGCTTAGAGCCTGGAGCCTGTTCCCAGTTCTATGTGTCCTTCTCTCAATGCCCCTCCCCTGCTCGAGATCTGTCTCTCTCTGTCTCTCAAAAATAAATAAATGTTAAAAAAATTTTTTTAATTTGATAACAGAATAGTTCACATACCATAGTACCTTAAAAGAGCAACATGCAAAGTCGCTTTTCTTTTCTTGTTCGGACATGATGGTATGCCCTGGTAATGAAAAACAATAAGATCATGTTACAATAGGGTGACATGCACATCATTCCAAACTCTGCCAGGTCACAGCTGTGTCACTGTGGTCTGCAGCATTCTCCGTAGCAATAAGAGCAGTCACTACTACTCATCCTGCTGTTCTAAGTGAATGAATGAACATGGCTGTGTTCCAATAAAACTTTATTACAGATACTGACATTTGAATTTCATATCATTTTCAAATGTCAGGAGATATTGTTCTTGGTTTACTTCTTCTCAGCTGTTTAAAAATGTAAACACTGGGGTGCCTGGGTGGCTCAGTCAGTTAAACGTCCAACATCAGCTCAGGTCAAGATCTCAGGGTTGGTGGGTTCAAGCCCTGCATCAGGCTCTGTGCTGACAGCTAGCTCAGAGCCTGGAGCCTGTCTTTGGATTCTGTGTCTCCTCTCTCTGACTCTCTCCTGGTCATGCTCTCTCTCTCAAAAAAATAAAACGTTAAAAAAACTTTTTTAAATAAAAATATAAACACTATTCTTGATTGATGATTGATAAACCATAAGAAATGGATGGCAAGCTGGATTGGACCCACAGACCATAGTCCATCAGCCTCTGCTTTAGACCATGTGAGGATGTTGGGCTCTGCTTTTATTCAGAAGGCCTACCTACTGTGCCTGCAAGACAAATGTCCTCAAAAGCCAGCGCAAGCCCTGGAAACACGAGCAGGTGGTCTGAGATGGTGCGTTTTCTTGCAGGACGGTACCCGAGTCATAGGAAAATGCGGTGGCTACTGTGGAAAATGTACTCCGTCCTCTGGCACTGGCCTGGAGGTTCGAATTTTATAGTCAAGGTAAGCAGGTCCCACATTTCTCTCTCTCGTCTCTGTCTCTGTCTCTGTCTCTGTCTCTCTCTCTCTCTCTCATACACACACACACACACACACACACACACACACACACACACACACATTCTTTCTGTAAACTCATGATTAGCCAATGTAGGCAGGTAAGTTGTCCCCAGAAAGTTCACTATTAAGCATCTTGAAACTGACTCCATATTCTAGCTTTTTCTCTCCTGTTCATCTGCCCTGTTCCTCTCTTCTCCGCCCTTAGTATCAGGTCCCCCAGGCTTTCTGCATCAGATTCCTTTGCAGTATTTCTTTAAAAACGTACTGGGCTCCATCTCTAGAGGTCTTTAGGTCTCTGACACATCTAAGAATCTGTATTTTTGAAACAGAGAATTCTGATTCGAGTGACTTAGGGATTAACTTGAGATTCTGCCTGAGAGTATTGCATTAATACTATTAATGACATTGAGCCCTGACTATGTGTCAGGCACCAGACTGAGCACTTTGCTGGCATCGTTTCACAATAAAGCCACAAGATGGGCCACTCATCCCCACTGTACAGATAGAAGCTGAGGTCCACATAATTCAGTAGCTTGCTTAAGATCACAGTAAATTCCTTTCCGGGAGCCATCAGCGTCCTGCACCAAAGCGAGTTTTCTCAGTGAATGTTCTGCTCCACCCACGTGTGACTCACCATGTCATCCACGGACTAGCAGGATCAGCATCACCTGGGAACTTGTTGGGATGCAAAATCTCAGGCCTCACCCCAGACTTACAACATCAGAATCTATTTTAACAAATCTGCAGTAGAGCCATGCTTGTGGAGCTTTGGGAATGCCTGGTCTGACTACATTATGCCGGCAAGTGCTCCCTCTGCTGGGCAAAGGAATGAATTGATCACTCCTTTTCTGATCCCAGCGCCTTCTGCTACAAGGTATGAGTTCAGCCAACTCATGCAACCCTTCTACAACTTATTTGAAGCTGTCAGCAGTCCATTCTCCTGTAGAGCTCTTCAAGATCCTGACACAGGAGTACCTACCCTGACATTTAGGTATCAGTGTTTCACTGTTTGATTGAAATCCATACTCAAAATTATGATCTTAAGTTAGGATTGTTTCCATTGCAAGAGGCAACAGGGAAAAAAAGGAAACTTATCCGCTTAAATAACTGAGAAATCCAAGCACTGTGCTAGCTTAAGGCATAGCTGGATTCAGGCGCTCAGGTGGAGTCTTTAGGACTCTGGGTCTCCTACCAGTCAGCAAGGCTTGCTTCTCATCCTCAGGCTGACCATTTCCCCAGCACCATGAGCTGCCCGCAGAGAACGCTCACGTCCAGTATTCGTTCTGCACAAGAACTCACGCTCTTGTTCGTCACATGGACGCTTCTGAGCCAATCCCAGTATCCAGGAGACTGCGCTCATGTACCCACCTCCAGATGGGACTGACAGCTTCATTTAGAAGAGGAAGGAGAAGTTTGTTATCAGGAAAGAGGAGATGGGGTGGAGGCAGGCAAAGTCAGCAGGAATCCACGCGAGATCCCCATTTTAAATGTATTTTACATATTTGGTATCTAATAAAATAGTTTTGTGTGTGTTTACATGTAGTAAAATTTGAGTGAGTGTATATATATAATATTTCCATGCATGTCTAGGGAAAAGACTAGAAGGAAATATACCAAGATCTGAAGAGCATTATCTCACGTGGGAGATTTTAGGCTAGTAGTTTATTTTATTCTGTATACTCCCCTGAAATTTTTGTGTTTCCATAGCAGACACACATCACTTTTAAAATCCAGAGAAGTTAATAAGTCTCATTTTTAAAATTCTGTCTGGGGGCACCTGGGTGGCTTAGTCGGTTAAGCATCTAACTTCAGCTCAGGTGGCAATCTCATGATTCGTGGGTTCGAACCCCATGTCAGGCTTTGTGCTAACCTGGAGCCTGCTTCAGATTCTGTGTCTCCCTCTCTCTCTGCCCTTCCCCTGCTTGCCCTCTGACTCTCTCTCTCTCTCAAAAATAAACAAACATTAAAAAGATAAAATAAAATGGGGCACCTGGGTAGCTTAGTTGGTTGAGCATCCTGCTTTAGCTCAGGTCATGATCTCATGGTTCGTGGGTTCAAGCCCCGCATCGGGCTCTGTGCTGACAGCTCAGAACCTGGAGCCTGTCTTCACATTCTGTGTCTCCCTCTCTCTCTGACCCTCCCCTGCTCACACTGTCTCTGTCTCTCAAAAATAAATAAAAATCATAAAAAATAAAGTAAAATAAAATAAAATAAAAGTCTGTAAAAAATCTATGGCTTACCTATTCTTGAGCTCCGGCATTGATACAGGAGACTGACTTTCCTTGTTTGGTTTCTTATTTCCAGGTGCTCTGAAGAGGAAGCCATTATGGGATAGATGAAGGATAGTAATGCAATACCTCCACCTGAAATGTGTGCGCGTGTGGGTGCGTGAGGCCTTGTGTGAGTGTGTGGGTGTGTACATATGCACATATATACATACATACACACGCATATACAGGTGTGTATATATATGTGTGTGTGTGTGTATATATGTGAAATATCCTAATGATGTAAAGTTTAATATTTATGTTGGAAATTATTTATTGTGATGTAATATTTTTGTACGTAAAATGATTCTATTGTGACTGCTTTCTGCATTATTTTGTCCCTTGCAGTCAAATCACTGCATTTTACGTACTCTACATTATATGTAGTACTATGACATAAGTGACCCTCATTATCACGGTACACTATTGTTTACTTTCTATCTGTAAATATGTTATTGTGACTTTCCAGAAATTGTCATTTGTCTTTTTAAAACAACCTAGCTGCCATCAAGGTGCTACAGAGTTGTGTCCGTGTATTTTGGCATTTCTAGGCAAGTACCAGCCAATAAGTAATGTAGTCACTTCACAGAATGTACCAGCTACTAGTTATGTTAACTATCTATTCAGTTTCGTCTGATCTCTGGGAAAAACAATTGCTGCCTTGGTGCTATATAATGTACATATTTAAGTGATCATCAGACTCAGAAGTATAAACATTTTTAATAAAAGGGAGGAAGAGAAGGACAGAATGCAATGGACAGAATCACCTGGAAAAGTAAGACCACTTGCTTGTCCTTTTCTCTGACATGCTCGTTGTGGAAGAGAATTGGACTCTGTTCTTTCTGTTACTGTTATTAATCCTTTGCTTCAGTTCCTGGTGCCTCGATCTCTCTGAAGTTACACGGAGGACAGATACTCCAATGCAGCTTCCTTACAGAGTGACACTGAGAGGGTGAGATCCTCTCAGATTTTGCCAAGATGTGTCAAGACGGTGTACACATTTATTAACTGCAAGACAGAGGAACTCGGGACGGCGTGAGCTCCGGCTCCCCCACCACGCCTGGAGAAGTTCTAAACCGTTCCTCATCATCAGGACGCCTAAACGCATTGACTGGTGACATGGCTTTTCTTCAGGCCATGAGCCTCAGACCCTGCCCGTGTTCATGCCCGCTGCAGTAAGTAGCACAGGTGACAAGACACAAACGGTGGAGTAGACGATGCCTGAGTCCGATCTTCCACGAATCCCCTCTTTGTTACTTCTTTTCAAAATGGAGGTGCTGAAGTCAGTGTCTCTTGGCCCTTCCGAGCTGGTAGAAGAGGAGTCACTGCCGATGGCCCACGGCAGACATTCAGTGTTTGAAATCCTGCCTGCTTCCAGAACCCAAAGAGATTAGAAAACATCGGGAGCCTCCTCCCAGCCCAAACAAACTCCAGAGCACTCCAGAAGTTATACTCAGCATATGAATAAGTGTTGTTCTCCTTTATTAATGCATTGTGAAAATATACTATGAATAAATACCGTGACCACATCTAAACATTTGTGTTTCACACGGTTTCTGGACTCATGATTCAAATAGGAATGAAAAGACATCCTTTTTTTTGACAGAAGAAATGCATATTTCTTACTCCCATTGATTACAGTTGCCATAGTCCAGAAGAAGATAGGGGTCAGGGTCTGTCCCTGAGGTCTCCTTTGTTCATCATTCCAATCAGTTGTCTCTTCTGAAAGAGTCTGTGCGACGGGGCACAAATGAACAAACAAAACGGGATTTAAGTGGGTTTAGGGACGTAGTTGTTGATTTATGTAGCAGTAGTTTCTACTCTACGGACGTGATGGTGTCCAAGGAAATGAGAGCTTTCCGAAGAAGTCTAATGAACAGCAAATAGTAGAGAGACGTCCCCAACTTGCCACCTCTCTGCTTGTTTTCGCTCACCTCATAACCACCAAGTACACACTCACATACAGCGAATAAGCAGTCGTCCCCAAAATAACCCTGTTTGGCCCTGGTGGGTTACACATCCACTTCTGGACCAGTCACGTTTGACTTTCCCAGAGGGAAAGGTTTTGTTTCCAGAACAAGTTAGAAAGTATAAAGACAGACAAAAGGCAAAGATACCCACTCCAGATTCTGTGTGAGTGTGTGAGTGTGTGTGTGTGTGTGTGTGTGCGCACGCGTGCAGGCAAGCTCAACTCCCACAGCTCATACCGCAGTCCCAAGCATCATCTAAGACTTGGGTGCTAGGCCTTCCTCTGACATACTAACTGTCTGATTCTGAGCCTTAGTTTCTTCATTTGTAGATTGAGGTTGTTGGGAGTCCCACCACTTACTTGTGAGATTGTTTCTGAAGACCCTTTTAGCCCTACGTCAATGGTGGCAAAGAGCTGCCCTCAAACTGTGCCCCAGCAAGTGTAAACAGGTTTACGGCAGTGAAGACATAAGCCGTTTCAGTCAGGAATCGCATTCTGCTGCTAATTTCAGAGACCTGGCGGCAGTGGTTTACAGCATGAGAAAGTGTGTTTCAGGGGCGCCCGGTGGCCCAGTCAGTTAAGTATCCAACTTTGGCTCAGCTCATCATGTCACAGTTCTTGGGTTTGAGCCCCACATCAGGCTCTGTGCTGACAGCTCGGAGCCTGGAGCCTGCTCTGGATTCTGTGTCTCCATCTTTCTCTGCCCTGCTCACTTGCACGTGCGCTCTCTCTGTTTCTCTCTCACATATAAATAAACACTAAAAAAAATTATGTGCTTTTCATTGTTATGTAAAAGAAGCCTGGAGATATGGCAACTCCACAAAATCATCAGGGACAGAGTTTCTTTCTCTGTCTCCTCTCTTCAATCCTCCATAATTCAACATGGCTGCTAGGCTTCTAGCAGTCACCCCCAAACTCCAGGCAACAAGAAAAAAGAAGTGGAGAAAAGGATAAAATGTGGCCTGGTCCCAGCTCTCTATACTTCTTTTTAAAAAGGCTTTCCAGAAACCACTTTTAATAAATTCCCCTTTAGCTCCTCAGCCATCAGGTAGTCATGTGGCTGCATCTCGGTGGCAAGAGCAGTGGGAAAGGGGATGCTTCTCGGAGCACACTGCCAAACTGAATAGAAGGAGGGATCCGTCCCTCCAAAAGAATGCAAAATGAGTGAGAGAGGCAACCTAAAGTCCGTGACAGGTTCAAGTACAGAGATTCGACGGAGTGGTTTAGAAGCAATTATTGCCAAGTAAGCAAGAGATAATAGGATCTGGGCTAAAGTCGTGACTGTTGTAATTGAGAAAATTACGGCATGATACGGGTGGTGAGATTAACAGGCGCTGATGGTGAATAAATTGAGGGCGGACTGGGAGAGAAGGCACTGGTTAAGGGTTCAGAGATGAGGTTTCATTTGCTTGCAAATACAGCTGAGGAGATACAGAGATGAATGGGTAGATGGCTGAATGGACAGACACAATCTTTTTTCAAGTCTGTTAATCTTTTACATTTTTATAGCACGATACAAATTAAATATTGTCTTTCTTCTCTTTTCACTCATTTTTTTTTATCTAAATAAGATTTATTGCACACATGCAAATTTCCAGGCATGTTCTAGGCACTAGGGGTGCAGAATTAGGGTACAGGCTAGAGACTGGATTAGTCCACTAGGGGCGCCATCACAAAATACCACAGAGTGGGTGGCTTACACCATGGAAATTTATTCTCACAGTTCTGGAGGCTAGAAGTCCAAGGTCAAATGCCTCACCTGGGTCAGACGTCTCCTCCTAGCTCATAGATATCTTTTCCTGCTGTGTCCTGGCATGGGCTTTCCTCGGTGTGAGCACTGAGAGAGAAAGAGAGATCGAGATCTGGGGTGTCTCGGTTTCTCCTCATGAGGACACCAGTCCTACTGGGTAGGTCCCCAGCCTTACGACCTCATTTAACTTTGACTACTACCTAATAGGTCATGTGTCCAAACACAGCCACATTAGGGGTTAGGACTTCAACTTACAAATTTTGGGGGACACAACTCAGTTCCTAACAGAGGCCATAAGGAAGAGATCCCAAAATAAGACAGATCTTTATTTCTCTCTCCTGGCCATGCAGAGGTCAGATCTGGTTGGTGAGTCTGTTCTGTATGTCATCAGAGGACTTGGCCTCCTTCTGTTTTGCGGCTTAGCCATTCTCACAGGTGTTGTCCTGAAGTGGCTCATCCTCACCACACCTGAGTCTAGCCTGTAGGAAGGGGGTATTTTCAGGCAAGATCTGGAAGTTAAACGACTGTTATTCACCACTTGTTGGCAATTGCTTCGATGCATTGCCTTGTCTAGCTGCAAGAGAGGCTGAGAAATTTGCTCTCTCGTGGGCAACTGCACACCCAGCAAATGCCACGTGGAGGCGGGGGCTCTGCTACTAAACGGATGAAGGGGAAGATGGCCGATGGGCAACATGGCGGCTTCTGCCGCCAGCAGTGAGGAAAACCTGCACAAATATCTGCCCTTCGTGCTTACATTTTGGTGGTGACAAATGGCAAAGAAAATAAGCAAAGGCACAACCAAATCACTCCACAGTCGTTTTTCGGCGGTAAATCTGACCCTATTTTCCCCAGGGGCCATCCAGATATCACATGGCTGCCATGCCACTCCCTGAGCACGAGAGCCTCAGAGCCAAAGCTTTCACACCTGCTGCTGCTCCCTTTGCCTGTGTATATCCATTTCTCTGTCTCTTCTGATACAAAAGTAACAAATAGCAAGCTAAACACCTCGTGTGTGGGGTGGTGAGAAGGAATGGAGGGAGAAATGAAGCAAGAAGATGAACCGGAAGTGCTCTGTGTCCTGAGGTAAGTGTATTGGTTTTACTTTTATATTATTTTTCTAATATTTATTTTTGAAAGAGAGAGACAGAGACAGAGCATGAGCAGGGGAGGAACAGAGAGAGAGGGAGGCACAGAATCTGAAAGAGGCTCCAGGCTCTGAGCTGTCAGCACAGAGCCCGACGCCGGGCCGAAACCGTGAACTGTGAGATTATGTCCTAAACCGAAGTCAGACGCTTAACCGACTGAGCCACCTAGGTGCCTGAGTGAGCTTCTGTTTTAAATAAAGTGGTCAGAAATTCCTTTTTCTTAACTTCTGCAGCTACAAAGCTGTGGGTCCCTACGAAAGCTTGCCACCCACCCAGCAGGTGCAGGGAAACTACCTGTCACCTACAGGTGGCGGGAGAGGTCTCCAGTCCAGGTCACTGCGCTGCTGAGCCTTCAATGTCTTCTGCTTAGTTTAGAGAGGATTTTGCTGGAAGGGCATCAGACCTTGGAGCTCCTCACCCTGCAAAGATTTGGCTACTCCCCTCAACCATGTACCTCCAGATTAAAAATAGCTCAGACCACCTCTTTGGTTTTCCTCATGAAGGCTACCTTTTAAAACTATCAAATATTGATTTTTTCCCCTAAGAAATTTGAAGACCATTTTTGCTGCAGCCCTAAGTACATGTTTTGTGGTCAGTAGGTAATCCAGCTACTTTTACATTATTAGTCCCAGTGATATTCTATGAGGACAAAGGGGCAAATATTCAAAGTGCTTATAAGAGATGCATCCAACTACGAGGGGGAAGAAGATAAAATGTAACTTGCATAGACATGTTCACCCTACTATGTGGCTGGCATTTGGGCACTTTGTTAGGACTTGGAACAAATGCCTTACACGTTGTTGGTAGGAGTGTCACAGAGTGGTCAGAGGTGGTGTTTATGTATAGAAAAGGCAACTAACAGTCAATTTATTACATTTACAGGTGCAAAAACCTAGTTCTGAAGCATTGGAGTTCAGCTTAGAAATTCTTTTATTTCTCTGTTAAGGTTTTAGCAATTACTTGCTAAGAACCTTTCAATAATGTTGGCTTCATTTCGGTCAATTAAAAGCCGTCAAATACTTTATATACTATTTATACATTTCACGAAATTTATTTGTCTTATCCTTTAATTATCTAACTTAAGAAAACCTTTCTGAGTACTTAAATATTTTTATAATTGCAAACATACAATATAAATATTACATAAATCAGTGGCATTAAAGTTCTTTTAGGGGCGCCTGGGTGGCTCAGTCTGTTAAGCTCCTGACTTCAACTCAGGTCATGATCTCACGGTTCATGGGTTTGAGCCCCACGTTGGGCTCTGTGCTGACAGTTGGAAGCCTGGAGCCTGCTTCAGATTCTGTGTCTCCCTCTCTCTCTGCCACTCCCCTGCTCCCTCTCTGTCTCTGTCTCTCTCTCAAAAATAAATAAACATTTAAAGAAAAATTTATAAAGCTCTTTTAAATATCCCAAAGTGGAAAATTAATCCAGGATGGCTGTAATGTAAAATTACAAATTTCAATCAAGTGCTCAATGACATGTTTTAAATTGGCATTATAAGCTACCGTGCCTGTAGTTCAAATATTTAAAATCATGGCAATTATAGAAGCTATCAAAGTTTACATATTCCTAACACAAAAATCTTAATATAGTGGTTCTATCCCTGAAGCATTTTTATATCTTAAGTCCGACTCTGATCATGAATAAACGCTGTGCATCCCACACTTATAGACCCAGAGATTCCCAGTGGGCAGATCGGGAGCAGGAGACAGAGTGGTTCTCCTCGCTCCCCCTAAGGAAGCTTTCTGCATCTGGTTATTTCCTGTTGCTGCTGTCACACACTTCCTCAGGCCAGGATTAGAACAATACACATGTATTATCCGGAGTTCTGGTGGGGAGACCTCTACAATGGGTCAGTAGAGCTCTATGTTCCTTCTGGAGGTTTGAGGGGAGAATCCATTTCCTTGCTTTTCCAGCGTCCAGAGGCCACCTACATTCCTTGGCTCCTGGCCCCTCCCTCCATCTCTAAAGCCAGCAGTAGTAGCATGAAAAGTAGCCTTTTCAAGGCCCCTGGGTGGCTCAGTCGGTTAAGTGCCCCTGACTCTAGATTTTGGCTCAGGTCATGATCCCAGGGTCATGAGATGGAGTGCCATGTTGGACCCCACACTGACAGTGCAGAGCCTGCTTAGAATTCTCACGCTCTCTCTCTCTCTCTCCCCCTCTCTCCTTGCCCCTCCCCCCTCAAAAAAGGAAAGTAGCATTTTCAAATTTCTCTCTCCTTATCTGACCTCTGCCTCTATCATCACAAATGCTTTTTCTGACTTTGACGCACTTGCTTCCTTCTTGATTGTATCGGGCCCATCAGATAAGCCAGGGTCTTGTCCTTACCTGGAGGTCCTTCACTTAATCGTATCTGCAAAGCCCGTGTGATATGTAAGGTAAACCCCCATGACGTGTTTGGAGATTGGGTCCCTGTCACCTTTGGGGAGCATGATTCTGTCTACTACACCTTCCCCACGCATTTCAGAGGTATTGGTCCAATGCAGACATGATTGTCCAAATCCCAAATGGGCCACACTGGCCTTTGTGTCCATGACCCTTAACTTTAAGACAGGACTGTTCCCATAGCCCGTGTTCCTGGATTTGAATTCCCCATGTTGCCTAATTTTTTCCAACCACATTCCAAAGTCTGCAATCAATTGCTTGCTTGGATTTTGCACACAGATCTTATATATAGAAATCTTCCTGTCTTGGCCCAGAGTCTTTTGAATTCAACAAGAATTCTGTGTTTTCACTTATACTTCCTGGGATATAGGATTCCTATGATAGAGAGGTGATAACACACTGAATTCTGGTTTCTCTCATACTTAGATGTCTTTGACCCACCCTAGAGAATTAAAGTTCCCCCCTTAGGATGGCCTTTTAGGACATATGATGATATGTACAGAAATCTAGAGGCACCTGGGTGGCTCAGTCAGTTAAGTGTCTGACTCTTAATTTCGGCTCACGTCATGATTTCATGGTTCACGGAATCCAGCCCTGTGTCGGGCTCCATGCTAACAGTGCTGAGCCTGCTTGGGAATCTCCTTCTCCCTCTGTGTCCCTCTCCTGATTGTGTTCTCTCTCTCTCTAAATAAATGAATAAACTTCAAAAAGAAAAAAAAAACACACAGAATGACTCCAAATCTGACATTCATTTAATGTGCCTTGACCCACCTGCGCTCGCTTGCTCTCTCTCTCTCTCTCCCTGCCCATGAGGGGGACCTGCTTTTAGAGCCTTCTTTTTCCCAGCCATAACCAGCATCTCTGGGCAGCATCCGTTTCCCACACCCCCTCCCTCACCAGCACTTACCTTCACCTACTGTGAGTTTATGGTCAGTGCCTGCAGGCTCTAGAACATTCGTTCCCAGCTGTGTAACCTTGGACATACTGCCCACACTACCCAGCCTCACTTTCCTTTTCAGTGACTGGAGGGAGAATAATGGTTCCCATTGTATTTGCTTGCTGAGAGGATTCAATGCGCTAAAACATTTAAAGCAATTAGAACACTGCCTGGAATGGTGTAGGTACTCAGTAGCCCTTAGCTATTAGAAAATATGTAAACCATTAATAAATGCTACATATAACCAACGCTTTAGTTTGGGAAGGGCTACTGTGGAGAAGGTACAAAGGTACTGACTCAACTTTTACCTCAACTCCATGTCCTAAAGCTTAGAAAACT
>NC_043711.1:31171264-31183678 GCF_006229205.1 Suricata suricatta | reverse complement strand
AGAGAAAGTTCCCAGAAAAACAAGTTCTCAGGAGATATGCTTGCTCTCATAGTCCCAAAGATGACTGATACATTTTATCGCATTAGTGACTATCACAAAGGCATTCAGGCCCAGAAGGTATTCAGTTATCTGTATTGCTTAGGGGAAAGTTATGTGTTGCATTAGGGTGTATCTAGTTTACTTGTTTATCTTTTCCCTGACCAGGTACAGTCACGCCTCAGGGACAGGGCATCTCATAGACAGGGTGGGGGGGGGGGGCGGGACAGCCAGCTTCTGACATTAGTCAGCAAAGTATTTTGAGGTTTGGTGCTCAAGCAGAAATGAAAGCTTCAATAGGGTAGATTTTGGGAGCTATCTGGGGGCAAGAGACCGTGCAAACTTGCCGGACCCTCACCAGGAATTTTCACTCTACTGGTGAGTTCAAATAGCTCCCAACAGTGTATGGCCTTCCTCAGATTCCATTTGCACACAAAATGCTACAGTTCTTTGTTTCCTTTTCCAAAGGACTAATGAAAGCTATGGATCAAAGGTTGATGTCAAGACTAGAAGGAACCTGACAGGATAGATAGCCGATCACCGACTACATCAAAAAAACAATAGAAACTTGTATTTTTGACCATTCACTGTGTGTGAGGGTTGACTTTTGCATCAAGTTGGCCAATCCATGGTCCCCAGTGTTTAGACAAACGCAAGTCCACATGTCGCTATGAAGGGGAAGCTTCCTCCAATCAGTGGGAAGCCATGAGAGAAAAAGACTGAGGTCCCCTGAAAATGAAGTTCTGCCTCTAGACTCCTTCAGACTGCACCATCAGCTCCTCCCTGGGTCTCCAGCCTGCCAGCCTGCTTGCCAAATCTTGAACTTGCTACCCACACAGTCACATATGCCGTAAAAACAAATCTCTCTCTAGATAGTATAATAGTACATATTACATATCTCTATATATCCTTTTGTTTTTTTAACATTTATATATTTATTTTGAGAGAGAGAGAGCAAGTGCTAGTGGAGGAGGGTTGGAGGGAGAGAGAATGAAAGAAGCCCAAATAGGTTTGATGCTCATGGCAGAGCCTGATGTGGGGCTCAATCCCACCAACCCTGTGATTATGATCCGAGCTGAAATCAAGAGTCAGATGGATATCCTATTGAGCCACCCAGGTGCTTCTCTCTATATTCCGTATCTATATCTGATTGCTATCTCCTCTTGGTTCTGTTTTTCTGGAGACTGTTATGCTGTATGACAGGCCAGAGCTGCTGTTTTTCACAAGTCTGGAGGGAACCGTTCCCCTGAGCCCTATGCTTCATGTGTCCTTTCATGAAAACCTCATGACCACCCTCTGGGGGAACCACTTTTTTATTCCCATTTTAAAGCTGAGGAGAGGGAAGGTTGAGTCTGACAGCCTGACTCCCAAACCCAGGGTCTTAAGCACTTGTGGACAGGTGAGCTCCAAAGCAAACATCTCCTCCCTCCTGAACCACTGAGTTTCCACAGAAAGAAGAAGAAATTTCGAAACTTGCTGTACATGAGCAAGCTGAAAAAGAAAGAAAATGGCCCTGCCTAGGGGCGCCTGGGTGGCTCAGTCAGTTAAGTGACCGACTTCAGCTCAGGTCATGATCTCACAGTTCATGGGTTCGAGCCCTGTGTCAGGCTCTGTACTGAATGCTTGCTAGGAGGAGCCTAGAGCCTGCTTCAGGTTCTGTGTCTCCTTCTCTCTCTGCTTCTCTGTGGCTTGTGCTCTGTCTCGCTCAGCCTCTCAAAAATAATTGTAAAAAATAAAAGAAAAGAAAAAAAGAAAACCGTTTAAGCAAATGGTCCTGCCTGGAACACTTCCTGTGAGTGCTCAACTGTATCTTGGACCAGACATCACCAACAGTTAAGAACCACCGGCCCCTGAGAAGTCAGGATGAAGTCAGTTTCCAGTTAATTATTAAGACTCTCCTCCTATTCCATTTCTCTTGATGGCTCAACATTTTGTATGACCAAGAAGCCCTTAGAAAGGGGGGCCACAGCGTCCTCCCCAGTTTATTGCCTGACCAGCAGCCAGGTTCCAACAAGGAAAGGTTGGGCAGAAGGCGCTGGGCTCCTTTGCATTCCCTCCACCCTGGGCCTGAAATAAAAACTCTCTGACCGAGGCAAAAGCCAAGCTCTTCACTCAACAGCTGTCTGGTGCTGAGACCCGTGGCTTTTAAGAGTCCCGGTGCTGTCTGAAGGGAGGTTTATTTTCCATCTCTGCCCAGGTATTAGTCCACTTATGAACTAAAGTGTTAAAAGCAATTGCTTGGCCAGTTAGGGCTCACCCAGGGGTTCGCAAATCCATGCTTCTCTGCACAATTTACCAAATATTTTCTTTGTAGTTGTCCTTGAAGCCCAAGTGGAACGAATGGCTTTAACTACCAGCCTACATGTTTCAAAGTGATTTCCACGTCAGGAAGTCATTGTCGGCTTCCCCAAACACTTAATTGGTATAGGGTGCGAGCCATTCGGAAAGGGCAGGCGTCTGTTCTAGTCCCCGTCCGCTGCTCAGATAGGAGCAGGTTTTAGTAGCAATTTCCACCTCTGCCCCCCGTGTGCGCTAAATCATGTATGGCTCCATTTTTCTATGGAATAAAAGGTTTCCTTGGTAATGAAAAAGCCTTCTAGTCATCGCCAGAACCTAAGAAATGGAGTTGGCTTTGCTGTCACAAACACCAAAGTGCTCTGCGTTGGCACAAAGTCACAGAGGAGGAGCATCAAAACTGTCTCGGCGAGCATGTGGTAGAGAAGAGTACAGTGTCTAAAATCTGGACAATTGCTAACTTCTCTAGAACTCCGCTTCCTCGTTTGTAAATCGGGGCAATAATGGCGTCGACCTCAGGCCAACAAAGCACAGCACATCACCCCCAAAACTTTGCAACATGAAGCAATGCACATATTTATTATGCCACAGTAGTGTCTGTGGATCAGGGACCCCGGTAGGACTTAGCTGGGTCTGGGACCCCTTCAGAGACTCCTCCAGGCTCCACTCAAGATGTTGGGAGGCGCTGGAGTCAGTTCTAGGCTGCCTAGAGGGCATTCCCTTCCAGTTCATGCCCCCGGTTTTTGGCAGGATTCAGTTCCCAGGAGGCTGTTGACCAATGCTGACCTCAGTTCTTACCCAGTGGATCTTTCCATAGATCCAGAGTGGATCTGTGATCAGAGTGAGCAAGCAGAAAGAGCCAGAGAGTGCCAGCAAGGTGGATGTCATAGTCCTTTATAACCTAATCTAGGAGGAGGGACCCTATTCCTTTTGCTGTATTCTATTCACAAGAAGGAAGTCTTAGCTAATTTCAAACATCATGAGCTTTTACTCCTAAATTCTTCTAAAGAAGAGACATTCTCCTCCTTAAGCACTATGCCTTATGACATCTGAATTAATTACAATGATTCCTTTTTTAATTATATTTTTAAAGTTTATTTATTTGTTTTGAGAGAGAGAGAAAACATGTGAGAGCGGAAGCATGGAAGGGAGAGAGAGAGAGAGAGAAACCCTAGGAGGCTCTGCACTGTCCATGCAGAACCCGACTCGGGGCTTGAACTCTCAAACCACGAGATCATGTTCTGAGCCAAAATTAAGAGTCAGATGCTTAACCAACTGAGCCACGCAGGCTACCCTAAAATAATTCCTTATATCACCTAAGCTCCTGTTTCAATCTTAAAATGTTTCCAGTTGTCCCGGCAAAGTCTCTTAAGATAGTTTATTGGAACCACAATCAGTTAACATCCACACATTGCATAAATTTGACTCTGATATCTTTTAACTCTTTGAATCTACACCACCGCCCTCCCCTTTTTTCATGCCATCAACTTGTTGAAGAGGAGAGGCCAGTGTTTTCAGGACACCTGGATTTATCTGAGTGCTTCCTTATGATGCCCTTGAACTTGTTCTTCTATCCGCTGTATGTTTATGTTCCCATAAACGAGCTGCTGGGATTTAAAGACTTAATTATATTCAGCAAACTTATCAGTGACACCACGTCATCTAATTTCTATTTTACTAGGAAACATGCAATGACTGCTTGTGCCACTTCTAGTGATTTTAAGATTAATCAGAGTGGTGTTTTTAAAATGTTATGTCACTCCTTTGCCTAAAGCCCTAGAAGGGCAACGCATTCATTACACTTAAGAAAACTCCAAGCTCCCTACCATAATCTACTCTGGGCTAATTCTTGCCCTGTTTGTCACTATACCTCAACTGCAGTTGCCAAGGTCTTTCTCAATTTAGGGCCTTTGCGCTACCTGCTTGGGACACTCTTCCCCTAGAGCTTTGCATGGCTGGCCACGTTTCACCTCTTCTTAACAGCCCTCCTTCCCAACCACTCTCTAATTCACAGCCCTGTTCTATTTTCTTTTTCTATTTATCACACACAGAAATAATTTCATCTTTATTTATTTTTTTTTGCTTGCACTATTTCTATACGTGTTTCTGTGTTTATTGTGACTTTGCATTCTGGAATGTAAACGCCTCATGGTCAGAGACCTCATCGTGGTTACTTACCACTGCCAACCCCCGCTCCCATGTGAAACAGGGCCAAGCACTTAGTCAATGCCCAGTCAGTTATTTGTTGAGCAAATAAATAAATCTTACCAGGTGGCTTATGTTACGATCCATAACCTGTAAGACACCTATCTGCAGAGAGTAAAAATAGTCCTGATTCCTATTCCTACCTCTGCAGTTTAGGGGTTTGGTTTGGTTTCATTTTGGTGCACTCATGTTTATGAAGGGGTGTGTATAATGTTTTCCCCCCACAGACCACTGTTGTTCAAAGTGTGCGCACAGACCGGAAGTTTTGGCGTTACTTGCAACCCAGTTAAAAATTCAGAATCTTCTGCCCCAGCGCAAACCTACTGAATCAGCAGCGGTATTTAATCAGATGCCCAGGTGGTGCTGGCGTTTTTAAATTTGAGAAGCCCTGCTGGGTTCTGTCTCCTCCCCACCCGACCCTCCACCTATACCCAATCACCGCCATTGTTACACCTTAATGGCTCATCCGGGAAGCAGCTTCCAGTGCCTCCTGAACTATTTACCTAAAGGCTTGTCTTCCCAAGAGTGCCTTCCCTCCGGATTTCATTCAGTTTATAAATATCGGAAGCTGAAATGCAAGCCACGTTGCAGCCCCTCCCCCAGAGGCCTGCGTGTCCGGTAAGATTCGCATTGGCTGCTCTCTATTGACCTGTCTCAGGAAAACAGTTTTAAATGTTTTCACTCGTGTCTTGGGTTCGGCTTTTCCTTTCATCTTGCCTAGTAAGCAGATCGAGGCTAGCGTTTATTTTTGAAGCATGAGGCTTTGGCAGTATTTCTTGGACACGGGTCGAAGTCACGGGTTCCGCGCCGCGGAATTGGGAATGGATCGCAAAGTCTGGGCCTTAACCTCTCCAGCAGCGGTGCGCAGCGCGTGCTTTACAAAACCGCAATTTTTCCCGTGCATTTATTGGGTCTTTCCTTCTCTCGCAAGGCATGGGAGGATGTTGGCACTTCCTAGGCCTTCAGAAGAGAACATGGAAGGAGCACAAAAGTAACCCCACAAGGCTGAGTCCTGTAAATGGTGTAACACATGCTGAGTACAGCGGAGACTTCATGGAGGGGGCCCTTGAAGAGAACACCCAGGAAGTCCTGTTTGAGGGCTGTCCCTGAACCCTTGAGTCTGACTTTGGTCAGCATCTTGGCTGTGTTCCACACCGTCACCCTACTTCTGTCTTTCAGGGTACACTAAGAGCCCAGGAAACATACAGGACCTCAGGGCAAAGAGTATTTACCTCCACTTAGCATTTTCCTGAGCATTTGCTACCTGCTGCACAGGCCCCCAGGACCGAAAGTACCGCAGGGAACTGACATCACAATACCATTGCTGCCCGGCTTGCGTTCTAATGGGAGATAAATAAGATAAATCCTGTCTGAATGCCTTGATGGTTTGGGGGTACAGAAAAGACTATTCTGAAGTGTGTCTTGGCCTTAGAAATTAATAACTTACCAGGGTGCCTGCGTGGCTCAGTTGGCTAAACGTCTGACTTTTGATTTTGGCTTAGGTCCTGGTTGGTGAGTTCAAGTCCCTGAGTCAGGGTCTGCCCTGAAAGCATGGAATCTGCTTGGGCATCTCTCTCCCTCTCTTTGCCCCTCCCCTGCATACAATCTCTCTTTATCTCTCAAAAATAAATGAATATTAACAAAAAAGAAATTAACAATGTATTGAAGTCTTCTTAAAAAAGCAAGGGCTGGGCGGACTAGGTGGCTCAGTTGGTTGAGCATCAGAGTTCAGCTCATGTCATGATCTCATGATTGTGAGTTCAAGACCCACATCAGGCTCTGTGCTCTCAGCTTGGAGCCTGGAGCCTACTTTGGATTCTGTGTTTCTCTCTCTGCCCTTTACCTGCTCATTCTCGGTCTGCCTCTCTCAAAAATAAATAAACATTAAAAAATTTTTTTAAAAAAGCAAGGGTTTAGGCTCAGTTTATATATACATTTACTTTTAAGTCTGAAATGTGAGCTATCATTTTTAAGAGCCATTTGGAAAATGTTTGATTGCATTTGCAAACTTAATTAAGCTCCATTTATAAATTTTGTGTATTCAGTTTCATTTTTTAGTAGCTCATTTGTGTTTTTGACAAATCTTCCTAGGTGCTTAAGTAATTTTTACAAAGCTATTAAATTAAGCTAATAATATAGTGATCCTTAAAGCATCTTAATGTTCTAACGTTATATATAAACTTCATAAGATTTCAAATTAAAATCATTAGTCTGGGATCAATTATTACTCAATTATGTATTTTAAAAGGCTGCTACTAGGCTGATCTGTTCATTCTAATAGATCAAATTCCTGGAAACAAAATAAGCATATAAGATATGCATTTTAATATGGAAATATTTAAAATATTAATATTCATATATGGATTTAATGATCTTAAACATTTTGTAATTAGTTAACTTTATATAAATTAATATTAAGTATATTAATAAATATAATAAATAAAAATTTTTTATAATTAATTGTACATTTCCTAATGGTAGTCATATGCTTAACCTTTAAGGAACAATGATATCAACCCGTTCAGGTTTGGGGGTTGCCTTCCAGGATGAGTATGAGGAACAGATCTTGCTAGGCAATTGAAGTGTCATGTGACACCTAAATCCCTTTTTAAGCACTGTCTAAAGAGGAAGGTATTGGGTGGCTTCACTCATGTCCCTTAGATTCACATGTAATTCATGTCTCTTCACCCAGATGGCCACATTGTTGGTTTTATATCTCATTCACTTTACAGATAAGTACATCGATTCCTAGATCTAAAAGACATGTGAAGCTGACCAGAGTCCTTTTTTTTTTCTTTTTTTTTTTCCCTTCATAATCCTAAAGCCACACAACCCTTAAAAATTTCTAATTACACTGTGAATATCTCTCAGAGGGATGTGGAATTTTTTTAAGTTTCTTTCTTTATTTTGAGAGAGAGAGAGAGAGAGAGCATGAGCAAGCAGGGGAAGGGTAGAGAGAGGGAGAGAGAAAGAATCCCAAAGCAAGATCTGCAGTGTCAACACAGAGCCTGATGCAGGGCTTAAACCCGCAAACCTGAGCTGAAGTCAGAGGCTTAACCAACTGAGCCGTCCAGGTGCCTAGAAGAGTGAAGAATTTTTAAGTACAGTGTCCAAGGTCATTCTTTGGACACGGAGTGCAATATGAAGGGAAGAAAAATTGTTATGGAACCTGGTCTGGATCACCCAGCGGAAGAAACAAGTGGCACTCAGAGATCTTGGAAGGCAGGAGGTTTACTTTACACTGGTGAGCTCAGAGATCATTCTCCAGAAGTCTGAGCCCAGAGCATCAGCAGAGGGAGTAATTTTAGCCTGTTACTTCCGCTTTCCTCATTAATACACGTGATAAGCAGGGTGGGAAGAAGAACCCGGAAGGGGGAGTCTTTGATCAGGGACAGGAATTTCCTTATCGGTCCTGTTGGCCACCTTATAACAGATTTTTCCCCCTATCATTCCCCCTTTTGATGCCCCTTTAAACAGATCTAGTCTGTATTAGAGGATATCATCTTTTTCCCTCAGTCCCCTGACTTTGCTTGTGACTATTCCTGACAGGTTTACAAAGTCTCCAAAGATGCAGGTGCCCTTCTCCTCAGCAGAGAAGAGGTGAAGTGCCCGTCTGTTCTGGAGGGCATTTCCTGCCAGGGAACTTATTTGGCTCTGTAGGGACACTAGGGAGTCAGCCACTTGTTAGTCCCATAGAAGCGCCTATGCCTCCTATGCCAGTCCCTGTCCCCGTGGCTATTTCTGCCTGTATGAATACGGGTAGCAACACTGCCCATTTAGCCTGAACCTTAAGGCTGAAGGTTAATCTAAGCACAATCTCTTTTTCTTGAAGTGTGAGGCACATACATCAGTACCAACACTTGCCCAAATGGCACTAGCAACCTTATCGGCAGGCAACCTGACAGACCGAAAGAGGTTACATCATATTTAAGCTTTTAAACTCCTCAGATTCTTCCACTGAAGGTGCTCTGCTCTTATAAATGGGGCCCAGATTAGAGGCAATCAATACCAACAGAACATCCTGTCCATAAGAGGAAGGTGAGTGCAAGCAGGAACCTCTCGCTGTTTCCCCAGCTTTCTAGGGTAACCTCTGCCAATCCAATGGCAAAGGGGAAGGACAGTCCATCCTATCGGGACATTCTCCACGCTTCTGCCATGTGTAGACCAGCCAGCTTCCGGGGTGTGGCTGGAGCAGGGCTGGAGATGGGACTTGGGTCAGTCTTCCAAGATTGGGACTCCTCAGGATTGGCCCTCTTGACTCTGGAGTGGTGGGCCTATGGAGTGACGTCTGTATGAGGCCCCATCCACTGTGGTTTGAGAGGGTCTTTTTCCAGTCTTTGACCTAGATGGAGTTCCCTGGTGAGAGGGGTTGTGCAGGGGATCCTAAAGAGATTGGGGCCCTCTCAAAAAGGAAGAAACCTTGAGTTCCTGGTGTGCAACGGACACGCAGGAGAGCCAAGGGCAAGGGGTCTGGCCATGGGAGGTCTGATTCGTGACAGAACTTGGCTAAGGTTCCCTTGAGGGTGCGATTCATCGTCTCCACTTTCCCTGAGCTTTGAGGCCTGTAAGCAGTCTGCCAGGAACGCAGGCCTGTTAACGCTATAGATTGTGGCTGGTAAGCTGAACCCGGGGACAATTTCTTCTTTGAATTCCTGGTGGGGGTCGTGGCACAGATAAGGGAGGGAGCTATGTCTTCCTACTTATTAGCTGCTATCTTGGCGGTTTTGTCTGCTGGACGATTTCCTCCTCATGCTGTAGGGTTGCCTCCCTTCTGGTGTCCTTTGCTGTGTAGCACTGTAACTTCTTTTGCAAGCCTCGAGGAGCTTTAGTATTTCCTCTTTGTTGATTGCCCCATGGATGTGTGGCAAAGGCATATCGGGAGTTGGTTGACTCTCTTGTTCTTGCTAATGGTGAGGGCTCAAATTAAGGCATGTCACTGCATACCCTGCCTTTCGAACGCCTTCTGTGATGAAACTGCCACCATCCCTGAACAAGGTGAGGACTGGGCTCTGTAGGGCCTGGTCGCGCAGATCTGGGCGGCTCGCCAATACTTCATTAGTCGCCTCAGAACAGCCATGATCCGGTTTCTCTTCCTCAGTAGGTAGGAAAGTTGCAGGGTTCAGGGCCCACACTGTTTTAAGAGTGGCCCATAGATTCTCGCAGAGGAGCCCCTGGCATTGTGCTAGCCCAGAGATTGAGAGGCATGTATCTGCCTCCTTAATGAGCAGAACTGCAGCCGCTAGTGCCCTAAGGCAGTGCCCTAAGGCCATCCTGCCTCCCACTGGGTCCAGCCACTGGGTCCAGCCACTGGATCCAGCCTCTTCCTCAGGTGTGCTACTGGCCATTGCCAAGGGCCAACGGTCTGTGTGAGAACCCCACGGGTGACCTTTCCCTTCTCATGCACAAAGAAATTAAAAGGCATTTCTATATTCGGCAAGGCCAAGGGTTGGTGCCTGCCCCAAGGCGGTCTTTATCTCTAGGAAGGCGGCTTTGGTCTCTTCTGTCCAGACAGGGGGAGGGTCTCAGTCTGGGCCTAGTACTCTCTTTCTTTGGGTGACAAGGAAGCCTAAGTATCGGACTTGCTTTTGGCAGATCTGTGTCTTTTGGCATGAGACCTGATGCCTGGAGTCTGACAGGAGTTGGATGGGGTGGGCCCTTGTGCCCTCTGTACAATTCTCTCAGGTACTGCTGGCAAGGAGGAGGTCCTGCAGCGTCTGGCCTCCCTTGGAAAGCAGGCGAGGTCTCCAGTCAGTGTGTCCCAGGGCAGGTGAGTTTTTTTAATGCCCTGTGTCTGGTTTGGTCCACTGAAGGTAAACAAGGGTTGGCACTGGGGGGCCATGCAGAGGGAGAAGAAGGCGTCCTTTAACTCTTGGCAGGTAAACCCGCTGGCAGAGCCTGGGATCTAGCCGAGGAAGGTGTACGGGTTGGGGACCATGGGGTACAAGGCTTGAACTGGTCGGTCCCCTCCTCCTGGCTTCTTAACTGGCAAGGATGGAGTGTTCCAGGGTGACTGGCATTCAGCCAGAACGCCTGCTTTGTTTGGATGCCTGCCTTGCCTCTTCTGGGAGGTGATATGCCATTGTCTCTTGGGTCGAGCCCCTGGGATTAACTCCTCTATGATGGGTGCCCAGTTGTGGGCAAGTTCAGGGGTGTTGTTTTGAGCCCACACAGTGAGGAAGGCAGTTCTGACTTCGGGTGGGCCACTTGGTTGGGCATGAGCACAGAATAACCTCCATTTGGATCAATTGGGGGCTGGTCCGTCCCATACTTGGGCCCCAATTTTGGAAGTATATCCTGGCCGAGGAGAGGGTTAGGGCCCTCAGGTAGGTAGAGGAACTCATGCTGCACCGTGTGCCCCCCAAGTTCACATAAAAATCATAGTTGGGCCACCTACTTTTATTTTGTCTGTGGGCTCACGGGGGCTGGGAAGAAGTGAGCCTGGTCCCCCTTGATCTGAATCTGTTCCTGCTGGCCCTATGACGCCTTTTTTGCAAGATGCTTGTCATTATTGGCTGGGTTTCTGGGACTTTCACCGGTTGGGATATTTATTCTTTTAATGTCCTTTCTGCTTGCAGTAGGCGCATTGACCCCTTGCTAAAGAGGTTCTGGGCCTCCCTCTTTTTGGTGCTGGAACTTCCCTGTCCTTTTGTCATGGCTCTCTTGTGCCTTGGGGTCAAACATGGTGTAAACCTTGTAAAGTGGCTCATAATAATCCCCGGGGATTCTCCTTGCTGCTGGGCATATCCCTGGGCCTCTTAGACCCCGGCTCCAGTCCCCTGGAGGAGAACCTCTTGGTACCAGCAGCTGTAGACTGGCATCAGGAGAGCACCTGTGCCTGGCTAAGGGAGTAATCTGGCTGCTGGTATGGGGGAGAGAGGATCTGCCAAGTCTGGAGGTGCTGGGGAGACTGAACATGGTGGAGTATCGGGAACCAGGGGGTTCATCTGGCGGGGGCAAGATTGGTACGTTCTCTGGATCACCAGGGAGAATTCGTCAAGGTCAGGACTTCTGTTGACCTTCCTTGGGCCACTTTGTCAAGGCAACTAAGACCTTAGGCTGTCCCTGTTTGTTGCAGGTAAATTGCACCCATAGGGGAAGGGTTTGGGCAATCTCTAATGAAGAGTTGATACAGGAACTGATCAGAGTAATCTGGGAATCTGGCGACAACATACCAGATGCAGCGGATGGTTAGGACACCTAAGGTTCATTCTGAAGGCCACCTTACACCAAAAGTGGGCTGTTCTAATTCACATAATTCCATAGTCTCCCAAAAACCCCTTGTTTGCACAGTCCCAACCCCATAATGTCCCCATGAGGCAGTGTCACAAAGACAGACAAATGGGTAGGGGTGCCTTCTCTCATAAGGAGACCAGTCAGATGCCCGTCTGGCCATGTCCCGAAGGAACTTAGGTGATGCTTAGCCATAGTAGTCTCAGCTTTGTGACTTATAATTGGAAACTATTCCAATGCCGCCATAGACTATGCTGTTCACCATGGAATCCCAGATGGGCCCACTCAGACTCCTAGGCTTTTGGGGACCTTAAGGGTCCCCACCCGTGGAGCCACAGAATCAAACCTGGCAGACAAGCCAGACCATTTGCACATTCACACTCATATACACACCAGAAGTTATTATATTCCCTCCCACAGAATTCCTACAGATGAGACCACTGGGGTCCTTGGGGAGTGATCAGCTCCCCCTTCCATCATTATGGGTGCGCAGGACAGAATTGGAGCCCTGTAACAGACCACTGAGGTCTCTGGGGAGTGATCAGCTCCCCCTTCCACTGCTGAGGGTGGGCCAGTGGAGAGCCCCTGCAGGTTTCATGTGAGTGAGACCACTGAGGTCTCTGGGGAGTGATCAGCTCCCCCTTCCAC
>NC_043711.1:31012292-31171164 GCF_006229205.1 Suricata suricatta | reverse complement strand
GGTATCATCCAATCCACTAGATTTCTCTAGTGTTGTGGGTAAAGGAAAAGATGTAACCTCTTCACATACTCAAACACCGATTAATAAAGTCAACAAATATTTACTGAGCAGATTATAAGACAAGGCCCTGTGCAGATGATAAAACAAGGCTTTGCAGACACGGAGGTCAAGATAATAGGCAGAGACCCTATAGAGACCTCACAGCCTTGTAAGAGAAACAGGATACAAACAATAAGTAAATAAAAATAAAGCAGACCAAAAAAAAAAAAAAAAACCCAAAAGACAAAAAACTCAGCTCCACTAAGAGCACTGATGGTATTCTCATGTACGTTATATGATTTAATCCTACCAATTCTGGGAAGTGTTTCTATTTACATTCATGGGAACAGGCTCAGAAGTGAAGCGGTTTCCACCAGATGACAATTAGTAGGTGGTACAGTCAGGATTTAAACCCACGTGTGCCCAAATCGGGGGGACTATTCTTGGAATCTTCTGGTCAACGTCTTCCAGAAAGCACTCACTTTTGTAATCTAAATGGAAAGGTCTAAGACTTGGGTTTCCTTAAGGTTTGGTCACCTCTGAACCCTCAGTCCTGTTAAAGAACAGGAGAGGGGCAAAATGCATCAGAGCCTTAGTAACCCAGACTCTGTGTCTGGATAGAGAGTGATAACCTGCAGCACGCATGCATCTGAAAAACGACAGTCCCTGTAATTGATTATAATTAGATTCAATAGGGAGTTAGCAACTGGTACTCTGGAATGTAGTTAGAAATGTGGCTTTCATTTATATTTACTACTTGGAAAGACAGTGGGAGTTCTTATCTTTCCCTTTCTTTGTCTACTCTGGCTTATGGAAGCAATCGTGTAGCAAACAAGAGATGGGGGTACACTCTTGCAACAGGACCTCTGAGTTGACTGGTCCCGGGCACATTGCTTCCAACCACTGAGCGCCTGTTTCGTCATTGCGAAGGTGAATGCTTGTCCTAAGGAGATCTTTGAGGTTCGCTCTGCCTCTGAAATGCTGTAATAGCAAGGCTAAGTATTTAGTGCTAATTATATTTGTTAGGCTATGTGTTCTGTATGACTAGGCTTAGCTTACGTTTTTTTATGAGACAGATGAATGAGGTTAATAAGAATAGATAATTTAAAAAAAATACTGGATTCCCAGAAGGCATTTTACTGTGAATTTAATTATAGAAAGTGCTAATTGTATCACTCCAAGACTTGAAAGTTGTCCAACTGCTTCATGCACAAAGTAAAGGATAGCTTTAGTCAGCCTCAGTTCTAAACTAGTACCGGAGATGCCAAATAGCTTACTTTCTAGCCATGAAAAGAAAGACAATTCCAGTCCTTGAGCAGAGTTGGTCTCTTTCTTGGTCTTTGGCAAATGAATGCCTGTACGATAGACAAGAAATATACTTTCTTATTTTATTTATCTTTTTAAAGTTTTATCTTTTAATGTTTATGTTTGAGAGAGAGACAGAGACAGAGACAGAGATAGAGACAGAGCATGGTTGGGGGAGGAGCAGAAAGAGAGGGAGACACAGAATCTGAAGCAGGCTCCAGGCTCTGAGCTGTCAGCACAGAGCCTGATGTGGGGCTTGAACCCATGGACTGTGAGATCATGACCTGAGCCAAAGTCAGATGCCCAACTGACTGAGCCACCCAGGTGCCCCAAGAAATACACATTTTTAAATACAGCTCCACTATTATCTACCTACTGTATGCTCTCACTGTAGGGCTGTCACTATGTATGACATCTTTATTACAAATTAGCAAAAGGTACCCCTTTTCAGAAAGTACATCTCCACAGACAACTTGGTGAGCAGGTGGCTCTGCAGGAGGGTATGGTTGGAAAACTGGAGTTTGGGATGAATTACAGTCTCTATTCATGGCCTTGGCTATTTGTGCAGTGCACACACTGCCCCACTGAACAAGGTAGCCCTTCCTTGGCTTGATCACTTAAACTCTTTCTACTTCTCTGAAAAAGTGGACTTTCTTGGTTTTTAAAGACCTTTCTTGGCCTTTCTTCTGCTATGAAGATACCTTCATTTGAGACTGCATGCAGAGGACCTAGAATATTTGAGGGCCTTGATTAGGAGAGAGAATGAGGAATGGAGAGAAAAACCATTTCAGCCTGAAATTAGCAAACAAAGGAGACAAAGTTAGAAGACAAGATTCTACAGATTGATAGGGGTCATTCTTTAATTCCTAGGCCATTGGTGAGAGGGTTTTCCCTCATCATCTGTTTTAAGTATTGAATGGTTAAAACAGATCCAACTGATTGCTCTGTAGAGAATAAATTGTAGGAAGCCTTAATCAGGGTCAGGGGATACTGGTGGCCTGGGCAAGGCTGATGCTGGAGAAAGAGGAATGGATTTTAGAGATATTTATTTATGTATTTATTAAAAATTTTTAATGTTTATATATTTTTGAAGGAGAGAGAGAGAGAGAGAGAGGGAGAGAGAGACAAAACATGAGCAAGGGAGGGGCAGAGAGAGAAGGAGACAGAATCTGAAGGAGGCTCCAGGCTCTAGGCTGTCAGCACAGAGCCTGATGTGGGGCTTGAACTCATGAGACATGAGATCATGACCTGAGCCGAAGTCAGACGGTTAACCGACTGAGCCACACAGGCGACCCAGATTTTAGAGATATTTATAAAGTAAGATTGCCCAGAAATGGTAATGGATTGGGTTGAGGAATGCAGGGTAATATCAAAGGTAAGAATAAAAGCTGACATAACACTTTGATGTGTTGATTTAATCTGTGGAGGAGGCACTCCTCTTTCTCTCCTTTTAGAGAAGAGGAACTTGAAGTGCAGAAAGGTTAAATAACTTGCCCCGTGTCCCACAGCAGAGCTGGGATTTCAAGCCTGAGAGTCTGCATTTTCCATCCTTGCTGAAGCCCGTGGACCTCACCTGGAGATGATTTTGCCCCAGGGGACATGTGGCAATATCTGGAGGCATTAATGGCTGTCACAGCCCAGGGGTAGAGGGATGCTGCTGTCATCTACAGAATGGAAGCCAGGACTGCTGCTAATCTCAGATCACAGGACGGCCTCCGAGACAGAGGACGATGGATCTCGGATCTGCCTCGCCTTCCCAGCAGCCGGGTTGGAAACTCCAACGCTGACCACTGTGTTCTGCTGCCTCTGTGGATACTGCCTGAGCTACACCTTAGACAACTCGTCTCCCAAGACCAGGAGAACACCAGTTTGGGGGACTGCAAGTCGCCTTCTGGATACATCCAGTTGAAGATCCTAAAGACATCCAAGATGAGATGCTATGAGGTACCCAGTTAGAAGATGACTCTGAACCAGGAGGAAGGTTTCCACTATATGGTAAATCTGCTAGCACTTTGAACTGGACTTCTCAGCCTCCAGGACTGTGAGAAATAAGTGTTTCTTGTTTGAAAAGGTAAGACACCCAAGAGCTGGATGCCCATTGAGATCTTGTGTTGGTTGATGGAGGTTCTATTCCTGAAAACTGCACACACCTAAATACCTTATACATTTTATCTTGCTTGTTTACACCCCACCCTCTTCCAGAAAGGATGTAAAGGTGCTTAGGAGGATAAGGAATAAACAAGAGGCCATACAAGTTAAAAGAGGAACCAAAATGGGCTTAACACTGGGGTAGGGCCAGAAACAAGGTCTAAAAGTAGCCCGGCCATCCTCTGATCATTGGGATTCATCAAACTGGCGCATCCTGTCTCTGCGGACCTCACTGGCCCAATACTGCCTCTCTCTCCAGTGGCAAGGCCTCTGTCTCATCTCTGGGCTGTGCTGCAGCAGAGAAGAAAACTGGATGTTCTCACTGTCTTTAATTCCTGCTACATAGCAGGAAAGCAAAAATAGTTGTTCAGAGAATGTCTGGAGACCGAGTTGTGAACAAGACACAGACCTTCCCCATGAAGGCTGTCTTTCTAAGGGGGAGATCAACCCCAAGGCAGGCATTTGGTGCAGACATTCATGGTTTGCTGTTTTTGCTTTTAAAAAATTTTTTTAAATGTTCATTTTTGAGAGAGAGAGAGAGAGAGTGCACAACCCAGGAAGGGGCAGAGAGAGAGAGGGAGGCACAGAATCTGAAGCAGGCTCCAGGCTCTGAGCTGTCAGCACAGAGCCTGCAGTGAGGCTCAAACTCACAAACCTGCAAGATCGTACCCTGAGCCAAAGTTGGACCCATAACTGACTGAGCCACCCACCCAGGTGCTCCATGGTTTTGTTTTTTTATCAGGTAACTTAATCAAAGAGTGTCCAGGTGTCATTTACACTATAACAAAACAAAAGGAAGAGTTGGGATAGCGTGATGTGAAATGTGTTAGATGGTGTGATTGGATGGCCATCTGAGGAGGGAAGGAGGCAGCCAGGACAGAGTGAGCCTAGGGTGCTCTGGGCCCAGGGCACAGCTTGGGTGGCTACTCCTGTGTGGAAAGGGCCTTTGGCAGACCCACAGGGGACCTGGAGCAGGACGAGGGAAGTGAGGCTGGGACACAGGAAGGTAGGATGTTATTCCAAGTACAGGAAGAAGTGATGGAAAGATTGTGTCCTAAAGACCAACAGTTGCGTCTGCATATCTACTTCCCCTTCCTCTTTGTTGCTAAAACACACAAGTGCTTGGGACAGACACAGCTTTGCCAGCTTCGTTTTGAAGATGTCGTCATGTGACTTAAGCGGGTCACTAGAATGGAGGCTGAAGTGCCGCTTTGAAAGGAGGGAATGGCCCCATCCTCGCTGCTCTGTGGGATATAGATGCAGAGGCTGGTGCCCCAGCACCACTGGGGACTTGGAAGCAACCTTAACATGGAAGCTAGAGATAGAGGTGCGGTGATCCAGAGGGTGCCTGGGTCGGACACCACTGAGCTGCCACACCAGTCTTGGGGAGCCTAGCACCAGGTGCTGCTAGGGGAAAGGGAAACGTCTGTCTAATGTGGTTCGTGTTAGTGGTCTGTGAGAGCTGAATCTAATATTAAAGGAGGGAGGTTTTCAGAGGGAAAGGATATGGCTCCGTTTATCATGTAGGAAGTTTCCTTAGGATACTGTGCAGAGAATGGATCAAATGGGAATAATAGCACGGAGATGGGGTCAAGTCTGTCACACCCATTCAGACAAATGCATGAATGAGTGTACAAATGAATGAATGAATGAATGGCCTGGTGCTCATCTTCTCTTTTCTTTGCTTTTCTGTCCCATAGTTAGTGAGCCTTCCATAAAGGCTACTCGGGCTGCTGTAACTGAATATCAAAGACAGGATGGCTCAAACATTTATTTCCCACGTTCTGGAAACTGACAACTCCAAGATCGAGGTCCCTGTAGATTCCGTTCTTGGTGAGGACCTCGTTCCTCCGAGGCAGAGAGGGAGAGCTCTGATGTCTCTTCCTCTTCTTTTTTATTTTTTTTATGTTTGTTTATTTTTGAGAGACAGATACTGAGCACAAGCGGGAGAGGGGCAGAGAGAGAGGAAGACACAGAATCTGAAGCAGGCTCCAGGCTCCGAGCTGTCCGCACAGAACCCGGTGCGGAGCTCAAACTTAGGAACCGAGAGATCATGACCCGGGCGGAAGTCAGATGTCCAATCAACTGAGCCGCCCAGCCGGGCAAGTCCTCTGCTTGAAAGGGCCCTCATCCCATCACCCACCTCATTACCTCATCTCAACCTAATTACCTCTCAAGGCCCCACCTCTAAATACCCTCATTGGGTGTTAGGGCGTTAACGTATGAATAATGGGGAGGGGTATTGAATTTTTGCTTTTACAACAGAACGCTGCTTCTGACACTTCAGGTCACCAAATGGTGGGCTTTGGGTGTTCCCCACCACAAGCACTTCTGCCAAGTAGCCTATAATTTAACTCAATTCTGTCCCTGTCCACGTGGGGACAGTGTCAGACCCCACAGACCAAGGGTTCAGCCCGTCTGCTCCCGCCCACTTCAGATGCCCGTTGCAAGGAACAGGTCCCCAGGCTACCCACAACTTCTGTGTCACATGGGAGATTTTCACAGCCCACTCCTCGGGTTAAGTCATTGTGCTAGAGAAGCCCACAGAGCTCGGAAAAGCGCTTGCTTACGTTTACCAGCGGATGAAAGGATATGGTAAAGAGTAGAAATAACTGCCAGGGGAAGGGGTCTGGAGGGCGAGCTCTGGGCGTGTTAAAGGCACGGGAACTGCGGTCCTCAGGGAACTGAGGTGCGCCACCCTGCTGGAACACGGGTGTGCTCACCAACCTGGAAGTTTCGGAACTCCATACTTGATTCTAGAACACATGCGGATAATACACTACTCCTGTCTTCCCTCCTGATCCCCAAGTCACCAGTGTGGGCAGAAGGAAGAGAGCAGGAATGTCCCAGCCAAACCCAGACCCCAGCACCTGTTGAAGATTTTACCTCACCTTCCACAGAGGGGACAAGTCCCCTCAAACAAGGGCGAGGAGTAGGAAGTGTTACCTCTTTGAGTATTAACCTGGGAAGAGCCCTTCAGGGTCATCGAATCCCCACTTTACAGAAGGGGAAGGTGATGCCCAGAAAGGGAAGGGACTGGCCCATGACCACACAGTGTGTCAGTAGGACAGGATGCATAGAAAGTAGAAGCTGGAAGAAGGTATGAAAATTGTATACCCTCCCCCCTCATTTAGATAAGGGGAAATTGAGGCCCAGAGGGGAGGTAGTGACAGCTAGGACAAGAATTCAGGACGGAGTTGCCACTGTGCCTGCACTTAGGATTTGGTGTTCTGCTCCCAGGTCTGGAAATTCTCATTTTGCCTCTCAATTTGTATTTGCAAGGGAGGTCTTACGGGACAGCAGAGTGAGTCCTGAGGGCTGGGGGCCTCAGTTTGTGTGAAGCCCTGCCTCTCACTGCCTCCCCAGGTGGGGTCTGAGCCCCTGGGGGTCCCACGCCTGGCCCCCTCTGCTCCTCCCCACTCTCCCTGCCCCATCCCTACGGCAGCCACCCCCGGGGGCCTGTGGATGGGGAGGGTTGGCACACACGCCCTACAGCGTCTCAGGGAAGGGCATGACTGCAGCCATTTCTGCCTGAGGTTGGCAGGTCTGTGGCATGTCCACTGGGCAGCCCAGCAGGCCTGAGCCTCTTCTTGGCCCTGACTCAGGAAGCCAGTACATCCTAATACGGAGGATGCACGTTTTGGGGGCGCCTGTGCATCGTGGGTTGGAGTGAAGGGCCTATGGGAAAGGCCTTGTACTTCCCTCTCACCCCGTGCACTTGGTGGTTGTTGAGTCTGCAAAGGAACCAAAGCCTTGCATGTTAGTACCTTGAACTGCACCTCTTCCCTTCTTTCTGAACAAGGGGCTCTGCATCTTGTTTTGTTCCAGAACCTCAAATTAGGCTACAGGTCGGGACTCGGGACTTTTGATTGCTCCTCCCATCAGCCTCCAGCTCCAACTGGGCAGCACTAGCTTTTTAATAGTCAAGCTACTATGCTCCAGACCCTGTGCTAAGCACTTTTCTTATATTTCGTGTCTGAAGGCTTGCAAGAACACAGTGAGGTATGTACTGCTAGCACACATTGGACCCAGTAACACACGGTAGACTCATTTTAAAGGTGGGGAAGGGGGAGGCACAGACAGGCGATGTAAACGTGCCTAAATCCAGCAGCGGACGAGCAAGTGAGGCAGGCTTCCCGCCTAGGCAGCATGTCCACTTGTCCTGCCCTGATCTGTGGACGGTGGGGCCGGAGGAGGGAGGCACAGTGTCTGGGAGCTGGCTTCCCTGCCTCTGCCCCCTACCTCCCCCCCGCCCTCCGCCTGCTTTCGGGGGACGTGTGTTCCTCCCAGCCTCAGCCACTCGCCCGCCCTGGGCCCTCTGAGGGGAGGAGACCACGTGGTCCAGATCACCGTGTAACCAGGCAACCGTTCCAAGATGCTGCTTTTCCTTCACGCTCTTTCTGCCTTGTTCCGTATCTGTCAGGCAGGCATGGCTCCTGGGAGCACCCAGAAAATCATCCTTAAGAAATGAGGCTGACTGGGGAGGCCTGCGGGGATATTTCATATTCATCTCTTCCAACCCTGTGCTCCAAAGTCTTGAACTTGCCTGTTGAGGATTCTGAGAGAATGGTGGGAATCCAGATTGCCTGGGATTGGATCTTGATGGAGAGGGAGGGGGGGTATGGGGAAGGCAGGCCGGGGCGATGTTTGGTGTAATGTTACAGTCAACCCGTGGCTGCTCCCCAGACCCCCCTGCTCCCCCAGGATGGAGATTCAAAGACCTTGCTCTCTGAGGCAGCTTGAAGCTTAGAAATCTGCCTACCGCTCACAGTTCTGCCGTCAGATACATGAGGGGATGGCCAAGATTTCTTGAGCTTCTATTCTATTCCCTGTGCCAGACATTAGGGAAAGAAAAATTAGCAAATCAGACCCCATTCCAGTTTCACAGATGGGAAAACAAAGTCTCAGACAGGCAGAAAGGACCTGTCTCTAGCCATGACAGCCTCTGGATGCCACTAGCAATGCTGCTTTTATTAGACCAAAGGAATTTAGGAAGCTTCGAGGCCAGGGGAAACTGAGGAACAGGGAGGCAAAGTGTCTCCTCCCAGGCCATATAGTTTGCTTGCCTTCAAGGCCATCAGGAACTCCTTGAGCTCACTTTCGACCTGTTCTTGGCTTCAGTAACTGTTAGAACTCCAGACCGCCTATTCTCGGAAGCCTGCTGCATGGGCTAATGTCCGTGTGTGTCCAGAACAGTAGTTCGGCAGTAGTAGCCGCCCAATGGGGTAAAGACTTGTTCCTGCCTCATAAGAGCAGGGGATCGAGGATAATGACTTCATCTCTGGGTCTCAGTTTCCTCCTCTCTAAAATGGGGATAATAATACTGATGTTATAGGATTATTATAAAGATTAAATGTGATCATTTGTGTCATGTGTTGAATACAATGTTGAATACTCTTTGTGTTCAATTTGTTTTTAAGTTTGCTTAATTATTTTGAGAGGGAGTGTAGGCAGGGGAGAGGCAGAAGGAGAGGGAGAGAGAGAATCCAAGCAGGCTTTCAGCACAGAGCCTGATGCAGGGCTCCGACTCACGGACCATGAGATCATGACCTGAGAAGAAATCAAGAGTCAGACGCTTAACCGACTGAGCCACCCAGGCTCCCACGTGTCCGACTTTTATGACGGATGGTTTCAAATCCTCAACCAGGTAAAGAATGGGGTTTATATCATACTCTTTGTTTCTTTCTTGGTAACCCCGAAGCCTAGGACTGTGGTTTTAAAACGGTAGATACTCAGTGTATGTTTTCTCAGTAGAATTTTGAAAAGTGTCGAAGTGAAGTCAAGGTAGACCCCAAATGGACAAAGCTGTGGTCCTCGCTTAGCTAAAATTGAATGTAAGCGATTGGTCATCTAGCCTCGCCTTCCTTCCCTTGTCTCCCCCCAGACCGCCAGTCTTCTCTCACGGGGACCCTGGACCTGTCATTTCCTCCGTGATGTGAATTTAATATGAGAGTGCCTCTCTCCCCAGTCTTCACAGTCTTCTCTACAATTATGGAAATTCTCCCAACAGAAAAAGGAGGCGAGCCAGGGTGGAGGGCTCCTGACGGAGCTCAGGGAATGAGCCAGAGACCGGCTGGCTAGTCCCTAACCTCGACATCTAGGCTCTCTTTCCCAGCTTCCCTGGCTGCCAAGCGTGACCACGTGACTGAGTTCTGGCCAGTTGCTGTGCCCCACTTCCAACCCTGGCCCCTCAGACTGTGCATGTACTGTCCCCTCCCCCAGCCATGATGGGAGGTCCCCCAAGGGCTTCTCCTCATCGGGATCACTGAGTTTGGACTTTACCAAAGGGATGAACTTCTGTTATGTTCAGCCATTGAGTTTGAGGAGGGAGGTGGTTATCTGTTACAGCATCTACTGTTATCGTAAGTAATACAGTCATGAGGCAGGTGATCACAAAAGGAAGTTGAGTCAGCTGCCCCCTGGTATGTAAGGCCAGGGCAGCTGATGCAGGAAGCCAGCCAGGATTCAGATTCTTCCCCATTTCCTACCTGCACTTTTCTCCCAAAAGCTCTGAGCAAGCTACTAAAAAAAAAGGAAACAACAATCTTTCAAGTTGAGGCACCCATGATTACTTGATCATTTTCTTCTAACGAGATTCTGGAAGAATCAGAGAGCTGGAAAGTAGGGCAAGGGTTCTTTGATTTCAGCTCGGGTTTTTTATTTTTGCCTTGGCTGAGAGTTTAGAGTTAAAAATTCCCTGAGGGAAGAGTTCTTCAGGCTCTCCCTTTGCCGCCTGTCCCTCCTTCCTCCCCTCCCTGCCTCCTCCAGGGGAATGTGGCAGCAGGCAGCCTGGGATCCCAGCTGGCCCTGCGGCTTTTAGCTGTGAGACCTCAGCCCAGTTTCTCTCACCTCCCCGGGGTCCTCTGTCCCCACCTCTGTAAATTGAAGATACTGCCAGGGCCTTGCCAAGGCCTTGCATGGATTAGAGATACAGCTACAGCGTTCAAAGACCCACCTCAGAGGGAAAATGGCTCCTGCTTGTATTCTTACTACTTCTAAAGCTTACCTTCTCTAAATCTGGGTTTCTCTTCCACCCTTCACTCCATGACCATTTATTGAGCACCTGTTATGTAACAGGTAGCGAACAAAATGACCAAGTCTGCCCATGTACAGCTTGCGTTCTGGCAGAGAGGTAGATCTAATAGAAGTGAGCAGAGACATAAAATAATTGCAGACTGTAACAAGTGCTATAAAGGAAATGAGCAGGTTGCTGAGAAAGATCGTAAGAAGGAAGGAGAAGTGGGGTGGGGGGTGGTGCGCCTGGGTGGCTCAGTTGGTTAAGCATCTGACTTTGGCTCAGGTCATGATCTTGTGGTTCATGGGTTCAAGCCCCATGTCAGGCTCTGTGCTGACAGCCTAGAGCCTGGTGCCTGCTTTGGATTCTGTGGGTCCCTCTCTCCTTGCCCCTCCCCTGCTCATATGCATGCTCTCTCTCTCTCTCTCTCTCTCTCTCTCTCTCTCTCTCTCTCAAAAATAATCATTTACAAAATTAATTTTAAAAAAAGGAAGGAAAAGGTGAGGTCCATGTTGAATAGGGCAGTGAGGGAAGGCTACTGTGGCATTTCTATTAACCTCAGAGACTGGGAGGCAACCAGACAAGAGATGCAGTGAAGAAGGAACCCTCTGGGTGGGAAACTGCTGGTATAAAGGTCTGTAAGTGTTCAGGAGGCCAGTGTGAGCAGATGTGGGGGGGAGGGACCCCGAGAGAGGACAGGCCACATCCTGCCAGGCCAGCTATGGTATAGTAGGAGAATTTTGAAATGTGCGTAAGTGTAATGAGAAGCCATTTGAATAGGGAGTTTGTGTTCCAAGTTCTGTTTTTACAGTCCTGGGTCTCTAAGCGTGGTCCCCAGACCAGCAGCTTCTGCATCAGCTTGGAAGTTGGGAGAAATGGAAATTCTCAGGACCACCCCAGACCTATCAAATAGAAACTCCAGGGTGGGGCCCAGCAGTCTGTGTTTGAGCAAACCTTCCAGGTGACACCAGTTCTACCTGTCTGGACTAGACGCTCAGTGGTTCCCAGTCCTGGCCTCACAAAAGACTCATCCAGGAGCTGGGGCGGCTCAATAGGTTATGTGTCCGACTCTTGACTTTAGCTCAGGTCATGATTTCATGGCTCGTGAGTTCGAGCCCCACATCCAGCTCTGTGCTGACAGCCTGGAGCCTGCTTGGGACTCTCTGTCTCCTCCTCTCCTTCTTCCTCTCCCCCACTCGTGCTCTCTCATAGAGAGAGAGCTTTAATGATCTATGAATGTCGAGAGACCTCCATCTCCAAGACCTTGACTTACTAGTCTGGGGTTAGCATCTAGGCATCGGTGCTTCCTTAAAGCCCCTAGGACGTTCCAGGGGCTCCGTGGCCAGCATCAAGATTGTACTGCTGGCTACAGCCTGGACTGGAGGGAGAGGGCACAGATTCATGAAGACCAAGTAGGAGGCCAGGGAGGTGGCCCAGGTCGGCCATGCTGGCGGCTCAGACTGGGGTGGTGACAGAGAAGGAGGAAGATTTCAATATTTGTAAGAGACGAAAACCAATAGGACTTTTAGATAGGTCGGATGTGGAGACAGAGGTGGGACTTAATTCAGCATCAGAGTGAAGATGACACCAGTATGACAGTGGAGACCCTGTGCTGGTAGGTGGCCTGCAGCTAGGAGAGCCTGGGAGCATGGACTGGACATTGAGAACGGGCACCTGAAGAGCTACACCTTCTCCATCTGCTTGGCAGTTAAGGCAGCAAAGATCACAGCCAAGTTAGCAACGCGAAGTTTATCCTGAACGACAGATAAGAGGAGCCACAAAGTGTGCAATGTGAAAGAATCTTCCTTTTTTCCTGAATGTTCTGGTGGGTCGTTTCTGTTTTATAACCAAGTTGCTCCAGAATGCTGATGGACAGCGGCAGGGAACACCCGGCTGACTGATGTATTCAGGAGTGACCAGCAGGGGGCGCGCCAGACTCGGAAATGTGCATTGCAGGGTGTGAGCTGAATCTTGCGGTTTCCAACTTAACTGAGAAAGAGATTCACTCTGGAAATAATAATCATATCTACATTTCTAAACAGCTTGTATGTACCCAATACTGTACTAATGCTTTACGTGTACAGTCTCACTTAATCCTGATAGCTCTTCAAGGCGGATGCTGTAAATGTCTCCACTATATGTCCACTCAGAGTGAATATGTGACTTGGTCATTGTCACACAGCTAGATGATGGCGAAACTGGGCTTGGTCTTCTTGCTTGTCTGACCCCAAAGGCATGTGGACACGTGTCTACCAGAAGGGCCACAGCAGCTCTTTCTTAGCTCTGGTGGTGCTTTTACTGAATCTTGGGGAAATGCCCTGGGAAGGTGACATCACCTGAATGAACAAAAAGCCTTTGAAATCAGACTCCCATGGTCCTGGGGGCACCTGAGGGGCTCAGTTGGTTAAGCATCCGACTTCAGCCCAGGTCATGATCTCATGGTTGGTGGGTTCAAGCCCCATGTCAGGCTTTGTGCTGAGCGCTCAGAGCCTGGAGCATGCCTCTGTTTCTGTGTCTCCCTTTCTCTCTGAACCTCCCCTGCTCACACTGTGTATCTCTCTCCTAAAAATAAATAAACATTAAAAGAACAAAATAAAGAAATCAGACTCCATGGTTCTGCAACTCACTTGCTGTGTGAGGGTGCGAAAGTTACCTAGTCTCTCAGTGCTAAAGTTTCTTCTTCTCTAAAATAGGGTGAGAGGGTGTTATCTAACTGACTCAGATCTTGAAGCCCAGAGGAGATGGTCAGTTAATGACAGCTTTTCTGCCCACAATGATTTCACAGGGGGTAGAAACATCTGTGGAAGTCCGAGAACTGTGCTGTCCAACAATATGCTGTCATGATGGAAACACTATCTGACTGCACTGTGTAATATAGGGTAGTCTAGCCTCATGTGCTACTAACCAGTTAGAACTGACTTTTAAATGTTATTTAATGGGAATACATTTATTTTCTTATATATTTTTAAATGTTTTATTTTATTTTTGAGAGAGAGAGAGACAGCATGAGCAGGGGAGGGTCAGAGAGAGAGGGAAACACTGAGTCTGAAGCAGGCTCCAGGTTCTGAGCTAGCTGTTAGTACAGAGCCCGACGCGGGGCTCAAACCTACAAACCATGAGATCATGACCTGAACCGAAGCTGGACGCTTAACCGACTGAGCCCCCCAGGCGACCCTACTTGTAATACATTTAAACAAACACTTGGGGTTGGTGGTACTGTATTGGAGAGTGCAGGTCTAATACAGATCTAAGCTCAAGGTCTGTGTATCCTCAAAACCCCTTGGGTGTTAGATAAAATAAGCCTTGTTCAACATTTAGAACCTGGCACACAGCAAGTGCTCCATGACTTTGAGCTTGTCTGATAGAAAGAAAAGGGAAAGGGCATCAGCACACAAAGCCACGTTCTGCACTGAACAAATTTTGTTAAACTGTGGGACTGAACTCTCAGACTTCCTCATGGAAAACCTCCCAGTCAAGCCAGAACTCTTGGAACATTTCTTCGAGATGTATTTAGTGGGGATAAAGGAAAAAAAAAAAACCTGTGTTCTAGGTAATAATATGAATATTCAAAACAAACTCCCTTCACTCATTCCCTGACTAAGGAAACACGTTCTCCTTTTCTGTGCCCTCTCTTCAATTTTCTCTTGCGATATTATAAACCGGACCGCTTCTTAGAAAGTTTTTAAAAATTTTTTAATGTTTTATTTATTTTTGAGAGAGAGTGCAGGATCAGGAGAAGGACAGAAAGAGAGGGAGACACAGAATCCGAAGCAGGCTCCAGGCTCTGAGCTAGCTGTCAGCACAGAGCTCGACAGGGGGCTTGAACCCACGACCTGCGAGATCATCACCTGAGCCACTCAGGCGCCCCTAGAAAGTTTGTTAAAGGCCTAAAATGTAAATAAAACAACTGATCCTTAGGAAACAGTACTTGGTCACACATTTCTCAGTTCTAAAATTTCATCTCTTTGGCCTTCACCTTTAAGCAGGGGTTGGTCGGCAAATCCCAGGATTCAGTGTTTGTATCTTGCGGCTCATAACAGAGTCATGACTAGTTCCTTCCAGGGAGGTCCCTGTCGGTGGACACTGTTGCTTATTTCTACCCAGGGGTGATTTCTATTCTGACAGTATTAGGACCAATTTGCTTTGCAGCCAGTTGACCGGAGTTCATGGGCACCTTCTTGCCTGTGTATTCCTGAGATGTGTAGTGTTTTCCTTGTGGACTGGCGCTCTGGGCTGCTGGCTGTGCCTATGTGATGTGACGCCCCTGTCACCCAGGCTCCCCTGTCTGCTCGCGGGGCTGGCGTTGCCGAACTCAGCTGCCTGGCACATCCTGTCCTTTCATGGCATCCTGAAGGTACCCTCTGGGTGCTCAAACTTGATACATAGTCCCTGGAACAGGACCTATGGTTCTAGAAACAAGTGGGCCTTCCTTTGGCGTGTATATGCAGTCTGGTTTTGCTGTATTTATATTTCTGGTTGCTCCGTGAAACTCACTACTAATGTTTACCACCTCCTCCAGACATCGCTTGGGTTCAAGATGTTCGCTCATTGTTCCCGAACCATAATTTCTCAATTCCAGTCTCTTTCAGACTAACCACTTACCTGTTCTCCTTCCTTCCCTCCTTTCTTCCTTCCCTCCTTCCTTTCTTCCTAGTAGGTAGTCACCGTGATTGTAAACGCTAGAGTCAGACTGCATTGATTAAATCATGGCTCCTCTATTTACTAGTGACATGACTTTACCTTTCTAACCCTCCGTTTTCTTGTCTGTATAACGGGCATAATGGTTGAGTTGTCATAGAATTAAGCAAGATCTTAAGAACAAGATCTGTATAGTCTGAGTCTCCTCTAACTCTATTGACTGTGATTATTATAATGCCCAGGACACTCTATAACCTTCAGTTTCTTAGGTTTCTAAAGACCCTCTTCTTGCCCTTGCAGATGGCAGGTGAGTCCCTGTTCTCCCATCACTACCCATGATCCTGAGTGACCTTTTGATTCCTGGTCTTTATAGAAATCCTTCATTTCCACGGGCCCAGTATAGTGTGAGAACGAATTGTTACCTAATTCTTATTTATAGTTTGCTTATTCCCCACAGTCACTGATAAAGAATAGCAAAAAGGTGCCTGAAATTGTATTATTATTTTTAGTAGCTTCTATGAAGTCTTGGATATTCAGAGTACCTCAGGGGGAGGCAAAGAGGCCGGGAATCTTTTCTTACCGAGGAGATGCGCCCAGCAGGAGGGAGAATTTGATACAAGTTCTAAGAGGCAGACAGAACAGAAAAGTACAAAGCGCTTTACACAGGAAGGCTCTGTAAGCTTCTGTGGTTTTACAGTGGATTTGATCAGGACAGACCAGCAGTTAGCTCCGAGACTTGGGAAGATCGGGGGCAGTACATTCTCCAGGTGTGTGTGTGTGTGTGTGTGTGTGTGTGTGTGTGTGAAATTCACTGAGAAAGAGATGAGCATGCGGTTATAACACGCATTTTCTTGATGCTGTTTATCTCATTTCTATTTTCTCAAGGGTCCCCCGAAATAGGGGTGCCTGGGTGGTTCAGTCGGTTGAGCGTCCAGCTTCGGCTCAGGTCATGGTCTCAAGGCTTGTGGGTTCAAGCCCCGCGTCGGGCTCTGTGCTGACAGATCAGAGCCTGCGGCCTGCTTCAGATTCTGTAGCTCTCTCTCTTTCTCTGACCCTCCCCTGCTCGCACTGTCTCTCTCTGTCTCTCAAAAATAAATAAAAAACATAAAAAAAGAGTCCCCCAAAATAGCAGTTTATGCACATTTGTCTTCTCATCAAATTTCGCTTTAGCAATAGTTGGGAAAACACAACCAGATGCTTTCTTTAAAAAAAAAAAGACATCTGTATATTGACATCGATGTCAAAATTAGTAGTCACTCTCCAGAAAATCATGTTTTTCAGTTCAGTTAATAATTAAATTGACCCAGCCACCTCTTAAATTCTGGGCCCACGCAGTGGGGGATAGGGAGTAGTGGCATGGTGCTGAACCCTGACCTGGCCTCGGGGAAATCAGCCTACCAACCTGTTCTTTCTTACAGTTCCCGGGAGAAATATGCACTAAGCCAGGTTTTCTATTTAAACAATTAAACTTTAATTACCTAAGTCAGATATGAATAGATTCTCCTCTAAAAAACTTAGTATGTCACAGACTTCCAGTTCCCCTACACCATTACGCCTAATTGTGATTCTGACCCTCCCTCTGGGTGTTACAAGGTCTGGGTGTATCTGTCTAGAACCTTCCCTTTTGTGTTTTTCTGCATATGTGCGTACACACAGAAAAGAAGTAGCATTGTTGAGTGTTTTTTCTCACAGACCATTTTCTCCTTGATTTTTCCTGGCCCCCTGCTCTGGACAACAAAGGCTAACTGAATCGCTCAATGGACATATTTCATCTTTCATTCCTACAGGGGAGTAGGGAATTAACTTAAGCCCTTGTAGGATACATGTTTGAAAATTACTTCCTAATATGGTGGGGGCTAATTTATTTCATCTCAACTTATTGATTATAGTTTGTCATTGTAATTTGTTGATCTTGAGAAAATTAAGGGAAAAAGTTTCCCCTAGGATGCTCTGTTCGTAGAATTCATGCTAGAAAGATTTTAGATTGCATCCATTTACATGTCCAGGCACCAGAGGGGACAGGATTGGACTCCCGTCTCCTGTGTTCTGGTCCACGTGCTCTTCCCTACCCCACGCTCACGGAGTCCTAGAACTTGGTTGGTGGGGAGCATGTCACAAATGACCAAGGAAAGAGCTCCCCAAGGGAATAATACAGTGAAATAAATATTCAACGAACACAAGACTTACTTATTTTTCTTTTAAAATAAGCAACAGAAGGTAGAAGGTATCAGACCCTACCCTACATTCACCTTCAGTAATAAAGAAATATGATCTCCCATGTTCACCCCCTTTCTCTATCCCGGCCCGCTCCTGTCTGCCACCCTGTCTCAGTTGCGCTCTCTTTCCTGAATCCATTTCGGTCTTCAGTAACTTTCTGCTTTGAATTTCTTAATAGCAAAGCTAATTGCCAATGTTGATTATGCTTATTCTGCAAGGGATAAAATGGAGAGCTTACCGTACATTTTCTAATTTTTCCTCTCAGAACACTAGATGAGATTGGTACTGTTATTGTCCCATTTTACAGATGGGAAAACTGAGACTCAGAAAGCGTAGGGACCCCAGCCAAAATCTCTTAGCAGTAAGTGCCAGTACTAGGATCCAGCTTTACTTGTTCCTTAACTCTGAAGCTCACACTCTCAACTCGACCCTAGACATGTTCAGTTACTTTTTGAAAGAAGCAAGAAGAAATATTCAGGGTAGAATGGGCAGAACACGTACAGACTGTTAACAAGCTCTAGAAAACTGCCCTGTAAGCAGTAGGAGCTCAATAGTGGAAATACGAAATATTCTGAAGACCATTAATATGTGTGAAGCACCTAGAAGTCTATCTGCAACCTAAGTTCGAAATGAGTATTAGACGTTATTATTGATGTGTGGGGCTGTGTCTGTGTTCATGCCTGCGGATGTCTCGGAGACAAGGCCTTTCTTGTCCAGAGTCCAATGTCATGGGGGCCAGGGATGCGACAGAGATGCTTTAAATCGACTGCCCTGCAGGGTGCTTGGGTGGCTCAAGTGTCCAACTTTGACTCAGGTCATGATCTCGTGGTTCATGAGTTTAAGCCTCACACCAGGCTCTATGCTGACAGCTCAGAGCCTGCTTCCAATTCTGTGTCTCCCTCTCTCGCTGCCCCTGCCCCCTTTCACTCTGCCTCTCTCTCTCAAAAATAAATAAACATTAAAACAAAATTAAAGCGACTGCCCTGAACTACCACCTCCAGGAAGCTAGAGGGCTTGGGCTTGCTAACAAAACCATCTGGGCTCTTTGAAGAGAAGGTTTGAGTCCTTTCATAGGACTAAGGTTTAGAGTTGGGGACCTTCTCCCGCATTTTGTTTCCTTTCCTGCAGAGCACAAATACTGTTACTGCTTTCTTCCTGGACTTCTACGCCTTCGGCTGTTTGTCCTTTGCCCTGTTACATTTCCTGTACGTGGGTCCCTTTAACCTGTATTTGAAATGTCAGTCATTGTTCGCCACACCTTCGGGGCCAAGCTGCACACAGCCCAAGTAGACATCAAACCATGTAATCTATCTTTTACCTTCCCCAGACATGATGAGTCAGCTAGGATAGGATCGGTCATAATGTCATGTTGAGTCTGGCCACCAGCTTGGGTCATGCGCAAGATAAGGAAGTAGATGAAAAAACCTAAATGGGACAATGTGGTGGCTCCCTTCTTGGGTCTCCAGTTCTATGTCCATTGGCACCTCACTAAACTGGCTCCTATTAACATTTATTTATATTTGAGAGACAGAGTGTGAGTGGTTGGGGGTGGGGGCACAGAGAGAGAGGGAGACACAGAATCCGAAGCAGGTTTCAGGCTCTGAGTTGGCAGCACAGAGCCCCCTGAGGGCTCAAACTCACAAACCATGAGATCACGACCTGAGCCAAAGTCAGATGCTTAACCAACTGAGCCACACAGGTGCCCCTCTGTCTCCTATTCTTGATTCCACAATCTGTTTTCTTTCCTTCCTTCCTTCCTTCCTTCCTTCCTTCCTTCCTTCCTTCCTTCCTTCCTTCCTTCCTTTCTTTCTTTCCTTCCTTCCTTCCTTCCTTTCTTCCTTCCTTTCTCTTTCTCTCTTTCTCTCTTTTCTCTCTCTCTCTCTCTCTCTTACTTGAGTTAAATTGAGTGAGGTTTTTGTTAGGTGGATCTAGACAAGCTTTTACTAGGATACTTCCTAATCAGGTAATTAAATTCTTTGAGGCCATTGTCCCTATGTGCCTCTCACAGTGTAAGATGCTGTCTAGTGCATTGTAAGTACTCAATAAGTATTTGTTTCTTGATGTTGGAGATGTCACAGAGTGGAAATTTCCTTGATTGGTGGATTTGGATTCTTCTTTGTTTTCTTGAGGGAGAGAGGCCACGTGGCAATAATAGAAGTCATTCATTTGTTCATCCAAAGACATTTATTCTATGTAATAGAAATTCAAAGGTGAAACAAGGTTCAGGTTCTGCATTAGAAGCCTCTCTATTGAGCAGAGATGCCACAGCCAGCAGGTGCATTGCAGTTTGATTGGGTAGTGAAAACTGACTGACATGTGCCCTGTCTGTAACTGCTGTGATCTTTGGACACTCTTGCAAACTCCAGGAACTCTAGAAAACTCAGATGTGAATGCCAGCACTCCCGCCGGCCATGGCCTTCCCAAGGACCTGTGATGGAGTGCACAACCTCATGGTGATGGATAAGTGTCCAGACCCGACCAAACACTAACGTAGAACTCCTTCCATTTTGTATCTGCATTGTTCATTCCAGCTTGCTAGTCACGTCTGAATTCAAGACTGGTCCACGTTGCCTCTGTTATTAGCATGGGGAGGATTACCTTTCTCCAAGATTTCACAACGAGTTGGAATATGCTCACAGTCAAACGGTATTTCCTTCCTTTTGGTCTCCCCTCACTTGGTGGGCTAGCTTTGCATCATGGCTGCGATCCCCTTCTGCCCGCCCTGCCCCCCGCAGTTTGAAAACTCATAGTATTTCCCATGGCAAAGGTGCAAGCCTCTGTCACTAACCATAAATGCATTGAATGAGATATTATGAATTATTGAATGATCAGTTCATAATTTAACATGTATCTTTGATTATCATCCCTCAGGCGACGTCTTGAGAACAGTGAAAATAAAGTAGATCCAGTCGGTACCTGTTGTTACCTTGATCTTGGAATCCACTGGGGAAGACAGTGTTCAGCAGAGGGTTACACAGATGACAGGACCAATGACATTGTCACACGAGGTGTGAAAGAAAATTGCCAAGTTGTCTGAGATCATATAATAGAAGGGGCGATGGATTTGTGTACCTAAAAGATGTCACAAAGTCCCACTGAGGCTGAGATCTCTGTAAGAGTAAATCAGGTAGGGAAGGAGGTGAGAGCATCTGGATTCGGGGAAGAATGTGTCCCGAAGCTCCAAGCAGGGAGGAATAGCCTGAATAACATGGTGGCATCAAATTTTCACCTTTCAGAGAACAAATGCTCTGTTTTATCCAAAATAACCGGCTGATAGGCAGAATGTCTCAATTGAATTAGAAACCGTTTTACTGACATCAAGGTGTTTAAAAATATGAGCAGTGATTTTGAAACAGTCGCCCCACCTTCTGGAGAGCAGAACCTCACACAACCCCGTGACCCTGGAGGAGCTTTCCAATACACAGGAGCCACTGAGGCCTGAAGATTCCTGGTTTTCTTTTGTGAACTATTGACCTCCCTGAGTTGGTAGAGACAAAAGCAGCCAAGTCCCCAAAGTATAATATTTAGGGGGAAATAAGCAGAAATGTCAGTCAAGCCTGAAAACTACTGCTGAAAACTGCTGCTCTTTCTGCTCCTTGGATTTGGGACTGCTTCTTCCCCACTCCCACTACTGCCATCATCATCATCATCATCGTCATCATCACGACCACCGCCATCCGCACCATCATCACCATCACATCACCATCACCGTCACCACCACCGTCACCACCACCACCATCACCATCTTTATCCTCACCACCACCATCTTCATCACCTCCACCATCACCATCTTAATTACCACCACCATCAGCACCACCACCAGAGTAGTAGCAGCAGTTAACACTTAGCCATTATTTCGGTGCCGGGCATTATGCTAAGAAGTACAGTGCATCATCTCATCAGATCCTAACCATACCCCATAAGGTGGGAACTGTTCGTTTGAACAATGTGAAATTGTCAACATTCAACCATTTTATGACATATAAAAGTGATCATTTCATATGGTTGAACCGGTGGGTTTAGAAAAATTGTGTGTGTTTTTATAACTGGGTAATGGCTGAGCTGAAAGACCCACCCTGAATGTATCGATACAGCGTGGCTGTGCTTTTGCTGAGGAGGGAGGAAAAAAATAAATAGCATAAAGTTTGTGGCTTTTCTCTTCCCCTGTCCTAGTTATCTCCTCTGTGTGTCTCGTGGGTTAAGAGAGGAGAGAAAAGTCGTAAGATCCTTAAGTCTGAAGATACTCCAGCAATTCTTAGCCTCTTCACTCTGCCGTGCCATCCCCTACTCTAATTCCATCTAAATCTGATTTTTCCCATGAAAGGTAATCATTGGAACACGCTACACAAAAGTCCAGGGGAAGGGTAGCTACAGGCACAGCCAGACTCAGGTTCTCAAACAATGCTGATAAAACCCTGTCTGTGGACCACTCGGGTCAGCTATGGACTGTTCCAGGCCCCTATCCCACAGCCTAACACCCCCACCAGAGAGAAAGAGAGAGATGAAAGGCTTAGGTGGGGGTGAAGAGAGAGAGAGAAAAGAGGGGAAGGTACTGCTTTTTTTTTTTAGTACTTACAACAAAATCCTAGGATGCCCATTGGTTTGCATATGTCACATACTCATGCCTTGGCTGGTGATGGCCACAGTTCTATCAGTGTTCTTTATATGCATTACCTTAACTCTTTCTCATAAGAGCCTTCTAGAGTTGGGGCTATTATTATCATTCCATTTTATAGAAGGGAAGAGTGAGGCACAGAAATGATAAGGTAAGTAGCTCAAGGTCACACCCTAGTAGGGTCTGGCCCCACCACACTGAGTGGCTGTCTGACTAAGGTTACAGACTGCAGGGACTGGCAACTAAGACTGATGTCCTGCCCTGGAGTGGGAAGACAGCATGCAGGACCAGCCGTATGGGGCCAATTGTCCCTCAGCTGCCTGGAATGAGGGCTGGGGAAGCTGATTTCCCAAAGGAACCCTGGGTGCTCTTACCCAGGATAAGGGAGTTTGGGTGCCAGGCTGGGGACACAACTGCCCTTGACAATGAGACTGTAGAAAAAGTTTTTACAGAGAGGATATTTTTCTCTCCAATCTGATGTTGGGCCCCAATTTCAAAGAACAGGAGGCTATAAAAAGGGGAAAGGAAGAAGTACTAATTAAAAGGTCCCTGTGGGCTCTGGGGTCAGAAAGAACAAAGAATTCTAGTTAGAGAGGCTCACAAACTGGTGTTAACTACCAGGGCTCTGGTACAGGGCAGATGTTCAGGCCAGGGACCTGAGATGGGGGATGGAAACCCTCTAACTTCTTTCTCATTTGTAAAATGGCAATAAAATACTGACCTCTCGGGTTTCCTGGTAAGATTAGATGTTCTAATATATGGTGATCCCCTACCCTAGTGCTTGGCATGTGGGTCATTCTCAATATATGGTCATGGCTACAGTTGTTGCTAAGGCCATTCAAAAAATTAGCATCCTTGTGACCCTCTCAAGTGAAAATTCTCCTTTCCTCCGATGAGATCTTTGGTTTCTTTTTTAGGATACAAGATCAAGGACTTTTGATAGTACCTATGACCCCAGAAGCCCTGTGGCACTTTTCCAAAACTTACATTGTTCTAACATCAGAGGTGGCCATTGTGGCTCACGTAGGCATGGCCCAGTCTGGTATCCTTTGTCTGTTTCAGTCAGATACTGGAGAAACAAGAGCCCTTATTCGCCTTTGGTCCAGAGTGGTGAAATGGCAGTGTCCTTCAATACTCCCTTTATACTGATGGGCTTGCTATGGGCAGCTTGAAAGAGGCTTCATAGCACAGGTCCAATGGCCTCTGGCAACCAGTCTAGGCCCAGCCTCCAGAACTCACTTGCTCTATCTTGCTTACTCTTTGAATCTTGCCAACGTCTCATGTAGACTTGACGCTATAGACTTTGCGAGTTTCCTGACTGATACCGTAGGCCAGAAGTCTTTGTTGCAAAGGACAGAAACCCAATTGAAATAGGCTTAGACAATTCTATAACTGAAAAGTCAGGACACAGCGGGATTCAGGGGTTTCAACAATGTTATCGTGTCTCAGTCTCCAACGCGTGTCTTTGCTGTCCTTCTCGTTGGCTTCATTGAGGTAGATTTGTCCCATCGGGTGGCAAAGGTGGCTTGTGCCGTGTGATGGACCACATGAGTGTCTCCAATCCTTTACCTCTCTTGTATGCATGCTCTTGGCCGATAATGTGGTCATTTTTCTCACCAGAGGTGGAACACGTTTGCCACCCCGGTGATGTTGGGCATGGCTGGGAGGTCTATTTTGGCCAAAGGAATATGACGGTATGCCCGTTCTAAGACTAGCCCTTCAGAATTGCCCATTTCCATGTGCCTTTCTCTTGTGCTTCTGGAACCTCCATGAGAATAGACTACAGGTAGCCTGCTGGTCCCAGAGAAACAAGAGACATTTAGAGCAGAACTGCCCACAGGCCACAGATGGTAACATGCAGACCCAACAGTATGATCAATTCTTACTATTGTGTGCCACTGAGCTGAGGGGTGGGCCCATTGTGTAGACTTACAGTGGCCATAGTTGAGTGATACACAAACCATTTTCCCAATAACCTCCACAAAAAGAGAGCTTTTGCTTCCTTAACATTGCAACAGAAAATTTCAGACTGATTTCAAGTGGCCAGACTTAGGTCCACTCACAGTACTGGGATGCAGGGGAAGGAGAAGCATCTGGAACCAAAGCGTTAGGTACTGAAAAAGAGGTTGTTCCCCACAGGAAGTTCATGGGATTTTTACCAGAAGGAAGTGGAGGGGCTGCCAAGGATGCAGAATGTATGATTCTCATTACACCTGTGTCCCATGGCGCCGTCAGAGCCAAGAACCAGCCTTGCTCACGTCTACACCTGACAGTGTAGGTAGGGTTGAACTCGACTGGAGCTAAGACCAGTGAGTTGGATGGGGAGTTCCCAGTGCATAGTGTTTGCTGCTGACACTGAAAAGTCCTAGCCCCTAGCTGCTCTCTCTTTCTTGGCCAGAACGGGTAAGGTGACTTCAGCCACCTGGCAACTTGCCCTCCCTTCCCCCCACAGTGCCAGCTCAACATGGAAGTAAGAAAAGAGTGGCTGCGGTTATTGCTGGGTCCCCACCTGGACCTGATTTAGAACGGTCCTTTCTCATTCTCACCAGCTCCCATCCTCAGTTGTGTTCGTGAGGCATTAATCCCCAGTGGGGTTCCCATCCCGCTGCCTCTGTCTTTGAGACAGAGTTGACCTGAACTGGAAGCATGGTATGTAATACATGTAACACCTTTGCCCTGTTTCATGGGGTCATTAAACTTCTTGCTGAATATAATTTAAAAAATAAGCTGAATTAGAGACCGTGATGGCTGTATTTTGCTTTCTTCTGCCAAATCCGACCTTTCTACCTTGACCTTTCTCCTGCTCTGTTCAGCAGAGCAGCAATCTTTCAGGAATGCCATTTGGCTCCGAGATATTGATGGAATAGTTTTGATGGACAGTGTACTGGAAAAGGGCACATTACTATCTCCCTTTGACAGTATCGCCTCCTGACACTGCATGGCAACCCGTACTTTCTCCAGGGCTCCTCTTTCCTAGAAGCATTGAGAGATGCAAAGAGCAGGCTGTATTTTCTCTATTCCAGGGGTGACCCATCCCTTTCGCCACACCCCACCCCCACCCCTTTTTATATGCCAGACCTCCCTATGGAACTGGGAGAAAATGTAAAAGAAGGCTCAGGTCAGGAAAGCAAATACTGTTCAATGTATTCGCTCTGATTACACTGTTACCGACGAGACAATAGCTACTGTGAACACCAGCAGGCAAGGTTCAATGCAGCTTTCTTCCCGTCCTCAATGCAGCTTTGATCCAGCCTGGGCTACCCAGGAGGAATTTCAGTGTAACTGGGGCAGTCCAATCTGGGAACTATGCCTCCCTCTGTGGGGGTGGCTTTTTTGATGATTTGGAAGGCTCTGGGGACCAAGTTTAGAAAATTCCATGAATGCGGATCACTAGCACTCCACCAGCACCTCCGCACACCAGCATACTTAAATCCTTACATTTTCAGCACTTATCCTTGGTGGAGGTATGATTGCAGGTGCCATTTATTAGGCTGTTGTCTTTCAGCCTCCAAGTCACCACTATTTTCTGAGGCTGTGGCTAGAGCTGCTGGTTTCTCCCAGCCGGTGCCACATTAGGTTCTGCCACTAGGAGGCACCAGAGGGAAGTTGCGAAGCTGGAGGACAGCGAAGGGACTTTTTCTTTTTCTTCCAGCTTCTTTCTGGAATAGCAGTTTGTTTAAGGCTCTAGGTTTTTTTGTTGTTTTTTTTTTCCAGCAATTTTAGTCCCGGCCTCTTAATCATCTCTGTGTTGCATGATTTACAAAATTCTCCTACTTAAAAAACAAGCACTTCTGGGTTTCTAAAACAATCCCAGCGTTCTGCACAGTTTCCAATCACGAGGAAGGACGGAAGCATGAACAGCTGGTACCGGAGGGAGAGGCGGGTCTCTGCCTGAATAAAGATCCAATTTCTTTCTGGGTGGTGGATAAAGCTAAGAAGATAAAAACTGACCTTTAACCTTCGAGAACAGTAATGGAAGATTAATTTGAGGCTTTGAAACTAACGAGTTGGCTCATTCTGGTGCAGCCCCCCTTGAATAACATGGTATTTTCAGAATCCACCATCTTTCTTCCCCAGACAGGGCTGGGGACAGGGAGGAGGGAGGAGGAAGAAACTCACTTTTTAAAATAATCCTCAGAGAGAGATCTGCTAGTTCCCCATAAAGCTGGTTTTAGAGGAGAGAGAAAAGAGAGAGCGAATTATGTACCTTTAATCTGCTTAGCTTTTCACTGTCGAATAGCTGAAGGGCTCAGACAGGCAAGTGTATTGTGAGCTGGTTAAATCCATGAACCTGGAGTTAGACCCCTTGGGGTCTAGGCCTGATCTGTGACTTTCTCGCTGTGTGATCTTGGGCATGTTTTTTTTAAACTTGTGCTTCAGGGAGGTTTGGATTAGATAGTGCATGGAAAACACTTCTGTTCAGGCTGGGAATCTGGTTATTTTTGCATTTTTGATGATGATGGGGGGGTGGAGCAACGTGAGAGTGATTTATCCACAGAAGGGGAAGTCTGAGACTTCTGCTCTGACAAGAGAAAATGTCTGGCAGCAGAAGACGAAAGTAGAACCAGGCTGAGGTGAATCAGGGAAACTGGTTTCAGCACCAACCAAGAAAGGGCTGTTGTAGGAGGTGGCTGACCGACAGGGGGCATGGCTGCCTGGAGAGGCAGTGAGGGCCGCATTCCTGGGACAAAGCAAGCAGAAGCGCTTTCCGCTGTTTGAAAGGATAGGTTACATTATTTCTAATGATCTTTCTCCCTTTTCATATCTGGCTCTTCCATTTGCTAAATGGGTTGCCTCAGCTCACTCTACCTCTGTCGGAGCCTGGATTGCCCTTCTCCATCAATCACTGCTGTTCATGGCTTCCCTTTTAGGGTCTCTCTCCCTTTCCCCTTTACTCCTTCTCACCAAAATCCTGATGCTCATGATGGGCCAGGCACTGTGCTAGGCTCTGGGAAATATCTCAAGGAAGAAGATGGTATATAGACACCGCCTTGGAAGAAACTCAAACACATAGTGAAGGAGACAGATGAACAGAACACTATAAAGTAATTCCATAGATGCACTGAGAACATTATGTGGTGAGGACCCTGGGAGCCGGGAGGAGATGGGACAGCTGTCAGAGGGTGTGGAAGCCGAGTAAGCAGCACAGTCGAAGACCCAGGGGCAAGAAAGAGCATGTGTGCAGGGAACCACCGGAGCCGAGGGAGTGCTGGGGTGTGCATGTGTGTGTGCAGAATGCGAGGGGACAGGGAGGGGGATGAGCTGGAGAAGGCAGAGGCCAGGTGATAGAGATCTTCATCTTCCATGCTGAGGAGCATGACGTCATGTCCTGTAGATCAGGAAATGCGGTGACTGATTTAAGCAGTTCCTGGCAGGCTCAGATCTCCATGTGAAGGCGAACTCTCTGGAGCCTGCGGAGGATGAATTAGGAAGAGGCAAAGCTGGACCACCAGCTGGAAGACTGTGGAAGTCACGAATTCATGTGGGTCAGGAGTGATGGATGATGCCACGAACCAGGAAGTGGTACTGAGTGAGAATCCAATGGCGAGAGGCTCAGGGCAGCTAAACAGGAGCTGCTCCTGATGTGCAAAGGGTTGTTATAATTATGATCACTTTGGTTCGGAGGACCATCGTATAAATTGAGTCTCCTTATCACTTATCCAGGCAATGGCCATAAAATGTGTGCATGTGGTCCAAAGCGGTATATATGGTACTTGTGTTTAACAAGAGCATTTAAAAAGGTAATAGTACTACTACTGGCTTGAGAAATAATTTTGCAGATGCTTCTGGGATGCAAAGTTTTTCATTCAAGGACTGGATTTGGGTGCTGCTGGGAAGGATTGGGGGAGAGAAGCACAAGGTTAGATTTCATGCGGGCAAACTAAGAGGACAGGTGATGCTCTTGGAATAAAACTTCGAATGGATTTGGCACAAGAGGGCACTGAAGATGGGCCCGAATATCTCAGATTTGCTCAACTGTTTTGCAGACAGCTGGGAATTTACCAGCATTGTCTTTTTTTTTTTTCTTTTTCTTAACCAGAGTATTTTAGATCTTGTGGATGTGCCCTGAAATGCCTCATCTAAGGGAGGGTGAAAAAAGCTTCTCTTCAGCAAGTGTGGTGTCTGCTTCTAGTGCTGTTTATGGCAGAACTGGAAACTGTCTTTGAAATTAACAATAGATGTGCATAAATCTTCTTCAGTTACCTAGCAACTAATACAAGACAAAACGCAGAGGTTCACAGGCTGGGTGGAAGGGAGCTTGTTTTAGGAATACCTGGAATCATTTCCCTGATAACCTGGGAGATTGGGGGAAGGTAAAGAAAGAAAATTAATGGGACTAATGAAATGTGAGTTTCTTTCTTTTTGTTTCTTGGTAAAAATTGAATCAGGCAGAGAAGAACAGAAACCATATGTTTGCACTCATAGGTCTAGCAGGAAAACAAGAGAGACCTAATGGAGAACCAGGGGGAACAGAGGAGGGAGAGAGAGTTGGGGAGAGAGAGGGATGCAAAACTTGAGAAACTATTGAATGCTGAGAATGAACTGAGGGTTGAGGGGGAAAGGGGAGGGGGGAAAAGAGGTGGTGGTGATGGTGGAGGGCACTTAAGGGGAAGAGCACTGGGTGTTGTATGGAAAACAATTTGACAATAAAATATTATGGAGAAAAAAAATTAAAAAAATAAAATAAAATAAATAAATAAAAATAAAAATAAAAAATAAAAAAATTGAATCAGATCCTAAAAACCTTTCCTCAATCTCTGAGGTTTCTAGAAACAGGATTTACAAAGACTCAGCGATGTCCAGGGCCCCGTCCAAAGCTACATTTTTGGCTGTAAATCAGCTGTGTGACCACATGTGTAATATAAAAGGTTAGATTAGGGGAGTTGTAGAGTTTCATCCACACACATCTAGGATGTATGTGGTGACAGGGTTTTAGACTTCTGTTTTATATAATCAAAGGTGCATTTCAGAGTCAAAGTAGATTTTTAAAAAGGAAAAGATGTTGAAATAATCATGTCAAGAGGCATGTGACTTAAGGGACACACACACATATATACACATGTGTGTATATATGTGTGTGTAATTTTTTAAATTTTATTTTAGAGAGAGAGAGAAAGCATGCAAGCTGGAGAGAGGGGAAGAGAGAGAGGAATGAAGTGAATCTTAAGCAGGATCCAGGCTCAGCACAGACCCCGATGTGGGGCTCGACCATGACCTGAGCCAAAATCAAGAGTTGGATAGTTAAGCAACTGAGTCACCCAGGTACCCCTGCATGTGCATTTTTTATTTATAAAAATTAGTTTATGCATTGAAGCTTGGGTTACAAATGCAATGCTATAGGGCCTGGCACACCGCATGGACAAGTTCCATGCCCAGAAGCCACGTGAGCCAGAAGGCTGGGCAGTGGCTGGGTGGATCCAGTTGAGGACAGCTATGGGACCATAGGGCCCTGTGATGCTAGATCTTCTGATTTTTCAAAAAGCCAGGAACCCAGCCTTCATGTGCAGAATCTCCTATTTTTAAAATATTGACAGCTAATTCCAAGTTTAAAAAAAAAATACCACATGGGCCAAACAAAAGCAAGTCTGCCTCAGAACAGAAGTTCGGAATGTGTGGTTGTCTTTTTGAAAATGACATGATTTCTCACGGTTCACTTTATGTGAAAGGAGGTAGATGAGCTTGGACAGGCCACCAGCTCACGGGGTTCATTCAGTACTTCCTCCGGTCTGTGCTGGGGGCTCCTTCCATCTGCCGTGCTCAGAATCCTCCCAGGGGGTGGGAATCATGATCCCTGTTTCAAAGATGAGGATAACTGATGCTCACACACGTCAGAGTCACACTGTCGATGGTTTAGCTCGTGAGTCCTCGAGCCTGAGTCCCAGTCCCATCTCTCTGACACTAAAGCAGCTTGCTCCAAGGAGGGGAGGGGGATTCCCTGGAATAAAAGGGGAAAGGCTTTTGTATTGGGGGGTAGCTTTTTGTTCTTAGGAAAAAAAATAGCTTTCTTTTAACAATTCCTCTGAAGAAGTGTTAGGAAGCTGTATCCATTTACTAGAGCTGCCTTAAGGAAGTACCACAGGGAAGGGAAGTGGAGGGGGAAAGAGTTGGGGAGAGAGAGGGAGGCAAACCATGAGAGTCTTGAATGCTGAAAACAAACTGAGGGCTGAAGGGGGAGGGGGAAAGGAGAAGGGGATGATGGACATGGAGGAGGGCACCTGTGGGGATGAGCCCTGGGTGTTGTATGGACACCAACTTGACAATAAACTATTAAAAAAAAAAAAGTACCACACACTGGGTAGCTTCAAAGAACAGAAATTTGTTCTGTCGTGATTCTGAAAGCTAAACATCCAAGATCAGAGTGTCAGCAGGGTTAGTTTGTTCCAACGTCTTTCTTCCTGGCTTGTAGGTGAACATCTCTCCGCATCTTCGTATGGTCTTCGTGTGTGTCCTATATAACCATGTCCATATAAAAAGGAGGAGATCAGGACACAGACACACTGGATTAGCCCCTCCTCCCCATGCCCTCATTTTACCTTACTTGCCTCTTTAAAGATTCTGTTTCCAAATACAGTCACATCCTGAGGTACTGGATGTAGAGCTTTAACATATGGATTTGGGGCAAATGCAATTCAGCCCATCACAGAAGACATCCGTTTTATTTTTTTCCTCTGCCTCTTTAGTATTATCAATGTTGGAGGGACAAAGAAGTTTCCTGAGCCCAGGAAACAGAGCATAGGGCAGGGCCCTGGGGCACCGGAGGGGACATGCTTCCCTTATAACCTGAGACAGCTGACACAGTGGTCCATCAACTGCACTCCAGACCCGGGAGGAGTAGCTTCATACACTTGAACCAGTTAACCCATTCCCAAGACACAGCATCAGTGTTTGAAAATAAATAAAACATGAGCTGTTTCCCAGTGTCACTGTTTTCCTTGACATTGCTGGTCATATCTTTGTGTCTTGATTTAAAATAATATTGATATGGACAAATAGCATCACCAGTCACATCAAAAACTGGAAATAACCTCGATGGCCAACAGTGAAGTTTAGTAGGATCCTTTGCAGCCTTTGGAAACTATTCTGTGCAAAAATGTTTGCAATGTAGAAGATGCTCATGATAGATGATGCAAAAAAAATGGTTACAAAGGACTATGTACAGTTCGATTCTAGTTTTTTGGAAACAGATTATTATATGTACATATATATTCATATATGTGTTTATGAGTATGTGTGTGTGTATTCATTTGGAAAGGTATACTGCAAAATACTTAAAATAGCTCTCGCCCTCTTTCTCTCTCAGTGATAGGATTATACGTATTTAAAATTTCTTCTTCTGTTTCTCTTAATGTTTCATGTCTTCTACAATCTGTATTATTTTTGCAATCAAGTGAAATCTTTAAAAATATAATCCCTGATATACACACTCAGTTTACAGAAAAATCATCCTAGCATAGCCCTTTTCATAAGGATCTTCCTTAGAGCTTTTCACATGGGGCTGCATTTATAAAAAATATAGTTTACTCGTTATTTTCCAGATACAACTGCCAGCCATGATTACCTGGATTCTAGAACACTTTCTGTGGCAGGCCTGGGAACCTCTTCTCTCTCTCTCTCTCTTTTTTTTTTTTGTCTGACCCTGTTTTCCCATGAAAAATATTTCTGGGGGGTGCCTGGGTGGCTCAGTCAGTTGAGAGTCCGACTTTGGCTCAGGGCATGATCTCGCGGTTCATGAGTTTGAGCCCCGCATCAGGTTCTGTGTTGACAGCTCAGATCCTGTAGTCTGCTTCAGATTCTGTGTCTCCCTTCTCCTCTCTGCCCCTCCTCTACTAGTATACTATTTCACAAAAATAAATAAACATTAAAAAATTTTTTAATTTTTTTTGGGTGTAAATACAGAGAAAGGGTAGTGCCCCATAGGCACTAAAAAGCATAAAAGGCACTAAAATAAGTGAGCTAGTTTAATGGTCTGAACTATATTCTGAACAGACCCAAAAAGAAACAGGATATAACTTCATAGTGACTTTGTTCATTCAATTTCTCTTTATTTATTTCAGAGATCCTTTGGACACACTTCCTTTTCAATTAAATGTGCTCTCATTGGCTGAGAATCCCTACAATGTATTATTTTATGAAGGAGAGGTCTGTGGGGGATACTGCTCTGACTGAGAAGTCAGTATTGGTCACCATGCCCACCTCTTGATGTGATTGGTTCTCAGATCTCTCAGTCCCCTAGAGAGATTTCACAGAGGGTCAGGCCCCTACACCATTACCGAAGTGTAAGTAGCCTGGGATTTGGATCAGGCAAGCTCCAGGTTGGAGATGTTCAGCCAAGTTGGAGAACCCTTTCTCTACATGGCTCATGAAGTTCTCCCTACAACATCACCATACATGGTTACATGAATGCTTACCGAGTAGAATTTTCTACCTTGTGAAGTATGCCTACTATAATTCTCTTCTGCATATAACGTGGATTCCTCTGATCAGCTCAGAGGTTAAAAAATGGAGTCACTTTGCTCATGTAACCCAAGAAAAATCCCAAGCTTCCATGTGGTCCAATCTTTGTGTAGAGTCTTATCTGTAAAAGCAGAAATAATTACAATGGTAACTTAACACTTTCACTATTGACTCCCAAAAAATATTCTAAGGAGTCCAGTTTATAACTCATGGTAGCATTTCTCAAAGCCTACTTGGCTTAGTTGGTTAAGCACCTGACTTCAGCGCAGGTCATGATCTTGCAATCTGTGCATCCAAGCCCTGCGTCAGGCTCTGTGCTGACAGCTCTCTCTACGGTGACATTCTGTGCCTCCCTCTTTCTCTACCCCTCCCCTGCTTTTGCTCTGTCTCTGTCTCTCAAAAGTAAACATTAAAGAAAAAAATTTAAAACCCTAGCATCTCCCTTTCCTATTTAATTTTTTTTTAAGTTTATAGAAAGAAAGAGCACACACAGGGGAGAAGCAGAGAGAGAAGGAGAGAGAAAATACAAGTAGGGTTCATGACGTTAGCAAAGAGCTTGACTCAGGGCTCGAAGCAGGGCTTGAACCCACGAACCTCGAAATCATGATCTGAGCCGAAATCCATAGTCAAATGCTTAACCTACTGAGCCATCCAGGAGCCCCCCACCCCCTTCTTAATCATATACCTCTCCATTATATCAGAGTTTCTCATTCATCACTCCAAACCCAAGTCTTCCTGAGAGCAGATCACATGCTCTTTTGGGAGCTTTTCAACCTCTGTTATTTCTAAGCAATATACTGTATAGTTTACATCGCTGGCTGTTTCCTATCTAGCCTTTTGTTTACTACCCAGACTTCCCACAGTGAAGGAAAACACAGGAAACGCCTAATAAAAATCTATCTCCCTCTTTTCCCATTCTACCTGGGTCTATTTCTCTATTTCTCAGTGTCCTGATTTTGCATTTAAGAAAAAAAAAAAAGAGCTAGAAACTGGAAAAAGGAGAAGCTGATAACTAAGACAAAAGTCCCTGTTTCTGTTATGGTGGGGGAGGGCTAAAACTGGGCACATTTATAAGCCTTGTGCTCATCACAATGGCGATTTTTCCCCTCTGCCGCCACGAGACGAGAGACCCCCTACATAGTTTCTATAGCTCTTTCTTACTCCACTGCCCCCTTTCTCCAGATGACCAGTAAATCCTGTCAGCTACCAGTTGGTGTCTATACGTTCTCTTTCCCCCTCCTGTTCTGATTCTGACTGGTGATGCCTATGGATAAATACTTCCCTGAGTACCACATTGGAGGATATTAAAATATATGCTCTGAGCCCCAGTGACTGGAGGGGAACATACACCATGCACTTAGAGTCTCAGCCTCTGCATCAGCCAAACCGGACTTTGATCCCAGCTCTGCCCTTTGCCTCCTCTGTGACTCTGAGCATGTCCCCTAACCTCCCTGGACCTCAGGCTTCCTCATCTGTAAAATGGGGACAATCGCAAAAATCTAACTTAAAGGGCGCTAAGAATGAAATGAAATGTAACTCCAGTGAAACCTTCAGCACAGAATGGTGGTTGTAAGAATACAACAGTATTTTCATTGTTCTTTTTAGCAGCCTTTTTTTGAGAATATGGGCAGAAGAAAAGAATGGTTTTGCTAGAAAATGAAAAGGACCTGGTGTGAGCAGAGATTGGCAAATTAAGCCCACAGGCCAAATTTGACCTCCCACTGCCTTTTGTAAAGTTTTGCTAACACGGAGTCACACTCATTTCCTATGACCGTTTTCACACCACTGTTGCAGAGTTGAGGCATCGTGATAAAGACTGCATGACCCTCACAATCTATAAGATTTATCACTTGGCTATTTACAAAAAAAGGTCGCCAACCTTGGTTTAGAGCATAAAAACAGAGTGACTTTTCCACATGGCCTGCCCCTGGGGAGATGAATGTCTTGAGGCTTTTTTTTTTTTTTTAATTTTTTAATGTTTTAAATTTATTTTTGAGAGACACAGAGAGACAGTGCGAACAGGGGAGGGTCAGAGAGAGAGAAGGAGACACAGAATCTGAAGCAGGCTCCAGGCTCTGAGCTGTCAGCACAGAGCCCAACGCTGCAGGGCTCAAACCCACAAACCATGAGATCATGACCTGAGCCGAAGCCAGACGCCTAACCGACTGAGCCACCCAGGTGCCCCAAGGCTTTCTTAACAAGTGAAGGGGTTAACTGTAGTCAAAGATGTTTTGCACCTAGGAGTCAGCCCTCAGCAGCATCTTAATTTTGTTCTGTTTTCACCAAGAATTTGTCTACAACAATCAAGAGTAAGGCAGTCTTCCTTCGACGCTTGGCTCGTCCTTCTAGAATGACAAGGAATGGAATGCTGTGCATCTGATAAGGTCGTTGGAACAAGGCTGCCAAGGACTCACCCATATCCGTGCTTCTTTCTAGGCATAAGGCTAGAAGACATGTCCCAGTCTCCTTGCAGTAAGAGGGGGTCATATCATGAGTTTTTGCTGATGGAATTAAGGAGAAATATGTCAGCATTCCCACACGCTAGATAAGCACCCCTCATTAACCCAGCATACTCTCTCCTCTTCCTTTGCCTGGAGGATACAAACAACCCGTGGAGGGCTCTGAAGTTTAGAGCAAACTGTCCAAAAGAACTTTCTGGAACAAAGGGAAACTTCTAGTCAGCACTATTCAGTATAGTGGCATCTAGCCACATGTGGCAGTTGCACACTGGAAATGTGGCTGGAGCAACTGAGGAGGTGAGTTTTCACTTTGAGTAGGTTTAAATAGCATGTAAAACTAGTGACTTCTCCCATTGAACACGGCAGTTCTGCAAGATGGTAGATCAGAAGCCTGAGGTCTGGGTGGAGCAGAGCCCCTCCTTCCTTCCGCTTTCTCCACCCCTTCCCCTTCCTTCTCCTGTTCCACTTGCATTGGATTGTGTTCTGAGCAAGAAATAACAGCTCTTTGGACAGAGAATTGCTGTTTGGCTAGGCAGCCCTGACTAATACAGACACACGTCCTGGCAACCGCTTTTACAAAGAGAGGACAATTCAGCCCGCTACTCATCCATTTTACAAGCTCAAGGAATGCCAAAGAAGGCCTCTACTGAGATGGAGTTTTTAACCTCATCTGTGGTGTTAATTATCCTGTTTAAAAGATGAAAGAAGTGGCTTCTTGGGCCAGAGAGCAAGCAGCTTCCTTAGTGGCTTGGCCATACTGATCCCAGCAATAAGCTAGGCAGGAAAGTTCGGTTCTTTTTGATTCTCAGTGCCGATTTTTTTTTTTACAACCCTTTTAAACAGGGCATGTACCATGCGTGACAGAGAAACAGCCATCTGGTTTGATGATTTTTGGCTTCGAAGAAGAGAACACGAAAGAAAAGTGTAAGGTTTAATACTCAAGAGATGGGATTCTGTGTTACAGAGGAAATGACTCCATGTCCAGGAGGATTCAGCCAAGAAAGGGGCCAGACTGTGCTCTGGGCGGCAGGGTGGGGAAGTGATTCTCAATGGGGCTGTGCACACCACTCACCATTCCTTTCATTCATCTCTAATGAATGTGATGGCAACTCACTATGGAGGCAGGACAACTGGTCTTTCTTTGGTATCATCAGAGAGAGGGTTTTGCAAATTTCAGTCCAAAGCTGGAAAGGCTAGGATGACACATGCTATCTCATCTACTTTGTGTTGCCCACTAGTTTCTAGGCAAAGTGTCACAAGACCTCTTTTACTGGAAAGAGGACCACCTTTGTAATCAACCAGACCTCTACCAAAATTTCAAGTCTATTCCTATCTTGTTTGGACAAGTGACTTCACTTCTCTGAGCCTTGTTTTTGTTCTCTTCAGGGATAATAATACATCTAGCTCACAGTGCTGTAGCAAGAATAAAATGAACTGTGTCTATGAAAGCAGTTAGGACAGGGCTTCATACAGAGTCACTCCCTCCGGGGACTTCGGGTTTGGAACCTGTAATTCCAAGCCTGGCCCATCAAGGAGGGGCAGCTGGTGGTCCTGCGGTGAGGATGTGGGCATCTGCGTTCATAACTACGGTGCTTCTCAAACTCCGATATGCATTCACATGCTGCAGATTTGGTTTAAATGCGGATTCTGAGTGAGTAGGATTCTGTAACTTACATGAGTTTCCAGGTAATTTCAAAACTGCTGGTCGCTGATACCACCTTTGAAGAAAAGGAAGTTACAGTCTTTTCCTTCTGTGTGTTTTCCTCTCCTAGTACCTCCATAGATGAGCTGGCCTGCCTACTTTGAGTAGGTGAGGGAAGTATAAGATGAGAGTAATGAAGAGTAATGCAGCCCGAAGGGTAATCTAGGCAGATGAGTGCAGACATGGAAAAAGAGATGGGTTAGAGATTTCCAACCCTGGCTAGACTTTAAACTCACCTGGAGAGCTTTAAAATCTATCCATTGTCAAGTCTCACCCCAGGAATACAGATTTAATTGATTGGGATGGGGCCAGACATGACATATTAAAGGAAATAACTCCCCCGCTTATTCTCGTACACAGTCAGGGTTGAGAACTGCTGGGCTAGACAAAAAAGGCAACTTTCCCAGCTGGAAAGAATCTGGAAAGGGTCTTATCAAGATATTAAATCAGGGTTGGTTTTGAGGGGCTGCTAGATGAGGGGGAAAAAAAGAAAAAGAAAGAAAAGAAAGAAGCATCATGGAAATTGTAGGTAAGAGAAGCCAGTTGGTCAAAACCTTGAAAAATCAGATCCATTTGATTAAGCTGTTAGAAAAACACTAAATCTGCCTCCCCTAAAATGGTATCTTCGCTCTGGGCCTCTGAAGCAATTTGTCTGTTGAGAAGCCAAGGTAAATGGGAAACATGAAATCCATGCCATTTTTTGGAATCTGAGGCTCTTTTTCTTTCATTAACATTGTGGATTTGATTGTCCTCTGTGCTCACAGAGGCTACTGAAAGATTCTTATTGGAGCACAGCTTTGGCTGGTAGCACTAACGAGGTCTCGGTCCAGTGGGTCTCTCTTGAAGGGGAGGGGTTAAGGCGGGGTAAGGCATGAGCCCAGCACATACACTCCAACAAATTGAGACCGATGAGCATAGTTTTGCTGCGATGGAGTTTACACTTCTGAAGCCCAGGTGTAGACTGCCTCTTTGTCACCGGAAGCCAGCTCAGAATTGGCCCTTTGCCAGTTCTGACACAAAGCTCAGCCCCATTCCAGAATCGAGACGTGCCAAGCGTCTGCAAATATTGTGGTTTTACCTAAGATTCCTATGTCTCGGGATGGGGGCCACATCAGCCACGGCACAACTTCTCGGGCAATCCCCGTGAGACATACCTGTCCTCCGGAATGCCTGTGCGCACAGCCAAGAAGGAGATTCACCCCCATTGCCATGCCCCTTCCGATCTTTTAGTCCTTTGGAGCGGAGTTTGGCTCTGTCCCAGCTGCTCCACACTAGGCTGCCTGTACTCAGGCACAGCAAACACAAGTCTCTCTAGAGACCTGCCATCCCTCTTAGGTAGACACGTTTCCCCTCCTACCTCAGAGTAGAGTCTTCCTGTGAAACGTTTTGTGAGCCAAGATGGCGTGAAGCAAGGAAGCGATTCCCGTTTCATAAATGCAAAAATTGTCTTCAGATTTCTTTCACCTAGTGCAAACAGGTACACATGTAGGTCTTTTGTAATAGAGAAGCGACATACAGAGAGTTTTCGGAAAGCAGGGAAGGCCTGTATGGTACAGACTGTTACCTGGATGTTGAAGAATGTATTCTGAAGAATGCAGAGAGGGGCACGGCTTCTGGAAGGAAGACAAAAGTGCAGCCAACGCAAACCATAGCTAATGCAGCTGGCCCTATGAAACCTTGGCCTAAAGAGCCACGCAGACAATAGCTCAGCTTTGTGACTGAATATTGGCATCACACAGGGAGTTCTTAAAATGCTCTTATCTGGGTCACGCCCCTGGAGATTTTTATTTCATTGGCCTGGGGTGTGGCCTGGGCATTAGGATTCTTAAAAGTTCTCGCAGGTTCAGTCCGGCCAAGTCTGATTCTTGCTATTCTTTGTACAGTGCTGAGGGCTAAAGAGTAAGAGGGAAGGGTTCTCATAAGCCTGGGTTCCCTGCAGTGCAGTTGCTATTCCTGGGTCCTTCTTGCTGACCCAGCTAGTCTTGTGCTGAGTGCTTAAATCCCATCAAGTGAGCCCTCACAGATTCTAACATAAAGTACAAGTGTGGAAAGAGAGGTTGAGCACCATTGGATCATTCTGTGTCTTTGTGACAAAGAGGCCATTAAAATAGCAGAGAGATTGAGAAGGTCAGGGGAGAGAACTATTTTTGAGTTCGGATGGAGGAGGAGAATGAGCTGCCCGTGTCAGATCTTGTGGGCACAGTGCTTCTCAGGCACAGACCAGAGCGAGTGGGGAAAATCGGTGCCAGGAGCTCTCTTTCCTTTTCATAGTTTCTCTTTATTTCACAGAAGGCACTGCAAGAAAATGATGCAACACCAAGTTGAGAGCTAAAGGAAAGGGGCATCCTTGAGAGGTTAGCAGGGGGGAAGAGAAGCTGGGAAATCTGGGGAAACAAAGGCAGTCAGCAGGGAAGGAGGTTCACTCACCTTCCCAAACATGCTGTTCCCTCAGACCCACGGTGGTCCTTCAAATATACTTATAGGTAAATTACAAGGTGCCCCTTGGATGCAACCAGCTCCCATGCCAGGATACATGAGGAATCCAAACACTTCTGTGTGTGTGTGTGTGTGTGTGTGTGTGTATGAGAGAGACAGAGACAGAGAGAGACAGAGAGAGAGAGAGACAGACAGACAGGGAGGGAGGGAGGGAGGGACGGGGAAAGGGGGAGAGAAAGAGAAAGTGCTTGACTAGAAAGCTATTCCCCAAAGGCAATAACCGATCATGAAAACCTGGCACAAGAAAGCTGGGCTTCATTCCTTCTGGAACCATCTCTCAACAGCACAAGGTACTAGGCACATCCCATTACCTCAGTGAACGTTTATTTCTTCTTCTGCCCTTTCTCCGAGTCTCGGGGTTCCAGCGTGTTATTTAGGAATGTATTTTGGAAAGAGTAGGCTGCAACATTACTATGAGGCATTATGGAAAGGTCAATTTTGCATCTTTCTGTTTTTATAGGAGTACTGAGAAGACCAGGAGCCCGGTATTATAAAGTCCTCAAGTGCATGGTTGAAGGGAGTAACAGAAGGGAAAACAAGTATTTTTCTGTTGTTACAAAAGACACATATGTCATAGGGGAAAACAACATAGAAAACTGGAAAGAAAAAAACCCTGAAATTTCTCCTTCCAAGAGAATAATAGTATTTGTCTTATATCACAACCTATTTATGCATATTTAAAGCCTATTTTCAAATTTAGAAGTTTTTAAAAAATGTTTTTTTATTTATTTTTGACAGAGAGAGACAGAGTGTGAGCAGGGGAGGGACAGAGAGAGACGGAAATGCAGAATCTGAAGCAGCCTCCAGCTTCTGAGCTGTCAGTACAGAGACCGAGGCCGGGCTGGAACTCCTGAACCTTGAGATCATGACCTGAGCCGAAGTTGGCCCTTAACTGACTGAGCCACCCAGGCCCCCCTACAAGTGTTTCTTAATGCAAAATAATACATGCTTCTTGCATAAATTGAGAAAAGATAGATAACAAAAATCCTCTATTTCTACCACTTAGGACTGCCTACTGTTCTAGAACTTAAAGAAATTTTTTAAATGTTTTTATTTGTTTTTGAGAGAGAGAGAGAGAGACTGCGTGAGCTGGGGAGGGTCAGAGAGAGAGGGAGACACAGAATCTGAAGACAGGCTCCAGGCTCTGAGCTAGTGGTGAGCACAGAGCCTGACGTGGGGCTCAAACCCACAAACTGTGAGATCATGACCTGAGCCAAAGTCAGACGCTTAACCGACTGAGCCACCCAGGTGCCCCTCTAGAACTTTAAAAAGTCAAAATTATTTATGTATTCTATGTATTTTTTACCTTTCTTACATAAGAAATCTGTTTATTTTATAAAAATAAGATGAGCAAAAGATAAAGTATTAAAACACTTGAAATCCAAACCCCCAAATAATTGATTACACTCTATAATTTTTTTTTGTTGTAGCCTCTGGACTTTTTTTTTTAAGCTTGTTTATTTTGAGAGAGAGTCCACACCCACGCCCACACACGCTTGCAGGCACACAAGTGGAGGAGGGGCAGAGAGAGAGAATCCCAGGCAGACTCTGCGCCCGTCAGCATGGGGCCTGATATGGGGCTTGAACTCACAAACCTCGAGATTTTGACCTGAGTCAAAATCAAGAGTCTGACGCATAACTGACTGAGCCACCCAGGTGGCCTGCCTCTGGACTTTGCAATATTCAAATGTATGTGTAGTTTTGAAAGCCTGAGGGGTACCAGAAATCTTTGGCAAATGTGAACCATATTGCTATTTTATAACCTGTTTCCTACAGTATTCATACAAATTTCCCTATATTCTACAACATCACTTTTTAATGTCTGACTGAATTCCATTAGAAGATGCACCATTATTTATTTAACAGACCCTCTCTTGTTAAGTATTTAGATTATTTGTGATTTTTCTTTTTTCCCCCAGAAAGATCGCTGTCCTGACTATCCTTTAATGTTCATGTTTGTTGTTTCTTTGTAATTTAACTTTTGGGATGAGCTGCGTCAGCGGCTCTTCAGACTTCTAAAGATTTTCAAGAAGAACGATGGAGAATAACGGATGGTTCTTCGCATAGAACATTTTATCATTTCAAATATTTTTGCTTTACATATATTAGAATCTATAAATTTAAGATGACTTAATGTCCTATGAAGTACTGAGCCCACCAACACTCTGTATTCCAGATCTTTCCTGGAAGATTTTATCTTTTTCTGATTATGTATGTCGGTGTCATACTCCTACAAGAAAATTTGTAGACTACAGAAGAGTTGGTTGGAAGGAAAGAGAAAAGCCCTTTATAATCCCACTACTGGGAGAGACTCAGCTCTCTGACCACCTCTGCCAACTCCCTCACCACCCATGACTTGGCACACTTTTTCAAATACTCTCTGTAGACTTCTGATGAGGGGGATGCTATCATGGAAACTAAATGTTGGCTGCTGTTCAGGGAGGTTTTTACCCCTTTGCGACACTCGGAATAGTTTCCAGTAGCTAACAGCCAGGAACAGTGCACCAGCAAGCGGGGGGGGGGGGGGGAGCGTGCTGAGATACTGCGTTCTTATCCCTATTTTAAAAAGCACTGTGCGGACACATCCCTAACATTTCCTGCAGGTGTGTGGGAACAGGGAGTCAGAGGCTTAACAGTCACAGATTTCATATAAGAAAAAATAGAAATGCCGAAATACAGAAGACAGGCATGTTTAGACCAAGGGAAGGGGACACAAAGAGCTTGCTACATACACCTCCTCCAGATTTGATGTTCGAAGACCTCGGGCGACGATTTTCCATTCAGGTAAATAATTTGACATTTCTGATTATAAAATGAACACACGTTCATTATAGGAAGTATATTTAAAGAGGAAAAAGAAAAACAACCTTGTTCTGTGTGTTTCTTTCCAGTTTCTTGATGCATATTGTAAGACAGATTAAAGCCAAAAAGCCTATCCTGGTTTTGTGTTCCCACATCCTGTCATCGAAAGTGTTTCTTCCCATGTCAGTGAATCATGTATGAGGGTTCCTCAAGTCCCATCAGTAATTGCACTGCCTTGAGACATGAGGAAACAGCACACATCAAAGAGGTCTATGAAGAGTAAACCCAGAAATACAGAGCAAAATAAAACTGTTACTGTTCACCTGCAGCTGACAGTGAGAATGAGTTTTCCTTCCTGGGTTACTAAGCTTTATCTTCCTAAGCAAGATAAAGTGGTTGTTGACTAGAGAAATAAAATGCTGCCTCTTAAATGGAAGCCTCAGGTGTAAATAAGCCCATGGAAGACTAGCTCCTGTTCTGAGATGATAAACCAAGGGGGACTCATTCAAGAAGGGGGTGATTTCACAAAATTTGGGTGGGGTGTGCCTGGTGGCTCAGTCGATTAAAGCATCTGACTTTTGGTTTCGGCTCAGGTCATGATCCCATGGTAAGTTTGAGCCCACAGCCTGCTTGGGGATTCTCTCTCTCTCTCTTTCCCGTTTCTTAACCCCTCCCCGACATGAACTGTCTCCATCTCTCTCAAAATAAATAAATATAATAAATATAAAGTAGTAGAAAATGTTTTTACTTTTTTAATTTTATTTAAAATGTTTTTTAAATTTATATTTGAGAGAGACACAACTGCAAGCAGGGGAGGGGCAGAGAGAGGGAGACACAGAATCCAAACCAGGCTCCAGGCTCTGACCTATCAGGCCAGCCTGACGTGGAGCTTGAACTCATGGACCATGAGATCATGACCTGAGCTGAAGTTGGACACTTAACTGACTGAGCCACCCAGGCGCCCCTTAAATTGAAGTATAATGAACATGCAATGTCACATTAGTTCTAGGGGTGTTTTCTAAGGCAGATGTCAGGGGAAACACCTGTTGCTCTGTTTGGGACGTGGAATGGGTCGTCACACATGTGGCTTGATCAGACAGTATGTGGAGGCCCTCACACCCTGGCATCTCTTCTTTAACCGAGAAACAAAAGTTAAATGCCCAGTTCACCCAAATGATTTTCCCCAAGAGCATTATTATTGTCATGTCCTTCACCAGCCACGTCTCTCCAGAAGCAAGACATGGGACAGGACTATTGCCACTTGCCCTTGTGCTGCCTTCCAGGGAATTTGAAGATGGTGCTGCTTCCTCAGAATACATTTCTTCCATCTGTGAGACACGTGTAATGCATTGGTTTGCGTCTGACCTTTGCTAGAAATTTTCATAATTAAAATACAAGAAGGCACCATGCACAGTGAGAACACCGTCCTCCCGACCCACATGCGCCAATTAGGAGGCCATGTGCAGTGCAGTGCCGAGTGAGGTCTGCAGGAGCCCTGCTGTCAAGGCCAGCTGAGCCTCCCACACAGGTCTGATGATGACCTGTGGCTTTAATTACCACCAACCCTGTTCCCCCCCCTCCGCCCAACAAAGCTACTGCCTTCTATCTAGTCATTTAACAAACATTTGTCCAGCGTCTGAAATGAGCCAGAGACTATGCTAGGCCTGAGCAAATAAAGAGATGAATGAGCCTTGGCATTTACTCTCTGCAAGCATACCATCTCCTGGCATTGGAGGGTGTTGGGTAAATAGATGAAAGCAATATAAAAGAGTCTACCTTTTAGGTCGCTGAACACTGGAGGGCTAGAATTATGGTGAGGTGAGTGAGACAGGGACATGTGAGCGCAGGGTAGGATCTGGTCTTCATTTAAAATGTTGATGTTCATCATGGGCTTTTTTGGGGGGAGGGATCAATTCTGATTCTTTAAAATACTGCCTCACAATATTGTTTATCTCAATTGCTGATTTCTTGCCCCATCCCCACGCCCTGTAAATTTCGCTCTTCATTTGCTCCATTCTCGTTCTTGCCTGGAATTCAAATCGGGGCTTTGAGGATCATCAGCCAACACTGATACACAGCGAGTGTCCACACTGGGCCACCCTATTCTTTTGAGTTTGGGGGAGGAGTAGACTGGCCTTCCCACTAAATACCCCAGGCAGCAGCTTTTCTTCACTCAACTTGGACGTCTCACCTAGAAAAACACTAAGCGGAGAGAATTCTCTTTTTGACAATGCCAAGAGTGTCTTCTTTTGACAAATATTTATGGAGCATTTACCATGTGCAGGCACCGTTACAGGCCCTAGAGGTGCTGAAGTAACACGTGTGGGTCAGAGCAAATAAATAAACAAGATCATGGCCGGGTATGCTATCAAGGTATGAGGGAGCAACCTTGAGATGTTAAAATAGGGGCGAGGGACTGTCTCGAAGGGGAGGCGGTATTTACGCGGAAACATCAGTGTTAAGTGAACACCATGGCCTGCACCTCTCACACTTGCAACCTTTTATTGTTTTGACAGCTAATCTTTAATGAGCCCTTAGTTTGTGCCGTTATAACATATGTAGCAACTGTACCTGTCCCCACTCGTCTCCCTCAACAACACCGTGAGACTTGGACTCCTGTTATCTCTATCTATCTATCTATCTATCTATCTATCTATCTATCTACTTATTTATTTATTTATTTATTTATTTTGATAAGGAGACAGACTCAAAGTCAATTTGGGAAGATCACCAGCTAAGTGGTAGGGAAAGAATGGGCACGTGGTGGGGTCGGGGTGGGAGGTGGGGCTTCAAAGCTTGCCTGCCACATTGGACAGGTACTTAATAAGCATCCGGTGTATTCCAGGCTCTGTACCATTAGTTAGGGGCACGTGCCCTCCTCCTCGTCTACCCAGCACTTAGTGGATAGATTCCATGCGTGTCACAGACTTTTAACATAGTCCATTTTGGAGGGTGATGGGACTGTTCTATAACTTGATTTTGCTGGCTGTTACAGGTATGAATTTGTCAAGCCCGGCAGAATTGTGCACTAAAAACGGTGAATTTTACTCTGTGTGGATCACACCTTCATTTAAAAGAACCCAACCCCCTTTCCTCTACCTCCACCGGCTATCCTGGCCAAAGCAACAGGGGGGCTTCAGGTGGTCCCTGCCCTAAGGCCAGGGTGAGGGAAGCGCTTTGGGGGCGGGCCCGGGTTCGGGGCCAGAGTTAACCGCAGCGGGCCGGCGGGGAAGCCGGGGAAGGAGAAAGTAGGCGCAGCCGGTGCGGGGGAGGGATGGGAAGAGCCCGTGGACCGCGGGGCGAACCCGGGGAGGCGGGGGGGATGCCGGGAGAGAGGGAGGGACCTGCGGGCGGGAGAGCGAGAGGCACAGGCGAGGGAGGAGGGGGAGGCGTGCGCTCCGGAGCGAGCCGGGGGCTGCGAGGCGGAGACAGCCAGGCCACGGGCGGCCGAGCGTGCCCGCCCAGGCGACCCGCCCTCCCGACCGCGGTGCGGACGGACCGACGGACGGCACAGCGTGCAGGAGGCGCCCGGCCATGTTCAGCCGGAGCTCCCGGAAAAGACTCTCCAGCCGCTCGGTGAGTGTCCCCCACCTGAGCGGGGCCGATCTCCGGGTCCCCCCGGGCCTCCCCGAGCGCCCCTGCGCGGCCTCCCTCCGCCCGGCGGCCGCGCACCTGTGGCCCCAGGTAAGCCGGCCCCAAGCGCGGGGGCGCGTCCGGGGGCGCGCGGGAGCGCTCGAAGGCGCGGAAAGGGTTAAGTCCGGATCCCCAGACTGGGCGAGAGCGAGACCGGGAGCCGTGGCCCAGTGTGTCACAGTGTGGGAGCGCCCTGGAGAGCCCCCTCCCTGGCCTCTTCCCTTAAGGCAGGTCGGAATCCCAGTTTCAGAGCTCCACAGTCTAGCCTCTTGGAGCTCTAGCAGCGGACTTGACTTTGGGCTGTCTTTTGTGGTGTCCTGTGCTGCCCCCGTTCCAGGACCAGCAGCCTCACCCTAGGCGAACGCGCGATGGTAGCCTCTTCGGGACCCTGGGGAACAGAAAGGTCTTGCTTTTGTTTCTTAGAAACCCATGACCAAGGTGTCTGGGGGAGACAAAGCTCCAGCCATGGTCATTTCTCGGTGGCTTGGTGGCCACACCAGAGGTAGCCTGCCTGGGTCCCCACACCCTTGCCCACCAGAGAGAGACCACCCCTGGGGCACCCGCAGGTCCCCGCCCCAAGACCCCCACAACAGAGAGGGACTTTGGAGTCAAACCTGATAAGGTGGGGTGGGAGGGGCAGGTCGTCCTGCCTGGGACACCAGTGGGGCTTTGGAGAGAGCCCCCCCACGGTGGAAACATGGTTGTGTGGTCTTTTTGTTTTGAAGTTGACCGGACTGGGGCGGATAGAGAGAGGCCAGCCATGTAACGCCTGTGGTGACCAGTGCCCAGGGTTCGCCTTGCATAAATGGAGGTAGGATGCCTATTTTTCCGATTCCTAAAGACATACCACTTTAGGGGAAGAAACATGTATATATGTATATATGCGTATGTTCATATATACATATATTTATCTCCTTTTGTAAATCTCACTTGTAAGTCACATGGAAAGAATGCAAAGCCTGTTCCTTTAAGAGTGGGGCTACATCTGCTCCGAATATCCAAGGTGGAAGTGGTGGCCAGACACTGGGGGATGCCGGGGAGCTGGGCTCAGGCTGAATTTCCCTGATGGGAGAGTTTTGAGTCCCTCCTGCCCACACTCTATGTATTTAAGTTGCCGAGCCCCAAACGGTTCAACTTGGGCACGGCAGTGTGTCCAAGGGCCACGGTGCTGCGTGGGGAGGGCACCCTGGACCAGCCGGTGTTTTCCAGTTGTGTTTTTAATTCAGCCCCTGTAACTCTGGGTCCCACCCACAAATCCACGGCTGCCCGCCTGCGCTGTGTCAACCCTGCTCGGTGGCCAGATGTTTCTTATTAATGTACCGTGAATGTTGACTTCCAGGCAGCCCCAGCCTGGATTGGAATGATTATGTTTGGGAGATGCGGGATCTGGGTGCTCTCCCAGTGCATCTGGCTCCTGGGGCTCTGGTTGGGAAAAGTTGGGGTGCAGCCTGCCGGCTGTCCACTTGAGGATGTAAAGAGAAAAGGTGGATCCTTCTTGGCAACTTCATGAAAAAGGGAAATGAGTGACAGGAGCATATTCTCCGGCATCCTCACACGCTCTCTCTTTGATGAGTGCATCTTTCCCCTGTCTCCACTGCTCAGACGGCCCTTTGAAGAAGGCTGTTTCTGGACACGAGGGGGAAAGCCTGCTTTGATTTTATGTTACCCCTCTCTGCCTGCTTCTTTACTTTCTCCGAAACGGTAATGAGTGCGGGGCACCCAGTTAGGAGGAAACTCCCAACTGGCTCCTTCAGAAATTAAATGCTTTTGTTCCTGCCTCCGATGGGTCTGGCAGCCTCCTTGCCTTTGTTTCAGGGCACTGAGCGCAACCCTTATGGCTCCCAAGCATTTAATAACTTCTGTGTCAGAGGCAAAGCTAGGCGACCTTATAAATATGTAATGGGCAGCCGTAGGCATCCATCAGTGCCAGTATTGTGGCCCAAATGGCTGGCCCCTTGTGTGTCCCAAATGTGAAAGTAGGTGAGACATGCAATAGGTGTAGGAACCTTCTTTTGTAAACCAAATCCATTATGGCAGGACTCAGAGCCTCTTCCTTTCTGATCTGTCTTGTGCTCTAACTGGGAGGGGTGGGAAAGGCAGAGTCATGAACAGGAGAGTGCTCTCCAGCTCCTCCCCTACTCTGGAGCCTTTGGGTCCCCTTCTAACCAGAGCCCTGTGGGGTAGTAGTTCAGTGTGGGGGCCTGGCTTGGTGCTCCTCTGTTCTGTATGACCTCTGACCTCCAGTAAGCCTCTTAACCTCCCTAGTTCTCAGTTTCCCTAACCATCAGGTGGGCACAAATGGCACTTAACTCACAGCATTATCACAGGAATGAAGTGAGATACTGAAAATGTATAGCCCAGTATCAGGCACACAGTACCTATTAGCCATGTTTGTTCATGATTTTGAGCTTCCTCTCGACTCCTGCTGGGCGTCGCTAGCCGGTTTGAAGCTGCTAGGTGTCCGGGTCACTTGAGCCTTTCATGACCACAGCTTCTTGGAGAACCTTCGGCCCTTTTAATCCAGCTGATTTTGTGACGGGGGAAACAAGTGTTGTATGTTCAGCCCATTAGGGAGCCTTTCTTTCGGAAAGAGACCCTTTCATTAGGTTGAGAGGGGTTTTCGGTGAAGAAGTCGTCCCCCACCCCCCACCGGCAGCAGAAAGACCTCACTTTGGCTCCATGAATGGGGTTTTTATGGCCATTCCAACCATTGCTGGAAAGGAAGCAGCCCCTTGCTTTTGCCCCCTCCTTTTCCCCCATGGGCATACTTTCTGGTGACCTTTGGGAGAAGAGGGACAGCCATTTCTGGGTTAGAGCACAATGTTCTTTTTTGGCAGTTTGGAACCCGCAGTGTGCTCACTTTCTGGCTCTGACGGGGGAGACTGTGAGGCCCTTGGAGAGAGAGCTGTGCCTGGGAAGGAGCCCAAAACTGGCCTGCCATAGGCCGAAAGGCTCCCTCTGGTCTGACCCCAGGAGAGAGGATTTCCCTTACCCCAGAGTACCAAGGCACCCTAAGTATTACTGCCGGGGGCCTCTCCGCTAGCATCTCGGCTTCTCCACGGTCCCCTCCAATCCATTGCCCACCAGCAGGCATCTCCCAAAAGCAGAACCAAATCGAATCATGTCACTGCATCCAGCACAAAGGCACTACCGTTCTAGGCAGGAAGCAAGTTGTAAACAAGCTTTGCTTCTTCCTCTGCTGTGGCAGAGGTTGCTGAGGCTTTGAAGTCCAGACGGAGCTGGCTTGCCTTCCCGCTCTGGCTTGCACAAGCTGTGTGACCTTCAGCAGATGACTTAGGCTCCCTGAGTTTCATTTCCCTCCACTGTCAACGCGGGATCTCTCTGCTGAACAAATATTTGAGTTCCTGCTTTGTGCCCAGCGCTCTGCCGGTGCTGGGGGTACAGCAAAGAACACAACAGCCAGGATTCCGGCCCTCATTCCACAAATAATGACATTTTAGATAAGGTGGTTGGGAAGGTACTCTTGGAGGGGACGGGTGAGCAGAGACCTAAATGAAACAGAGGGAGGAGGAGGACACTGTTGATTCAAACCTGGGACAGGAGTCAGCTGTGCCACCATCTCCCAGGAGCTTGCTAGCAACTCAAAGTCCCAGGCCCTGCCCTAGACTTACTGAATCGGAGTGGCAGCTTCAACAAGATCTGCGGCTGATTCCTGTCCGCGTTAAAGATAGAGAAATGCTGAGTTAAAGCACTGAGCACCGCAGGGGCATCTGGGTGGCTCCCTCGGTTAAGTGTCCAACCTCAGCTCAGGTCATGTTCTTGTGGTTTGTGAGTTCGAGCCCCCGAGTGGGGCTCTGTGCTGACAGCTTAGAGCCTGGACCCTGTTTTGGATTTTGTGTCTCCCTCTCTCTTTCTCTCTCTGCCCGTCTCCCACTTATGCTCACATGCTTGAGCGTGCACTCTCTCTCTCTCTCTCTTGAAAATAAACACAAAAAAAGAATAAGAATATGAAAAAAACCCACTTAGCACTGTGTATGCCAAATTGCTCTCTGTATTTTAGGGCTTTCTCTGTGTGGGGAAAGACGCTTAAGGTCCCACGGACGTCACTTCTCATCCATGCAGATTTTCCTGAGTTCCGATACTCTCATCTCATTTTTATCATCACCCATCCCTGTAGGTGGCAATTGTGCAGATTCGTAGACTTTCTGAAGGGGAAAACTCTCAATGGATTTTTGTGTCTTGGGGAAGAGGGGGCTCACACAAGCACAGCGCTCTCCTCCGCCTGATCTAGGGCAGGTGGGGAGAGCTAGTCACTGTTCCCTGCAGGTGACCTTGCCCCCAAGAAGCAGCATGTCAGAGCAGCCAGGGTAAACCCCACAGCGGCTGGGCCTCGGGGAATTTTCATTAAGAGGAAGATTAAGGCATCTTCTTGGACTGTGAGAACAAAATCATTAATAACTAAGCTCTTAGTGCATGAGGAGACCGAATTCTCAGTGGGGGTTCATTGGGCATGCTTGTCTGTGGCCGCTTTGCACAGGGAGAGAAAAATAGCCATTTTTTTTTTTTTTACAGTGCAGCTTTGCCCCATGAATGCCTAGGCACTGATGAATAAAAATAGTAATCATAACGCCAGTGTCATCAGCCATGACAAGGATGCCCAGACCTTCTTACGTTACATACATTTCTGGTTCACCCTCACCAGCCCTTCAAAGATGGATCTGGTGAGGAAACTGAGGCTCAGGGTTGTTAAATAATCTGTCCCAGGACCCCTAACTATGGAGAATGAGCTGGGTTTTAGCTCTCAAACCCAGATTCTTTTTCTTGTGACTCACTGCCTCTTGTTACCTCTCTTGAAAGGCAGAGGGCTCTCTGGTCACATCCAGCCTGCAGGTGGGTTTTCTTTGGTTTGCACAGTGTGTTAAGAGGGCTTTTTATAACGTTAAAATCCAGGTTTTCAGCTTCTCTTTGAACATGCAGTAATGTGATAGTGAGGAGCCTACTTTGCTCCCTGACACCCAAGGAGCACCCTCTCTTTAGATGGTTGTGACCTTGACTTTGCCGCGATCTCTGACATTCCAGTTGCTGTCAAGGATCTTTTCGAATATTGAGGCGGCTTGTCAGGTCCTGGAAGGGATTGGAGTTTGTAAATCCTGAATGAGCATCTCATCTCTCAAAAAATGATTAAAAAAAATAGGAAGCTTCTCTCATAGTAGCTACAGTTTTAAAAGCATTGACATTGGCAGGCCAGTGTTTTTCATCCTTCTTGTCTCGGACTCACAGCAATCCCTGGAGATGGTGCAATTCTTTGTAGCTGTTTCAATAGATAAGGTAACTGAGTCTCAGGGTTCAACAATTTGAGATCCTATAGCCAGTGAGGCCATGGTATTCCAACCTTATTCGACTGCAGAATTCTGTGTCTGGACCAGGATTTTTCAATCTTGGCTTGCATATGAATTCCCAGGGCATCTTATTCAGATGCAGATTCTCATTGAACTGGCTGGAGGCAGGGGCTTGAGCTTCTGCGTTTCTAACCGGCTCCCAGGTGATGCTGATGCTGCCTGTCCAATGACCGCGCTTTGAAGAGCAACAGTCTGGACGAGGGTTGACACGTTACGTCCTGCTGGGCAAATCTGTCCCTTCGCCTGTTTTGTATGACTTCTATGACAAACATGGTTTTAACATTTTTTAATGGTTTAAGGCTATTTCATGACCTAGGAAAATGATAGGAAATTCAGACTTCAGTGCCTGTACGTAAAGAGCTCTCTGGATGCACTTACACACATCTGTTCTCATATTGTCTATGGCTATTTCCTTGATACAGTGATAGAGTTCAGTATTTGCAACAGAGGTCGTACGGCCTCCAAAGCCAAAAACATGAACTCTCTGGCCATTGCTAGAAAATGTTTGCCAATCACTGGACTATGCCACTGTCTAGGGGAATATGCAAGTAGCTTCTCTGGGTTTTAGAAGAAGGGCAGCTGAGACCCTTTTGGAATCAGTGCTAGAGGAAACGTCCCCTCCAACCCGGATGAGATTGGTGCAGAGATCAAGGATAAGCAAAGAACCAGGGAATAGACCAAAGCCATTTCTAAAGGGCATGTGGAGATGAGGCTTGCAAGACCAGATCAATGAACCGCCAGTGGATTCTAAGCTCCTTGTAATCCCTTTAACGTTTCAGCTTTGCTGATAAATGTAGATTCGACCTGAGCATTAAAAAGCGGGCTTTCCGACCAAGCCTCCTGGAGTTGCACTTTCATGAGCAGCTGACGTGGAGAGCGCAGAGCAGTGGTAGCTTTGTGAGGTGGTTTTAATTATGCAGAGCGGTTTGTGTCTGGACAACTGGCGGGTACGTTGGCCCCACGCAGCCCCCCCAGAGGCAGCGTTCCCTGGGTCAGCCAAGACCGCCTTGAAAAGCGTCTTAGTTGCCCTGGCAATTGTGTTGATTGATGACTAGGGTGGTGATCTGGGGAGACGCCGGCCTGGTTTCCTTTAGTGGATTGTAACTTGGCTAAGACATGGGTTCCCACCGATTATTCTGCTTGAGGAGGAAAAACACACTTGACCGACTGTCTTGATCAGTTGATGTGCCAAGAAAAGGGGAAAAAAGGCAATTGTGTGTGTGTGTGTTTGTATGTGTGTTTGCACCCAAGACTTTTGCCTGGAATCCTCAAAGTAGGAAAGGATACTTTAGCCCAGAACCTTGCTGTTTGGCTTACCTTACGTCATTGCCATTTGATAATAGGCTTGATGGAAACTGAAACACCGTAGTAGGATTTTTCTCTTGAAGAAAACTATTAGTTTATCCCAAGATATCCAGAGTATTGTCCCTGATTTCGAAATAAGGCATGGTCTTTACAAAGTATTTTTTAACATCACACACTCACACACATGTATACATATAGGAATTATATAGCACAGAGAAAACCCTTGATTACACTTTTGAGAGCAGGGCTCAGCGAACTACATTGGGACAAAATCGGGCTGTTACCTGGTTTTTGTATAGCCTCCTAGCTAAGAATAGTTTTCATAGTTTTAAGTGGTTGGGGGAAAGAAAAGAAGAATAACATATTGTGGCACTTAAAAATTGTATGAAATTGGGGCACCTGGGTGGCTCAGTTGGTTAAGTGACTGACTTTGGCTCAGGTCATGATCTCGTGGTCTGTGAGTTTGAGCCCCGTGTTGGGCTTTGGGCTGACAGCCTGAGCCTGCTTCAGATTCTGTGTCTCCCTCTCTCTCTGCCCTCCTCTGCCCATGCTCTGTCTGTCTCTCAAAAATAAATAAATGTTACAAAAAATTTTTTTAAATTGTATGAAATTTACATTTTAAGTTCATAAATACAGTTTCAATGGAACATAGCTGTGCCCTTTCACTTAGTAGCCTCTATGGTGGCCTAGGCAATAGCAGAATTGAGTAGTTGAGGTGGCCCTCGTGGTCCATGAAACCGGAAGTGTTTACTACCTGGCCCTTTTCAGAAAGTTTGCTGACCCCACAGCTAGAGAGATCTATTGCTCATGGCTGGCTTTTCATATCCTCAGACTTGTTCAGATTATTATGTGTTAATAAGATTTTAGAGAAAACATACATTCTATATGGTTTTTTATAGCATACCTTTTTTCATAATTAGAAACATTTTTTTGGACATCTTTGTGTGTCATTCTGGAAAAAGCACAAAGATCTCACACATTTCTTCACTCTTAGAATCCAGAATATGGGTTATCATGGAATTAAAAATTTTCTGTTCAAGGCCGCTTTGGTTGTTTTCCATCGTTCCTGATTACATACTGTATGATGATAGCTTTTCTTCAGCTCCAACACAGTTATGTGGCACTCTTATCAAACTGCCCTCCAAATGGCTGGTGCCAAGTTCCACCCCTGCCATTGAAAAAATTTGCGTCTATTTATGTGTTCTTTGGGCTGAAAATTTGAAACATCTCAGCTTGTACAGCAACCTTGTAATTAATCCTTGTTTAATCACCCTGAGTGACAATTTGTACCCAATGAATAGTGAGAAAACACAGAGTGTTGATGTCAGTCATCTTGTTTTTCAAAATACATCTTGTTTGTCTTTAATCCTGAAAGTGGTACTCACATTCTGTTGAAAGGTTGTCATTCATGCTTAAGCTTCTGTTCGTTAAGGTCGGTGGGATAAAGTGCAGGGGTGGAGTGGGAATCTAATAAATGTGTTATTTTGTGGTCTGTTGGTTCAAAAAACTGGAAGGTTTTCCTTTTTCTCTGCCATTAATGACTACCCCAGAGGGAATTCCCTATGGACAGAGAGTCTTCCCTGAAGGGGATGAATCCCAGATCATTGAGCACTTTGAGATCAAAAGGATTCTACCTGCCCTGTGTATGGGAGGGCCATGGGGGGTGATCTCTGGAGAGAAATGTGTACTTTGAGATAGTGTCATAAAAACTTCTGTGAAGCTTATAAGGGCTTCTGTCGGAGCCTTATAGCTGAGTGTGGTTAGAGGGACAGGCTTTGATGACATTTGGCTGGGATCATAGTCTTGGTTCTGCCTTTACTGGCTAAGAATCTTTTTAAACGTGACTTAACCTTTCTGGAACCTTTCTTGGTTTTCTCATCTGAAAAATGGAATAATATTATGTACTCTTACGAGGGTGTCTTAACGAGGTTGTCCTGAGGATTACATGGGGTAAAGCATATAACGTGCCTCATTGTGCATGGTGTATAACATGGGCTTCACATGTTTGTGGTTGAAAGATGAGTAGAAACAGGATTGGATAAGGAGTGAGAAGGTTTGGGTTCACGGCCCTGGAAATTGGAGATTCGGTGACAGGGAACAAGTCACTTCCCTCACCATGAACTGCTGCGCTCCATTTGTTAAGTGGGCCTGATGATTCTGGTTTTAAGAACTTCTGTCCAAAGAGGTGGAGTCCCCTTGACACACACAAACACATGCACCCCACCGCCACCCACCACGTGGGAGTTCAGGCTCACAGGGAATGAGAATTCCTGATGGAATAGCAGATTCACTTAGCTGGAGACACACCCTTCAGATGAAATGGAGTTGAGTAGAATGGGGCCCTATATCCTCACTGTCTCTTTGCTTAAGTGCAATGTTCATAGGGTGTTTGTTAAAACCATTTGCAAACCATCACAAGAAGATAACATTTAAATGTTGCCCCTGGGGTCAGTATACAGCAAGGGGCCTTTTTTGTGCCTTGTGCCTACCAACTGCACCATGAAAATTCATGTCCGAGATGAAAACCATTCATTGTCAAGGCAATAGTCAATCCATGTCACTCAGGCCTCTTTACGAAGTGTCAGTCTCTGTGGCTTCTGGTGTGCCCTACCAAACACGAGCATTAAGCAGATCATTAAGCAGAAGCTCCCTTTTCTAAGGCATAAAGAAAAAGGATTTTTATACAATGCCTGAACCCAAGACCATACCCTGGAAACTCCTGAGATGCGATGGGACCAGTGCCCGTAGTTTGCTGACAGGCCACCAGCTTTAGCATTTTCAGTGGTTGCCAACATTTGGTGTGTTGTGTAAGAAGTCAGATTTGGGTTTTCCTCTGGAGCAGTGAAAGTTTCTGACAGTTGAGGGCTCCTATTCCTCCCTTCCCTTCTGACAGGAACACATGTGTTCCACTTTTCTGCAGTCTCCATTGTTCCTTCTTGTCTTACACCTGCCCTGCTCGCTCATTGATGCCACTGACTGGCTGCTATAGACCTGTCCTTTTGTGCTACTAATTTGGAGATGCAAGCAGGCTACTCTGCATGCCTGGAAGGCTGGTAAGAATGGCAGAATGGAATGAAGCCGCCTTGGCAGGGATGAGTGTGCTGAGCTGGTCGCTTGAGTAGCGAGATCCTCCCTACCTGGGAGATGCTCTTGGGAAGGAGCCCACACCCTACAGTGTCTGCCTTGTGTTTGGCTTCTCTCATGCAGTGGCCCGGGGCCCCCTTAGCACAGTCTTCTGAAGCCCATCTTTTATCTTGTACTTGGTAAATAGGGGAGACCCAGGGAGGTAAGGTAGCATGCCCGAGGCCACACGGGCAGTAAGTAGTGGAGTCAAGATTTGAAACTGGGTCTTGAGGGCTCAGGATCACAAGTTCTGTAACCGAGAGAGAGTGTTCAGCTTTGGCATTTTGACTCTTGTCTAAATATCAAACTATACCTTGGGGAAAGCACTCAGATTCTCAGTGGTCTGGGGATGAGGTCGGACTATTGTCTACACCAAACAGAACATCTAAAGAGCGCCGGGCTTGTTGGTTTATTTCTGGATTGGGTCTCAAAGGTGAAACTCCTATAAAAATCAAAGGATGTGCTTTTGAGGTTTTTAGGGTGTCTGAAAGATGGGAGATGGGCTGCTTGCAGTTTTCCCGTCAGATCTGCATACATCGAAGGGGGCTCCGTTCAGCTTGTTGACGCTTTGGTGTTAAATTGGGCTGAGGAGCTTGTGAAAGTCTTGGGGTGAAGGGGATCGTAGGGGGGGTGGGTGCTGTGGAATGCCATTGGCATGTTTCCTGGAGGAAACCACCCCAGAAGAGGCCAAGGGAGGGGGGTTACAGAGCTACAGAGCATCCTCTCTGCAGCCCCCTTCAAGTCCACAAGCTAAAAATAAACAAGATCTCCAGTCTTCGGACCTGGGCCTTGGAGCTTCCATCGGCCAGTGTTTTACAGATCACAACACCACTACATTGCAAAATCGACGCAAGCACATTGGGCGGCTGGGAGGCATTTAATGAGAGCGTTATTTGATTTTATGTTTGGTAAACGACTTGGGGATGCAGAAATTGCTTTCACAACTCTTAAAAACTGGCTCATTATGTATATGTGTAATATCCAGAGCGGGGCCTGCCAGTTGAGTGCTGAGGAATTAGGCCTCCTGGGGGCTTATTATAAGAATGCAGGTGTTTTCTTTCTTCAATGATACAATGAAATTACTCTGATAATATAATTTCTCACAGTCTTTTGTTCCACAATCAGGCACCCAGGAGCACACGCCTGCCATTTGCATCCTTGATGACTTGGCCTTTGGAGCTTTTCCAGTGACTTACTGAGTTGTTTGGAAGTCATAATGACAGTCCCCTTTCATCTCCATGAAGCCCCAGATTTGGAGGCCATGGATAACAGGAATGTAGCCATCGTCTTGGGTCTGGGAATATTGGAAGCCAAAGGGAAGGGCAGGTAAATAGGTTTTCCTGGGTCCTGCGGGGGTGGAACAGCTTAATAGATGTATCCAACTCCTGGGGATTTTGGAGAATTTTGGTTTTTAACTTGCAAAATCCTGGTGACAACAGCATTTTAGAGCAAGTTGGTTTCTTATTTTTAAAGTAGTTTTGATCAAATTGTTGGATGATAAATGTAGCATTTGGGTGTGATTTCCTTGTAGTGTTTTTTTTAAGTAGAGTTTTACATAATTGTATTTGTTTTCTCCACCTGCCAAGACAACTTAATACAAACTAGGTGGTTTCAAGTAACAAAATGTCTGCTTTTACAGTTCTGAAGGCTTGAAGTTCAAGAACAAGGTGTCAGGACTGTTGCTTCTCTCTGGAGGCTCTGAGGAGGGGAAAAAAAAAAAACTCTCCATGTGTCTGTCTTGGCTTCCTGTGGCTGTTGGCAGTCCGGGGCATTTTTAGCTTATAGATGGCCCTCCCATCTCCGCTTGTATCATCAGATGGTTTCCTTGTATGTCTATGTCCCTTTCCCTTCTCATAAGGTCTTGTCATTGGATTTGGGCCCACCCTAATCCCAGATGATCGTATCTTAAGGCCCTTAACTTAGTTACTCTGCAAAGACCCCTTTCCAAACTAAAATCAAATTTAGAGATGTTAAGTGGAAGTATCTTTTGGGGCAATGCTGTTCAACCCATTATAATAATAATCATGGTAGTAAAGCCTATACTATTTTGTATTCTTCAGCAGTGCACCCCACCGGGCTGGGGCTTGCTAAATGTGTTATCTGGAAAAGTACAGTGGTGCTGCAGGGCTGGGTGTTGACTTTGGGGCACGTTTGTAGGGAATACCTCTTTTGTCTCTTCTAGGCGGAGAGAAATGCTTGCAACAGGGGGGATTGTATGAGCGCTATTACTAGATGGAATTTGCTGCCCATATTGATTAATTCAGCAGTCTGAATCAGTTGACCCCCAGGTCACCCTATGAAGTTCATCCGTCTTCTTTTAGCTTTTGTTGGGCTTTGCCAGGGAGATGTACAAGCAATGAACTGATAGTGTGTGGGCAGTTATTTGTGGGAAGAACTTCTGGCCCCAGGGTTTTTAATTAATGTCTAGGTTTTTGAATTGATTCGCTTTCAAAGGGCGGGGGGAATGGGCACCCTTAGAAAAGAAAATTCTTCGTACTCCTGGAAAGAGGTTCCATCTCCACAAAGTCCTGCCAGAAACAACTCACTCCACTCCCCAGCTCCTGCCACGTCTCTGTAAACCCAACCAGAAAAAGCATAACGTGAATTGCACTTCCCCATTCCCTGATTTCTGTTCAGTTAAATTCAGCATGAATGGATCTAGGCTTTTCAGAATAAATGAACTGAAATAAAATGAAAGCAAATTATGACTTTTCTCGTTATCATTATCACAATAGCTATCATTAATTGACCATTTACAATGTGGGAGGGATATTCTATTCTAAGCACATTTCTTATCTTCTTATATTTAATTCTTGAAACCCTTTATGAGATAGACACCATGATCCACCATGAGAAGACCTGGGTGCTTCAAGTTTCTTTCCCAAGGTCTCACAACTAGGTTAGATGGATGACTCTTACTGCAGTGTGGGCTTTTGAGCACCATATTGTCTGGCTCCAGAGTGATCTTAAAGATTCTAAGCAGTGGTGGGGATGTCTGCCCAGAGTTTCCCATTCATTTAGCTCTCAGTTGATGCTTAGAATTTACATCTAGTAAATTAGGTCCTGCTTCTGCTGCTGATGGTCCAGAGAGCACAGTTTGAGAACCACAGCAGCCCAGCCCGCCAGGACTGACTGTCCCGTTGGGGAAGGGCAGATAAACATAATTTAAATAACTTGTCCACATTAGCAAGCTTTCTTATCACAAAGTAGTTTAGATTACTGTTAAGTGATGGGTGTTGATGTGGAGGGTCAGGAGTTTAGATTGAGAAAAAGAGTGCCTACCCCCACTTAAGCGTTAGTATATTCTTGGCCACCTCCGCCTCCCTGTCACTTAGAGGCCTTGGAATGTAATAAAGTAGTTTTCAAGCTCTTTCATCAGCTGGAAAGTAGAACCAGCCGAGGTCTGTGTCTATAAAGATAACTAAAGATGAATGAGACTCTAGCCCTCCGAGATGGTGGAATACATTGTCAGGCTACAGAAATGAAATCGTGTGGTGCTGGAGCAGGAATTGATCCTGGAGGCTAACCAGGACACCTCCAAAACTAGATCTAAGCCTTTGTACATGTGGTGTGCCATAGAGGTGACCTGTAGAAGCAGTGGGGGAAAGCTTTAATAAATGGTGCTAAGACAAGCAGCTTTCCATCTGGAATTAGAAGAGATCTAAAACTTGTAAATTAAAAACAAAATCGAATTTTCTTGGAGATGAAAGCTTTGACCAATTTGGAGAGTGAAAGGCATATGTAAATTCAAATAATGTCTCTTTTCCTGTCCCCCTATCCGTACGCTCTAACCACACTGGCTGCCTTAACTGGTCCCCTAACAGAGTAGGCATATTTCCACCCCAGGACATTTGTCCATGCTGGGATCTCTCCCAGTCTGCATGATTTGTTCCTTGGCTTCCCTCTGGGCCGCTCTTCCGGTGTTTCCTTGGAGCAGCGTTTCCTGGCCATCCTAATAGTGCATCATCCCTCCCCTTCTCTCTGCTGCTCTTATGTTTTCATAGTGCGCTTTCCACTACATTATATTACATTTTTAACGGATTGTCTGGATTTTGATCTGCTCTAGGATTAATTACCATAGTCTACACAAGAATTTCAACTCCATAAGGATCCTTTTTTCCATGTCTTTAATGCTCTAGCACTCAGAAAATGGTAATGTCTGACAAAAACCCCATTAGAATTTGTTGAATGAATGAATGGGTGACAAGGAACCCAGAAGTTGTAAAGGAAAATGACCTTCACATGAATAACTTAAAAATCATCAAAAGACAAGAAAATTACTTTTGATGCCTGATACACCGAGACCTCATTTTTCACAATACAAAACAGCTCTCGCTAGAAAAACATGAAATGACTCCACAGAAAGTTGGACAAAGGCTGTCATCAGGCAGATGGATGAGAAAGTGTTTTTTGTTTCCTTGATGACGTTAGCATTTCTCATGTTTCTGTTGCTTTGTGAGTCCAGTGTCAATAGCGTTTGGAAAATAGATTTGTGTAGAATGGTGAAGTTTGTATTCCATGAACTACAGCATCCGTTTTCCCAGGAATTATAAGAATAGTATGCACACGCCTGTGTTGAAGCTAAGCTTTGTTCATGTCTGTTGAGATGATAAAAAGACCTCTCAAAATTCCTTCGGATTTGGCATTGTCCACGGGTGTAAGCAGGATCCGCAGCTGTGATCGTGTGATCCAAGAGATGACAGGAAAACGATAACTATAAAACTACAACAAAAAGCCCCATCTACAACTAGAGATGTGGACATCTGGCCACTCAGGGCTGCCTTTCTGTTTCCTTGTCACAGTACTTTGGAAGGGCTGCCGCTGGCACTTAGTGGGTTGGAGACAGGGATGTTGATCGTGGTGGACCCTGAGAGACTGGGCCATCACCGTGAAGGTGTCCCTGCCCCAAAGCCAGTGGCATTTGCACCCACTGAGAAGGAATGCAAAGTGTCGCAAGCAGCAAATGCCTCTGGGAGGTGCAGAGCACACCTCTGATACTTGGAAACTTACTGATCTTCTCTGGACCTCAGTTTCCCTCCTCTTGAGATTGCGGCAGATAGATGATAGAGTCAGGAAGGGCCCCCTCATCATTAACCCATGGTGACAGTGTTACTAGGCTTTCTTGCTGAAATTGCTCACTGGGGATATTTTAGCAAGAAGAAATTGAAGAGGAGTTAGTTCTTCGCTCAGTCCCCTTGCTGGTTAAACCAAAGACCTCATTCCCTTCATGGCTCATGCAGTTACTAGGTCCTTCCTCAGGGTGCTCTCAGTCTCTGATCCCTGTAGCTGGGGTGTAGAGTTGTATATTGCCAGGAATGAATGCGTTTGTTCCTAGATCTCTTCATGCCTGTTATACTTGGGACTAGAGATACATATGCAACTTCATAAACCATTGAAATATGGATGTAAACAGAAATAAGATTTATTTCTATGAAAATGAAGCTGAATGCTAGGAATTGACCCCTTGATGAATACTAAAAACAACTCAGTTGAATGAAGCTTTGGGAAAAAGGATTTCTAAAAGCCTGGGAATGAGGCAGAAATGGTTGAAGGACATTGATTTTTTGGGGGGACATTCATACTGGAAAGTTTGGAAAGACCACCAAACTGGAAATTGAAGAAGATGTATTATAGGTTTGTTTGATGCTTCACATGGAAGGTACTCTGTTTGGTAATCCCATACGCAAAATCTTCTCTCTCCCTATAAATTGAATGTATGGCTGTGCACTTCAGGAAAAAAAATGAAGATATGTATGTATCATTATTTTGTGATTCCTCAATGTGAGAGATGCGGCTGGTTGTTTCTGTATCCATCATCTTCTTCCTTAGAGATATAACCTTTTTTTTAAAAACTTTTTTTTATGTTTGTTTATTTTTGAGAGAGAGACAGCACATGGGCAGGGAAGGGTCAGAGAGAGAGGGAGACACAGAATCCAAAGCAGGCTCCAGGTTTCAAGCTCTGTCAGCACAGAGCTCAATGTGGGACTTGAACTTAGGAACTGCGAGATCATGACCCAAGGTGAAGTCAGACACTTAACCAACTGAGCCACACCGGTACCCCTAAAGATAACAGCCTTTAAGATACTGTCTAATATATAGGCTGAGAGTTAAAGCAGTACTTTTCCAGCCCTCCTCACTCCTAGGGGTTGCCATTTGACTAAGTTCTGCTCAAAGGCTTAGAGGTTAAAATACTAAGTGCTGTTTCTGGGAGGTATACCTTTCAAGGGAAAGCACATATCCCTGGTTCCCAGCCGCTGGAATGTGGATGTGACTGCTGGAGCTCAAGCAGCTAAATTGGACCATGAGGTGGAAAACCTGTGTTGAGGGAAGTAGATCAAGACATGCATTACCTGGCTTCCTGGTGCCCATAGTGACACCATCATAGCCTTCGATCACATAACTCCAGACTGTATTTATGTGTGGGGGAAATTAGTGTCTACCTTGTTTAGGCTGTTACTATTTTGGATTTTCTGTCAACCACAGATGAATTTCATCCCACCTGGTTGGACTATAGACATTAGTTATGTTGGATAAAAGGCTCTATTATCTTAGCTCCTGCCCAAGGGTCAAATATTAGTTTAGACTCCTTTTGGAGGATTTGGAGCTATCATTTCTAGCAACAGGATATCTGTGTTCTCAATGAGGGAGGATCCAAAATCTTTTTTTTTTTTTTTTTTTTTTAAATTCTGGGAGTGCCTGCTAAGGGCAAGTGTGCTATTCCAGAGTACATTGTTCTGAGGTAGAGATGACTTCATCTGAAACCTTCAGTTTTCATACGTTACTGGAGCAAATTCAATTACATACGGTTATAGTAAGTACTAACGCGAGAGTATTTCCTTCCCCCATAGTTTGGCTTCTCCATGCATCTGTGCCATTATCTCTCGAGGAATAACCTGGAAAATTTCAGGAATGTCATCATATAGCACTGATTTCACCCTCTGAAAAAGTGCATACGCCGTTTTGGAATGCATTTAGAACTGCTTATTTTAGGATTAAAGGGTATAGAATGAAGGAATACGATTAATCCCTTTGATAGCCCCTATCATTTTACCAGCACACTAGGCAGAGAGCTTGGGTTCACATTACATACGTGGAGGAGCATGCCACGGTGCTACTGGATGGGAGTGTGGGCAAGGGGCGAAACCTTACCGCCTCTGTGTGAACAGAAAACGGCATGTGCCTTTTTTAACCTCTTAATTAGATAATCACCATGCAAAACTTTGCTTGCTGGAAAGTCTGCCTTGTTGGCGATATTGCAGGATCGTTTAGTGTGAAAGGCCTTGAGCTGGAATTGCCTTTTTGATGGTTACTCCTGGCCACAGCTTCCCCAGATTTCCTGAGAAGAGTGTTCAATTGGTAATACAAAAATGATAAAAAAAAAACTGGATGACATTTTGGGGTCAAGTGTAATGTATAAAACACACTGGGAATTTGATGTATAAAAAAGCGTAGAGGGAATGTATTCACTCAAGAAAATGGATTTGGGTGCCGGGGTGGCTCCGCTGGTTTAAGCGTCAGACTTTGGATTTCGGCTCTGGTCTGGATTTCACGACTCATGGGCTCTGGAGCCCTACATGGGATTCTCTCTCTCCCTGTCTCTGTGCTCTTCCCCCACTTGTGTATGCATGCACGCTCGCTCGCTCTCCCTCTCAAAATAAATAAAGTTATAGAAAAAAGGAATTTATTATATGCCTACTATGGCCTCACATGCCATGAAAAATGGTAAAAATTGTATCATAAAATTATGTATTTTGGATTAGTTGGATGTCCTTCCTTGATGCATTTCCATATATTCAGGTATGTGTTTATATTATGCATATGTCCTTTTGAATATACATGTGTGTATGTGTACATAACTTTTGTTTGTCTGTTAACACAGATGGTGGTATACCATAGCTACTTCCTCTTTGTCATTCAGCAATAGATCTTGGAGGGGCACCTGAGTGGCTCAGTCAGTTAAGCATCCTACTTTGGCTCAGGTCATGGTCTTGCAGTTCACGAGTTCAAGCCCCGCGTGGAGCTCTGTGCTGACAGCTCAGAGCCTGGAGCCTGCTTCAGATTCCGTGTCTCCCTCTTTCTCTACCCTGCCTCCATTCACACTCTCTCTCAAAAATAAATAAAAATCATTAAAAAATTTAAAAAAAAAAACAATAGATCTTGGAGAGCTTCTAATATCAATAAACATAAATAATCTTTTTAAAAAAAGACTTAAAAAGCTCCGTTATATAGATGTCCCATGGTTAATTTTTTTCACTTCTCCACTAATGATCATTAAGGATATTTAAAATGTTTGGTTATTGTGAAAGTTTCTTTAGCAGACATTCTTTTCTGTAGGTCATCATGGCCTTTATACATGAAAATATCTATTGGATACATTTCTGGAAGCAAAAGCACTGAATCAAAGGGTGCACACATTTCAATTAGATAACCATTGCTGGAAGGGAAAAAGCTGGCTTTTGAAGATGTATCTATCTGTATTTGAGGGCAGAAGACTGATTTCCAATGGCTAAGCATTTTTGGAATGCCAATTAAAAACTTCTTTTTTATGGTGCAGAACTATACTCAACTGGGATGCCATTTGTATTCATTACTTTGATCTGCCAACCTCAAGTTTTTGCAAAACCACTAAATTGGATTTAACCTCACTGTAGGAGTTGCTGAATATTTTCCTCCTGGTAGAGTCTCTGTGACATTAAGACCAGGACGGAAGTGCTGTCCCTAGTCAGCTGCTGATCACGCCCACCACACAGTACTGAATGCTGGGTTCATCATAAAGGAAGTTCATGTTCTGCCCCAAGGTCGGGTGGAAGGAGGCAGGGGGCTGCGTGGTCATGATTTCGGTGCTTCTCTCTTCTGCCGCTAGTTTTGTTTCATCTCATCTCTGGGTCTTGATTGACACGTTTGTAAACATCAAGGGATTGAGTAAACAAGCGAATGAAACCCCTCTTGCTCATGTATCCCATCACACCCTCCAGAAATCTTTTTTTTTAATGTTTATTTATTTTTGGTAGACAGAACACAAGCAGGAGAGAAGAGAGAGAGGGAGACACAGAATCGGAAGCAGGCTCCAGGCTCGGAGCTGTCAGCACAGAGCCTGACTTGAGACTTGAGCCCACAGACCGTGAGATCATGACTTGCGCTGAAGTCAGATGCCCACCAACTGAGCCACCCAGGCGCCCCCAGAAATCTTTTTTAAGTTAAACCTTGAACCCAGTTTGAAAATCACAGGTCAGAGGTACCTGGAAACCTGTTCTTCGGTCTCGGCCGAATCCCCACTCTCTTCCCTACCACTGTTACCTCTTGTCTCAGCAGCTGCCCTCGCCCCCAAGAGCTCTCCCCACATCCGCCTTTTCACCCCACTAATCGATTTTCCACACAGCACTCAGATATGAAGCAGTCATTCTTATGAAATATTGAGCAGATACAAACATACTGATAAAATATGTATAAGGCTTAAACAATAGCAGCACAGTGGATGCCCGTGAGCCTGCCACCTGGCTTTAGGAAAAAGAACCATGTTCCTGTCTTTTCTGATTCCCCCCTCTCCCCTCACCCCTTCCAGCGAGGGATAACTGTTCTCCTGATTTAGGGGTTTATCATCTCTGCTTTGCTTATGAGATTTGCTCCACGTCTGTCTCCCTGATAGTGTTTTGTTTGCTTCTGTGGTTGTTCTTTGGGATAAACATACAAGAGCTTCCCTGAAGCAGGTCCCCAGGAGTGGCCTTGCCACGTCATGGGTGTGTGCCCGGGGGGACTTTCCTAGATAAGGACAATGTTGTTTTCCTGAAGATGTCTGTTCCAGTTTACGCTCCCATCAGTGGGTGAGGTGCTCCGTGTTTTCCTCCGCGCCCACCCTTTGTTTTGTCCCGTCTCCCCTTAGTCTTGTGTGTCTGTGTGGCTTCCTCTGCCTGGAATGTTCTTTCTCCTCTATCCTAGCACAGGGTGCTCCTTCTCTCGACTCTGGCTCTCAGTTTAAATGTCACTTTCTCCAAGTACTTCTCCCACCATATGCCCCCATGTCCCAAGTCTATAAGCACTAGGAGAGCAGGGCCCATGTCTGCCGGTTTGTCATTGCATCCCCTAGGGCCCAGCACAGTGCCGGGCACATAGCAGGTGCTCAGTAAATAGTTGGTATAAGGAATAAGTGGCTGAGTGAGTCAGATCCTTTCCAGTCTATGGCCCCTTAGTCCAGTGCCAGGAAATAAGGATACGAGAAATTTGAAGGGAACCTACTTTATGTTTGCCTCTGGCTTTAAGGTAGTTTTGTGATGGAGGCCTTCTCTGAAGGCCCTTAGATGCTCTGCTCCTCTGGTAGGGCAGAACATTTCTAACACCAGGTACCAAAAATGATGTCTGTTTGAAGTAATTGAATAAACAGAGCATAAATGAGTGGGAGTTTTATACTTGGAAGGAAGGAGGGTGAGTGGAGGTACTATTGGGGTGCAGAATTTTCCTATATTGCAGCTAGCATATGGGCACCAGAAAAAATAAAACAAGTGATCCCAGATGAGAGGCCTGGGGACGTTTTACTAACGCACCCAGCTTCCCATTGCAAACATGCAAATATACCCAGGGGTATTTATTTTCTTATTTTCTTTTTTTCCCTTAAATTTTTTTTTCTTGTTAACATTTGTTTAGTGTTGAGAGAGAAAGGGACAGAGAGACAGAGTGAGAACAGGGGAGGGGCAGAGAGAGAGGGAGGCACAGAATCTGAAGCAGGCTCCAGGTTCTGGTTGTCAGGGCAGAGCCCGATGCAGGGCTCAAACTCACGAGCCGTGAGATTGTGACCCAAGTTGAAGTCGAACCCTTAGTCAACTGAGCCACCCAGACTCCCTGGCGGTTGCTTTTCTGCCTGCACTGTCGGGAATTAGATTCTTGCAGCCCTTTGTAGGAGCACAGGGTAAGCATATTGGAAGGGGCGGTGTAGCCACAGTCCTGGGGTGGGGGTTGGGGGCGGCTTGCCATTGCTGACAGTTAAGGTACGGACGCACCCAGAGTGATCTCCATAAAGAATGAAATCCAGGACACAGAGTCACTCAGCTGCAAAGCCCTTTCTCATACAGAGTCTTATCAAGTTGGAACGGGAGGAAGGAAATGTGTGCCCAGCGTTCCTGAGACATCCCGCCCGGGGTGCCGCCCACACTGGGGGGCTGATAATGGGCTGCAGCTGGAATCTGCTCATTGACCAGCTCTATACACAAGGCATGTGACCGTGATTCCCGGTGCCTCCGATTCCTCATCTGTGACACGGGACCATCAATACTTTTGTGACCGGCTTCCAGGGCAGAGAACGTGATAGAAGGAAGGTCAACCATTTGGCCTAGTGACTAACACCTAGGAAGTTGTTGATTTTTTTTTTCTTTTAAAGAATTATCTTTATTTTCTACATGAGGGGGCAGGGGCTCTGCAAGGGAGGTTGACTTACTGGAGTGTATATTTGGCAGTGGCTGGTTCACCACTGGGCTCTGGACTCACAACTCTCTACTCTTGAGATGAGCTCAGATACCTTAAGCCTCTCTTAATTAAACTGCTGGTGTGAAGAGGCTAGTCTTATTTTAAAAAAGATTTCGCAAGTCTTTTTTTGCTTTAATACATTTCTTAATCACTTAGGACTTAAGCTGGGAGGATTAAAACTGAGGAATTGGCAGTAGCCCACAGGTACAAATGACTGTGAAGATTTGTTAGAAATGGAGCAAGAAGAAAGGAGAGGCTAAAGAGAACCGTCAGCATCAGCCTCCTTGTCAGGAAAGGAGGCTTTGTGGCGCTCTCCATGGCCCTGGCTTGCTGGCTGACGTGGGTGGCCCCGTCTACCTCTGTGGCCAAGAGGATGTCCCTTCTTTGTGAAAAGTCAGCTCAGTGTGAAAAGGACAGGCAGGCTGACTTGGGATACTCAGTGACCCAGCAAGGTAGTGTAAGGACGCAGGTCTGAATCAAACTGACTCCATGACAGGCTTCAAGTTTCCCCTCTGACCTTGGAGGCCTAGGTGTTGGTTTCTCAGAATCATTAGACAATAAAAGGGCACACATTGCCCAAGGCAGGAGGGACACCCTTGTAACGCCCAATCAGCAAAGGCCAGCTAACACCCTTAACATTCCTAAGGGCAGGCCTAGAGATAGAAGCTATAGATAATCACTTATTACTTAAGGCTAGTTACACCCTACGTGAGGGTCCTGGGTCCTGGGTCCACTCTGTAATTGGTTAATACTCTAAATGTCGTGATTGCATCCCCCCAAAAGTAACAAACACTCTGGACAATGTGTATGGTTAAAGTTACTGCCAATGATGTTATGCGATAATGATTGGACCCCTGTACCTGTGTCACAATTCCCTGTAACTCTCCCTTCCCAACCCCATAAAGGCCCTGCCCCGCCTTTGTTCCGGGCTCTCAGCACAGATCCATTGCACTGGTGAAGTCTGTGAGCCCGAGTTTAGATCCCGGCCAGCCTAAGTCCGTAATAAAGCCCTTTGCTTTTGCATGCGTGACTCGGTCTCCCCGGTGGTCTCTGGTTTTTGGGGACGATATTGAAATCTTGGGCATAACAGTAGAGAAGTCCCCCTCGAAAACTGCGTACTTGCCACCAGCTCTCGGATCCCTCTGCATCAGCCCTGGCCTCAGGCTGACATCCTTCTAGAGCAGCGTTTGTTAACCTGGCCACCCCTAGATTAAATTCAGAGACATAATTTTATGTCTTTTTTTCCTACTCACCCTTATGTGAACTTCAGCATTTCCCTCAATTATGAAGACAGCAAACCACAGTAATTGCATTAGCAATACCTGTGACTCTGTCCCCAATACAAATTCCAGATGTCTTCATGTCACATAGTAATCATGGAAGTCATCTTGAAATATCATTTACTTAGCAATTAGGCTGCTTAGAAGTTACGGTAGTTATCAGACTTGCTGCTAGGTTTTTGTGTATCGTATGTGATTAAGTATATTATCACCATCTACACCAGGCTATATGTTATAACTTACATATAAAACATGTTTGCAACATATAGCTTATATCTATAATTATATAACATATAACTTTGATACTTTATGACATATACTGTATACTAAGTTATGTAGTATATATACCATATATACTAACATAAAAGGATATAAATTGCATCAAATTGAAAAATTTTAATAACTGTGTATTTTAATGTAAACTAGTTTCTTTTATCTGCTGCATTTTATTTTACATTATTTATGGGCTTTACCAGCTGCCCCACAGGACAGTAAGGCACAGAGAGATGAAGAATTCTGACACTTGTGTGGAGAGGGGAGATGAAGAGGGAAGGACCTGCCTCAGATATTTCATTGTCTCTCATTAGAAGTCTGTGAACACAGATTATTTAAAAAAAAAAAAAAAAGCACCTGGGATTATTTAAAAAAAAAAAAAAGGCATGATCTCACACAGTTTGTGGGTTCAACGCCCACACTGGGTTCTGTGCTGGCAGCTCAGAGCCTAGAGCCTGCTTCAGATTCTGTGTCTTTCTCTCTGTTCCTCTCCTGCTTGTGCTCTGTCTCCCTCTGTCAAAGTTAAATAAACATTTAAAAAAAAATTAAAAAAAAAAGGCTGTGAACACAGTAGAACTGCTGGTTTAGGAGGACGTTTAGCTTTTCATAACCATACCATTGAGTAGTGATTATTTTTATTTATTAAATTATTTTTATTTATTTGTAGTAAGTTTATTTATTTTGAGAGCAAGCACAAATGACTGAGTGGGGGAGGGGCAGAGAGAATCCCAAGCAGGCTCTGTGCTGTGAGCCCGGAGCCCAATGTGGGGCCCAAACCCACAAACTATGAGAAAATGACCTGAGCAAAATCAAGAGTCAGATGCTCAACCAAATGAGACACCCAGGCGCCCAGAGTAGTCTATATTTTTAAATCAAGCATTACTTTTCACAGTGCGAGGCATTTTGCTCTTGCAAGACTGAAGTGTTTTATGAAGCATCATTTTGTCTGATTTGCTCAGGACTGAGTCAAAAGCAGAATCTCCCGAGGTGAGTAAGAGCTTCGAGTGTTTCTGCCGTTCCTTCTGTTCACTGAAAATCCCACTGCGTGCACGCCGTGTGCCTTCGGCTTCCCTCCTGCTTCCCTACATGGCGTGATGAGCCCTTGTCTCCAGCCCTCGTCCTGATCAGAGTTTGAAGAGGTGAGAAGGCAACACCAGGGCATCACCGGTCATCACCAAAACACCTCAGGGAACTGCCATGTGCTGCAATCCATTCACCTGAAGGGCCCAGGCCCGGCAGCTCCCTGTGTTTCGCCCCAGCAGCACTTAGAACACAGCTTCCCAAAGCCAGCCACTCCGGGCCCCCTCCGGGCCTTCAGCCCACTCTGTACATGGGCACCCTTGCCAGGAGGCAATTGCAGGTAGAGGTTCTGTTTAGGAAGCCTGGCTCTGGTCTCAGACTGCCTCAGTTCCCGTTCCGGCGCCTTGGGCAGCTGTGCGTCTTTGGACAAGTTAGTTAACCTCTCTAGACTGCACTGTCCATTCACACATCTATGAACTCTGGATGGGAACAGTGCTCCCTTGTAGGGTTGTGAGAAAAATGAAGCAAATTCATGTGTGTGAGGTCCAAACAGCAGTGTGTGACTCAGTTAAGAGTTGGCTATCACAATTAATGATTGTTGACTTTATACTTTTGTTGTCATCAGCTTATGAAAGTCTAGATGACTATAATTTAGAAAGGGGATTAGTATGGGGCACCTGGGTGGCTCAGTCGGTTAAGTGTCTGACTCTGGATTTAGGCTCAGGTCATGATCTTGAGGTTTGTGGGATTGAGCCCCACCTTGGGTTCTGTGCTGACACTGCAGAGCCTGCTTGGGATTCTCTCTTTCCCTCTCTGTCCTTCCTCTGCTTCTTCTCTCTGTCTCTAAATAAGTAAATAAACATAGAAAAAATTTTTAAATGTTTTTTAAATTTATTTTTGAGAGACAGAGACAGCGTGATCAGGGGAGGGTCAGAGAGAGAGGGAGATACAGAATCGGAAGCAGGCTCCAGGCTCTGAGCTAGGTATCAGCACAGAGCCCAATGCAGGGCTCAAACCCACAAACTGTGAGACCATGACCTGAGCCGAAGCCAGACGTTTAACTGACTGAGCCATCCAGGTGCCCCTAAACATAGACAATTTTAACAAAAGCAGGAGAGGGGATTAATAAATACCAGGAGGGGGGAAAGACAAGTGTGAAAACAGGACTGTGTTCTCACACAAAGAGCTGAACTAGTGATTCCCGTGGCAGATGGAAAGGGGTAGGGGGCTAGGTCCCTCCCTACAAGGGAGGCTGAGAGCCCACAGAACCATGGTGTCTGACTGTCCATGGGATCCAGATCTGAGGCTGAGGAAGACGTAGCTGCGTCAGGAACATGAGAGGGGAGGTGGACAAGGTAGACGACCCAGGGTCTGGGGGTGCTGGGCTGAGGGGGGTGGAAAGAGCCAAGCTGTCACAGGGACCTGAGGAGGAGCCCGAAGGAGGCTGGAAGACCAGGCGGAGGCTGGAGGAGGCAGAGGGGCTGGGGCTGAGGAGAAGGTCTGGTTGGTTGAAGGCCTGAGATGTGAACTGGGGTATGTGGTGACTTTTCCGAGGGCTATGCTTGCATGGAAATGGGTTTTTGATAACTTTTTATTGAAGTATTAACACGTATAGATAAAAGCGTACAAATCATGCATACAACTTGCACGGTTTCCCTGGACGGGACACTCAACACGTAGATCACACAAGAGCATCTCCTGTCTTTCCTCAGGGCTCCCACTGTGGTATGTGCACCACGCATTGGGGGACATGCAGAAGAATAAGTTGGGAAGGCTTGATCACCACAGTGGCGACTTCCTCGTCAGGCTGGAGTCCTCAGGTGGGCACACGTCCTGGCAGCAAGGAGGGTTTCCTTGATTTTTTCTTCCTCTCAGTTATGTTTGGCAGCAGGTGAGATGCCCAGCATTTCCCCATGAGGCAAAGATATAAATGCAAGTAAGTAACCAAATAGAAATGGAAGGGAGCCAGTGTGTGCTGGGGCCCTCTCTTGTGGCAGCTGCTATTTAGGGGATTTATATACACTGTTCCTTCAGTCCTCACAACAGCCTTGCAAGGTAGGCATCCATTTTACAGAGGGTAAAACTGAGTCTCAGAGGTCAGCTCTTGACTTGCTTTGTGCTGCAGGTAAATGCTAGAACCAGCATTCCAGTCAAGGTCTGTCCAAGCCCAAAAGCCAGACCACATTGCTCAACTCTGGTCATTTCTACTGCTTCGCCTGTACGTGAGAAGAAGGATATTTATTTTTTTAAAAAAAGATATTGTGGGGCACCAGGTTGGCTCAGTCAGTTAAGCATCTGACTTTGGCTCAAGTCATGATCTCAGTTTGTGAGTTCAAGTCCCACGTTGGGCTCTCTGCAGACAGCTCAGAGCCTCGAGCCTGCTTTGGATTCTGTGTCTCCCTCTCTCCCTGCTCCTCCCTTGCTCAAGCTCCGTCTCTCTCTTTCTCTGAAAAAAATGAACATTAAAAAAAAATGATATTGTGAAGGGATTTAACCCAGAAGAATTCGAGGAGGCTAATGGAGTTTTGTGAGGATCAAATGGTAACATCCCAATAAATTTAGCAAAGTGCGTGGCACATGTTAAATTGTCCCATAAATGCTCATTACTGCACCTGACAAAGAGGTATTAACTCTTGTTGTTTTTGTTAAGCCCCGAGGCTGAGAACCATTTGTTCAGACTTCCTTATTGAGAGCTTGTCTTTAACATTATCTAGCGATGGTTACTCCTTGAAGCTAAAACCTCTAGTTGCACAGGCAAAGCTTTTTAATGACGATGCCTAATAAAAATAGAACCTTTATTTTTTAATCCACTGACTCTTTGATTGCCCAGTTAATTCACTTGATTTTTGTTTTCTGCCTCTGTAAGATAGTCTGTGAATAGAGAGAGACCTGCATATTTTGTTTTAAAGACAGAGATTTTTTTTCTTGCCCTGGTATTCACACTTGTCCTTGCTTCTTAAAATTAAAAGGGGGAAAAAAGTGATATTTGAGAAAGTCATTTTAACATCATCCACTTAAAAAAAGGCAAAACTCCCTGTAAGACATCTAATTTAGAATATTATGAAAGATTATCTCTGAAAAATGGTATGTGTTCATCCAAAAAATTTAAAGCCTTATTACTTTCACTTGAACTGAACTATCAGTAGTGATTTTTAATTAGATTTTTTTTTAACTCGCAAAGTTCTCAGGCTCGAATGGAAAAGGTCAGGATAGCTTCTAAAGAAAAAAAGATCTTTTTTATTCTTTGAGTGTATAATCATACTCTTTTTCATGCTTCCCCCCTCCCCCATAGCTGACATTCTAAAAATAATCTTGTGTTGGTTTGTAAACTTCTTCAGTTTGGGCTAGGATAATTTTTTTTTTTTTGAGACGTTATCACCGCATTTGGCTTCCAGCTGTAGTCTACACGAACTTGGGAGAATTCCCCTAGCAAACTCTTGTGAGGTCAGCCGGAGCAGATGTTTAACATTTCGGCAACTTATCTCCCTGTTTGTTTAGCATTTCTTAGCCTTTGAAGCTTCCCACAAATAGTCATGAAGTTACTGCAGAGGAAATCACCTAAGATGAATTGGTGTGATTCCCAAATGCAGGTCGAATGCCAGATCCTGGCTGGTATTTCAGAAAGGTGCTGCTGTCTGCCTGGTGTTGGAAAGCCCCCCTTCATGGCATAAGAAACCGCACCATCAGTGGTTTCCCTCTGAGTCACCCTGCTGGACCTTGGAGAAGCCTTTTGAATTTTGATCCCATCCTGTCCAGAGGGGGGTATGAATTAAGCAACAAACACACAAACAAAACTGTAGCTCCGAACTACAGGGTTAATTTTCCAGTGGGATGAATGGTTCTGAGAGGAAGGGGGAGCAAAGAGCTCCAGACATGGCCCCTAACATGTGCACATACCTCGCTGTCACCATAAGGAATTCCGAACAGAAAAATACACGAGACTCCGTGGACTGGATGATGGTCCTCACCACCTCCCTCGCTTTCACCATCGGGGCTGCTTGCTGTGTGGGTCTTCACTGGATGTTCTCTCTGGCCGCCCTGTCAGCTCTAGAGAACAGTGATACCAGAGCTCTTGGTGGATGAGACAGCATGAGCAAGGCCTTGGCGAGGCTCTGCCCTGTCCCCCTTCTGTCCAGGGATGAGGACAGCGCAAGCCACTTCAGAACTAGAATCACTGAAAAGGAAGAGTTTCAGGTTGGACTAGGATGGGATTAAGTGGCCTGTAGGACATTGTTAGGGCGAAGTTCTAGAGGCTTTATCTTGGATAGAGGCTTGTGAATAAATATGCTTAGGGCTTGAGCTAAAGATCCTAGTCATTAGTATTTAGGAAGCTGATGGTGAGTAGTTGAAGCCATGGGAACAGTTTGGCCAGGGGGAGGTATAGCCACTATACTGTAAGAGAAAAAGAGTATAATTATTGGTGAAGTATAATTGAAGAGTATACTTATTGCATGTGGCTGCCATAACACAGACCCCGTTCGTCCCCAAGACAAAAGTTGGCTTAAATGAATTAGGGGTTTTATTTTTATGAAGTGATGAGAAATTGTGACTTTGGGTCTTTGGAGGTTCAATGGCATCTCGATGCCGTCTTCTGAGACCCATTCCTCTCTCTTTCAGCACATCCATTGTTAGCATGTACTCTTGTCCTCAAGAGAACAAGATGGCTTTTCTTGCTCACCTCCCCATTCCACCACCGTGTACAATCAGGGTGCAGCTGAATCGTCTTCTTTCCCAGAAGGTTCATCCATGAGTTCAAAGCACATCTGATTGGCCAGAATATGGTCACATGGCCATCCCTACCTGCATGGGAAGATAGAACTTGTAGTTATTGAGTTTGATTTTTTTTTTGCCATCGTGAGTATAACATTACAGTGCTATTGGCAAGGCATTAGGGCCAAAGGGATGAATAAAAAAAAGAAAATGAAGTCAACATTTGGCAGATATTTATTGAATGCTGACTGTGTACAGAATGTGTCAGCGTTATTTCTGCAGTGGCTTTTCTCTCTCTATTTTAGATTATTCTTCTACCTGGATCATGGCCTCCCCTGAGTAAATAAATGGGTCAAGGACTGATCTGAGAGCTTAATTTCCATTATTACATTTGATCTTCCCCTACCACCTTCTTGGCATTGGCACTCTATGTCCATTTTGTAGACACAAAAATTGAGGCATAGAGAGGTTGAGTCACTTACTTGGTATTACACAGCAGGTGATACTGTTTTTAGTGTTTTGGGCCCAAAGTCCTACCTTCTGCAGAGTCTCTAGCTTTTTGGTGTCCAGTTCTTTTATACCAGTTAATTTCATGAAGTAACATATATAGATTCTTGTGTAAAGGCAAAGTACTACTTATCTTTTTTTTTTTTTTAGTTCTTTTTTATCTTTATTTTTATTTTTATTTTTGAGAGAGAGACAGAGTGTGAGGAGGGGAGGGGTAGAGAGAGGGAGACACAGAATCTGAAGCAGGCTCCAGGCTCTGAGCTGTCAGCACAGAGCCTGATGCAGGGCTTGAACCCACGAGCCGTGAGACCATGACCTGAGCTGGAGTTGGACGCCTAACTGACTGAGCCACCCAGGCACCCCAGAGTGCTACTTACCTTTTAAAAATCCCACCTAGGATTTACATGTCCTATAAGAGTTTACATTTTAAGCAGCTCATTTTGTATGAGAAATGGTGGATTCAAAGGAATGTACCTCTAAAAGTGGAACTTTCACCTGCACCATGCTGGGAAACACATAGGGAGACGTGGGTAGAGGGATTCCAGCGGGGAGAAGCCTGATCCAATTGGCAAGATGGCGGCAGGTGAGTTCCTGTTGGACCAGCTCATCCTTGTGACAAAGAATGAGAGAGATGGAAATATTCTAGATAAGTGTGGACATACTACCTTCCATTCTACTCCCATTGCTTACTTAGCTCCAGGGAGAAGAGGAGAGAAAGCACATGAATCTCTTGTTGCTTATATGATTGATTCAGCTTCTGAATCCCGCTGGTAATGTGGGCCACTTGCCCTGCTGGGTGAGATGTTAGTGTTTAAAGATAAATATTTTTTTAATGCCTTGGAGCAAGCTGGTGACTTTAGAGTTCAACTAGAATTGGCAGTGTCTGTTTCAACATGGGCAGAAAACTGCCTAGGGTAGACCAAGAGAGATGGTTTTCCTTCTCCAAGATGGCACCTTTCTCAAATGAGTTGTGAAGAATAATTTCCCTCTACCTCAGGGTTTCTCATGCTTGACACTGTGGACTGCATAATTCTCCATCGTGGGGTGTGGTCTCATTGATTGTAGGACATTTAGCAGCATCCCTGATCTCCATACTCTAGATGCCAAGTGTGGCAACCAAAAATGGCTTTGGCTATCTCTACAAGTTCCCCAAGGGAGTAAATCGCCCCTAGTCTAGAACCACCGCCCTACTTGAGTTGACCTTGTGCGCTAACTTCAAAACCTAAGCTTTCCTACAGTGTAACTGCACTCCATTTTCTTTCTAGCTTTATTGAGATAAATGTGATATGTAACCTTTCCAGCCCGTATTTGTAAGACTCCTGTAATGCCGTCATGGATGAGGTGTTTGGGCCATGATATTGGACAGAGACGAAAATCTACCTGGAACGTACCATGGAATCATTTATCCATTGAAAATTTGTTTAGAGCCAGTCATGTGCCAGCCACAAATGGTCACAACCATGTATAGCAGGATAAAGCATAGATATAGTTCCTGACCCGCCCCCTCCCCAGCTTCTGTTCTACTTCTTAGTGCTGACGAAGCATGAAATACCAGGTTAGAGGGTTCATGAAATCACACCACATGCTCTATAGGATGGCCTGACCAAGCTCACCAAACCAGAGGTGGTGTTTAATCATTTAACCCGAAAGATGAACAGGTGATAGTGCACGTAAAGGAGAAAGAGTCTCTTAGGCACAGGACATGGCATGTGTCAAGGCCCTGAGGCAGGGAGGAATGTAACCTATTCGATGTCCTGAAAAACCAGGGTGGCTGATAAGCAGAAAATAAGGCAGAGAGAGAAAGATGAGGTGGAAGAATGTGGGGGCTGTACCATCTTGGGGATTTAAGATTTTATCTTAAAAATAGTAGGAGGCTATTGATTTTAAATGGGGGAGTGATATCTTTCAATTGGTACTTTAAAAGATAAATCTGCCGCTGTCCAGAAAGCACAGGTTTCCCTTCAGACCTTGAGGGATTGATCTTGTCCCATGCCAGTTGACCCTGATGGAGTCTTTTAAGGTCACTCTGTGCCTGCACCCATCCTCCAGTCACCCCAGTTTGTGGAACCTTTTAAAACTTAAAAGAAACAATTTCTGTTCATGTTCTCCCTTTGTTCTCCTTCTTTAAACAGTGATTGAAGCTGGGCTCAGCTCTCTGAAAACCCCAGAGAAGAAAATGATTTCCATAGCAGCTGTAACCATGGGAAACCTTCAAAATAGCTCCCATGCCTATTTTCCGCTCTGCTCTGTTGGTTGGCTAGAAAGGAGGGCTTCCATTTTGGTGTTCTTTGTGTCACAATCCATGTAGATGAGAGCCATCTTTGCCTTTCCACATATATCTTATCATAGCGTGAGAATCACAGGATGGCATATTTGGGGTGAGGAAGAAAAGATGGAGCCGCTAGGGTACCTTCATTCGTTCCTAAGCTAGAGAAACTTGCAATGTCGATTTCAAAGACGGGACCTCAGTTTGCTGTTCCTCTTGCTTATTCCCTCGCAGTTTGCATGGTGGGACCAAGTACATCTTCGAGAAGAACCAGGAGAAAGCATTTTTCTTCTTTTAGAGAAAGTGGTTCCCATCAGTTTCCCTTCCATTTTGCTCTTACAGTCTCTTGGTAATGAGCCATCTTCTTTGTCACTTCAGAGATGCTCGGAATTCTTCCAAAAACACGTGATTCCCCTTTGGAGAGTTTCTGGCTTAAAAATCGGGACCACTTTTGGGGGGACTGAATCCCTGGTCCAGGGTCCCTCTCTGAGGCAGGCACAGGGCAGAGATGAGCTGGTCAGTGGTCCTCTTGATGAACAGATGGTAACAAAGCGAAGGCATGACAATGAATCAGAAGGTACTGCTGCAGGAGTTAATAAGGAGCCAAGAACATATGAGGATAGTGTGTGCTTTTGGAATTAAGCCAGGCTGCTGGGAGAGGCTCAGGAGGAAAGCCGAGAAAGGAAATAAGAGTTCAGGCAAGTCCGTGGTGTGTGTTCCCCTTTCCAAAATGTTTGAAAACCATGTCGAGAAATGTATTGCATAAGTTAAGCCAGCTGCTGGCAGCTTTAATGTTCAGAGCTTTCCTGGGTCACCAGATAACAGGGTAACTTCTCCAAGATCTCTGTGTGTACAATAGAAAACTGGGGGGGATTTCCTTGATGCAACATCCTTATCCTCACTGGGCGGCATCCTTTTACCTCCGGAACTCACTGTATAAAAAGAAATGACGACTGTTCCCGAGTTGGACCTAACTCCCTGTTGTTGTACTTGGAGGTTTATATTTTCAAACAAGGCACCAAGGACTGGGCGGGCAGGCCGTCAGAATCATGGTGCAGGAATGAGAGAGATTTACCCTGGCTCAAGAGTCTGGCCTGGCCTTCCAGAGTTTTCCCATTGACGTTCATGCGTCTCTTGAGAGAGTATGCTTGTAAAGATTACAAAAGATGACCTACGCGGCCTGCCTAGCATACACTCCATAAATGTCAATTACCGTCTCTTGTTAAACTTTTATAAGGGTGCTCTTAAGAGATGACAGTCGAGTCTGTCCGACTGAACCACATTGGGGTGGGCGTGTTGAGATTTCTTCGACAGCTTCAGTTTTCCTTGAGCCGTGTGGTGTAAAATCTAGTCACGAGGTCTAGAGTGGTAATGACACTTCCGGTTGTCTCTCTCTCTTGCTTGCATTGGAAACTGGCCAGTCTGAGAGCAAACCTTCCAGTCTCCAGAAGGGGGCGCTGCACAGCGTGCCTTGCTGGCGTGTGGTGGCCTCAAAAAGATGCTGCTTCCCATGCTGAAAAAAACATGCTTGACTGCAATCTGCCTATTAACATGTTATTCCTGTTAAATCATTAGTTTCTTAAAAATTGATTTTGAGAGAGAGCAAGCAGGGGAGGGGAAGAGAGAGAGGGAGAGAGAGAATCCCAAGCAGGCTCCGCATCATCAGTGCGTGGACCCCCACGCGGGGCTCGAACTGACGAACTGTGCGATCATGACCTGAGCCAAAATCAAGAGTCAGTCGCTTAACCAACTGAACCACTCAGGAGCCCCTACGTCATTAATTGTTAAGTAACAAGTGCCTCATGTCCTTTAGAGTGTGATTTGGCTCCCTGGGAATTTTTTCAGTATGCATTTGTCTTTCCAGAAATTTCCAGATAGAGGTTTCCTTTCTTTCCTGACTCTGTTGTTCAATTCTTGATGAGGAGAAAATTTTACTTACATAATCTCAGCATAAACTACCTTTCTTTTCTGTGTCTTAGTGAACTTCAGACCTGGGGAGACCCTCAGAGAGTCCCTGGTCTACCCAGTTGAGAAAACAGACTTACAAGGGGCAGGCATGACTTTGCTTAAGAAAACATACTGGGTGGCATAGCCCAGGACACAATCTGGGTGTTCTGTGGTGATTTACAAACTAAGATCTATAAATTTTTAAACATCAGGAAAATTATTGCACTAGTTATAAATGTAAAAATCATCTCTCACGACAAATGCTTTATTTCCTATAACCATTTTAACTGCCTGAGATTTTGGTGGCTGCAGTTTTCCTCCATCTAAATGGTGATCCATGGACATGAGCAGATGCGGGGGGCGGGTACAAGAGATAGGGGGAGGGGACTGCATGAGACCTTCCTCCTTTTAAGGCTTTCCTTTAACAAAGATGGGTTTTCTATTGAAGACAGCCGGGTTCTAGGAGATTGGGAGATTGATGTGTCCTTTTCTATTGTGGATGTTAGGTGGGGAAGGTTTTGAATCCCAGGCATTCCTGACACCTAAGTTGGTGGCAAGCAGCTGAAACTCGCTAAGGTCCTCTCCCCACTCAGCACAATGAAGACCACAGTATGGCTGTGATGAGGTTATTGTGAAGCCGTTTAGCTCAGTGCTTGGGGACAGCCACAAACTATTATTAGCTCTACAATCAGCAGCTGACTTCCATGCTGAAACTTGAGTCCATGCTAACTTGAAAAGAAGGCCCCCTCAACATCCCTTGTAATATGAACAAGTTATTGAACACTGGCTTAATATTTTTTTTTTCCTAATCGCTTATCCTTACTGAAACAGACCATTCTTCCCCATAGGAAAAGGTGTTTGTTGGTTGGCTGACCTGTTTTTCCCTATCGTCTTCTGTGTCCGTATTCAGATGAATCCTCTGATTTTTGGCTATTGATTACCAGGGTCCTGATAGAACCACCATATCTCCATATTTTGTTTCCAGTCCTCTTATTTATCCTTGGGAATCTGAGTCCCACAGCAGGAATACAAAAGTTCTATTGAAGACTATGTGAGGAGGAAAAGAACAAGAACTTTTACAGGACCGATGCAGATATGTCGACCAGCTACTCTTTCTCACACATGGAACTAATTGAGCCCCTCCTCCTGGGGCCCAGGTTCTGCTCAAGGATCCTGGAGCCTGTCCGGTAAAGATCTGGAATCCCACCACTGTCAGTGCCGGGTTGGAGAGGCTGTGCCCTCTGCTTGGAGTTCTGCGATAAGAAGAAAGTCGAACATGTTTGGGGAAAGATGACCCATATGATCAATATATTTCAGTATGTGAACCACAGTCAGGTTTGATTATAAGCCATGTAAAATTGAGGTGGCTCAGTTGGTTGAGCATCTGACTTCAGCTCAGGTCATGATCTCATGGTTCATGAGTTCGAGCCCCACGTCCGGCTTTGCGCTGATTGCGTGCAGCCTGCTTGGGATTCTCTGTCTCCCTCACTCTCTGCCCCTCACCCACTCATGCCCTCTCTCTTTCTCTCAAAAATAAAACATAAGGAAAAAATGGGAAAAAATAGGCCACGTGAAAGCTTCACTGAAGTGGTAGTTTGGTGGTAGTTTGCTTTTTTTTTTTGAAATGCAGATTTGCTGATCTTGATTCTGGGCACTGCAGCTCCTCTCTCTGCCACTGTTCACCCATTCTGAGATCCTACAAAATGAGGAAACTCTGAATCCCACTGTCATGCTTTTAGTTTCTGAGATAGGGTTTCATGAGCATCAACCTTCTCTGACCAAAAAGAACATTAATCCTAATACCAGAGCTAACAGAATTCCTTACGGTTTTCCACCCTCTTTGAAAGCCCCTTGAACGACATCTTCATTTGGATTGGCTAGTGCTGACTAAATGGGTCTTATTTACGTGCATATGGCTTTTCACAAGCAGACTTCAATCGTATTTATTACGTATTCATTGCAAAGTATCCCTAGTTCTACTTCTTAAGTACCATTCAAACAGGAGCCCTCCCTGAAGGTGTCGCCATGCTTCTGTCCAAGAATAACTTGTATTTGCATGGCTCTCTCTGGTTGCCGAAACCTTTTTGTATATATTATCGCAAGATACAAGCATGCTGGAATATTCTTTTGCTTTGGTTTTTTACAATCCCCATTTTCCAGATGGTGAAGCCAGGACCTCAGAAGAAGTAGGTTGCTCAACATAGGGCGGGGTGTGCCAAAACCAGGACAGGAATCCAGTTCGGACTCTAACGCCAGAGCTCTTGCCTCTGCCCCAAGTGGCCTCTCTGTACTCCAGCTCAAGTTCATACGGACCAGCACGTCCGCATTAGAGAACCACACATCTTTTGAGCACCTCCCATAGCCAAATAACTTATACATCATTTAGTTAAACCTGTCCACAACCCTCTGAAGTAATTAGGAGTTCCATCTTACAGATGAGAGGACAGGTTGAGAGAGGTCGTACTGTAGCATTGAGATTTATTTCTCCAGCTAATGCTTCATCCTGACTTCCTACAAAATAGATAAAGCTGGAGGCTGTATGCTCTGCTTGCTAAGGTGGGCAAGTCTATAAAAGATTTGAAACAGTTACAAGTGCATTTGCTGAAGTTGGGGCTTTTAAAAAGATAATCTGCAAATATTTGAAAAATGCACGCATCCATTAAAGTTAAGTGGCCAAAATAGCAAAATATGGCGACCCGTATTCTTGGTCCCAGCCCATTGATTTTTCTTTGCTTGAGCAGAAGAAGACTTAACTTTTCTTTGAGAGCCAGGGATTGGGAAAGGGGTCAAGAGCTTTTATAGAAGGTTGGTAGGAGTGAGATTAAGAAGCTGCGCTCTGTCTCTTATCACTTAGCCCTAATGGCATCAGGTTCTTCTACTCTAGGAAAATTCCACAGCTGAGATCCTATATTAGCTATTGTCACAGTGGTGATGTAACAAATAACCTCAGAGGCTCAGGGCAGTGCAAGACTAAGCACTTTTTTCTGAGTCATGAGTTTGTGAGTTGACTGAATGGGCTCTGCTTCTCATGTCTTTCATCCTGTACTTGGGACCAGTGGCTAACCTGGGCGCCTTCTGCTCACAACAGGGGCAGAGGTACAAAAAAGCAAGCTGAAAAACACATGCTCATAAGGTTTGGAGCTGTCACATCATTTCCACCCATTTGCTATTGGCCAAAGCAAGTCACGTGGCCAAGTCAATGGCGAGGCATGGGGAAAGAAACTCTGAGATGAGCATAAGTGTGAATGCAGAGAGGTGAAAATTGGGGCTGATATTTGATCTTCTTCACATTCCAATAGGACGTATTTTGGAATTGACCCTTTTACATCAGTGACTTGACAGTTTCTGAGTTTGTGGACCTCTTTTGGAACATGATGAAAGTTCTAAACGTGTTCTTCAAGAAAATACAATAGATACCTCATTTGGCATTCATTTTCCAAGGGATCCCTCAAGTCTAACCATGAGCCCCAAGTTCTGAAAGTTGATAGTGGAGCCTTGCCCTAGATGGTAGCTTTTTGTTTCCAGGTAGAGAGTGAGGCGGCATGGTGTTACTCCAGGACACCCCATGCCGCTCATCCCAGATCCTCCAACAACTCTTTATTTGTGTGAGAGAGAGAGAGACAGAGTGTGAGTAGGGGAGGGGCAGAGAGATAGAGGGAGACACAGAATCTGAGGCAGGCTCCAGGCCCCAAGATGTCAGCACAGAGCCCGACGCAGGGCTCCAACTCACAAACCGCGAGATCATGACCTGAGCTGAAGTCAGATGCTCAACCGACTGAGCCACCCGGGTGCCCAAGATCTTCCAACTCTTAAATGTGAAGAATACAGTATTGGATAAAGATTCTCTTTTTTTTCTTTCTTTCCAGAATTAGGATAGCTTTATCAATCTTTTTTGATCATTAAAAATGCTTCTCCAAAGCTAACGAGTGAATAAATACTGTTCCAGGATGTTTTCATTTGTTCACAGCTAACCGTGAAGAGTAAGGGTTGTGGAGTACATGAAACTAAATCCGGTCATATTCACAAATGATTCCTCATCATGGTGAGCATTGTGTATGGAATTGTCAAATCATGGGGCGCCTGGGTGGCTCAGTTGGTTAAGTGAGTCATGATCCTGCCTCCGGTCATGATCCCAGGGTTGTGGGATTAAACCCCGCGTTGGGTTCCATGCTGACTGTGGTACCTGCTTAAGATTCTCTCTCTCCCTCTGCCCCTCCCCCGCTCGTGCTCACTTGTGCTCTCACTCGTTCTCTCTCTAAGAGAGAGAAAAACCCTCTAAAGAATATCCTTTTTCTCATGTTTGCCTTGATTTTCAATTTGTTTTAAATGATTCTTTCTTTGAAGAAACAGTGGTGATTATAAATATAATTATAAATTATAAGTGTCCTTAAACCCCAAAATAATTTGGGGGACAAAATTATTGTGGACATTGTTTTGGGTCTGTGAAATCTCATACTCTGAGAAGTAATGATTTAGACCAACCGCCCATCTGAATCCGAAATCTTGAGATTTCTCCTCAGCCCTAAGGAATCATCCAGACTGATTGCCTGTGGAGATGGAAGGTTGCCCAGCATCCCTGGTTGGCCTTGACCACTGAATTCTCCCTTATGTAGTGTGTGGTCTTCCTCCCCTTCACTGTCCCAGAAGAGATCTCTCCGAGTTTGCCCAGCATTTTAACTGTGGGAGAGGAGCTGAGTTACCTTTCATCTGCCTACTGTTTCCTTAAACTTATCGCTTCACAATTTTGTAAAAATCTCATGTTCATCTGAAACTTAGGGACCTTCAGAAATAAAACTAGTCTTTATTCTGCCTGTGGGCCCTTCCCTGCAGGTAAGGTGGAGTAGGCAGGGATGCAGCAGCACCCACCCCTGCCCTTAGCCCAGCCTCTCCTCTGGAATTCTTCTGGCTGAGAACCCTGTGGGGCTGCTCTTTCCATTTTGGGGGGACAGAGTTCACAGAGGTCCGTGTCCTCCAGTCCCGGAGGCCCTTCAGGATTCCTGGACTTGGGTCCCCTGCCTGGCCCAGCAGCTCGCCTACTAAGTGCACTAATGAGAACGCACAGCAGAGGGCGGTCTCTCATGCTGAGCAAGGCTTCCTTTGCACGATGGCTGTTTAATTGAACAACCCATAAAAAAGTTTCTTTAATTAGGTTGGCTTCATAAACGGGAGAAAAGTCCCTAGCTCTCCAAGAGGCCGTGTTTGATCTGCCGGAAGGGCCCTTCCCTTCTTTGGGGGAGCAGTTTCCCTCTTGTTGCGACCCCAACCCCCTCACTTCATTGACAGTTATTTGTGAAGTTCAAAGACAAAAGGGGGTTAGTTTTAGAGTCACCTTTCCGGTTTTGTGTTTGTTGTGTTGTTGTTTTCATTTTACCAAACACACAAAGTGATGGGGGCACTGCACACACGGCAGCCAGCCTTGCTGATGTTTTAGGCGATCGTAACGTCTCATCTCAGAGGATTAGCCCCGAGAAGATCATTAATGCCAAACATCCTCTTTTTCCCCCTCGTGCCAGGTACTCTGCTGAGTCTGTTTTATACAGTATTTCATTTAATTGTTTAAAAATCTCATAAGGCAGGTCTGCTTGTTAACTGCCATTTTACAGGCAGGGAGACGGAGTCCTGAGATTAAAGAATGTGCTGTGTGGCCTTGAGCAAGTCAGTGGAGTTCTCTGGGCTTTGCCTAGTTGCTCTTTTGTACAGCAAAGGCGTTAGGTTTCACAGCTTCCCAAAATCCCCATTTCCTCTAGGTTCCAGACAAAAGCAAATTAAAAGCGCTGAAACCAAAGTTACGTGGAAACGAGATTGTGTGAGGGATGGCGGTGCTGGCATCAGGGATGAGGAGCCAAGCCCGTGTGTTTGTCATCGGTTTAAAATTCCCCCAGATGAACCGGTAGCGAGTCAGGAACCCGGCAACCCAAGCGTGGAGTAACACCCACGAATGATAAAACGCTGAGGCCGGTCCCGTTTTAGCAATAGCGTGCCTCAGGGTCCCAGGTAATGTTAAAATGGGAACCGCGTTAGTGTTTCTGAAAGCGTGGCCTGCTCAGCGCATGCGCCTGCCCTCCCAGGAAATGCAAAGCAAATTGTGAACACGCTGAATGATACAGAAGAGATGACTCTCATTCTGTTTTTCCTGATAAAAAATTTAGCAGAAAACCTGACTTGCCCCTCTTCCTAAAAAGTAAAAGGCTCAGAAGGGAAACTGTAACAGAGTTTTTGGTGGCCGGTCTTCTTAGATGCAAGTGTGATGCTCCAGAGCATCTACCAAGACTTCCTGTGAGCTTGTTCTAATGGTGTTAGATCTTCCCTATTCCTCTAAGCAGACCCTGGCTGCGGCGTGCTACTCAGCAGGAGTGACACAGAGGCGGGAGAGAAAAAGCCACACTAAGTGGTTCTGAAAGCACAGTGGCAGCATCTTGGTTCTGTCTGAACTAGGCCAGGCATGCCGTAAACACAGGGGGAATTATTTAACGGTTTGGGGGGTTTACAAGTAGCGTGAGGAGAAGGAATCGTTTTAGAGAGAGAAATAAGGTATGAGTAAGAGGCTTCTTACTGGTGGTTATATTAAGCTGTACCGTATGAGATTGCTGTCTGGTGGGGAAGGTCTGGGCTGGGAAAAATAGAGAAGTCACCAGCAGATTGATGGTATTTAAAATCTGTGACTGAGATGACGTCTGGAGAGACTGGATATAGGACAGGGGGCCTGCCCAGGCCCTGAGGCCTTGCCATGTTCAGAGGATTCGTAGAGGAGGAGGAAGAGGCAGCAAAGGATTTAAAGAAAAAGAAAAAAATATGTCCTTGGATAAATATTCTACCGGCTAAGTTTAAGACACACACACACACACACACACACACACACACACACACTGCACACGTGCACACACGCACACACCGCGCACGTGCACATAAGCGGTGTCAGACATCCTGGTCCCAGCATCTCTGCTTACAAGTGAATCCTCCCCTCCCAAATAACCTTGCCTGGCAAACATGCTATTTTGTCAGAGGAAAACGGCAGGAGCTGCTAAGCTGAGATGATGATTCATTATCTGTTAATGGTTTCCCCCTGTGGTTTCTCTCGATTCCTCAAAACCCCCCACCCTCATTTAGTGGAGATTTCCATGTGCTAGAAAAACCCATCTCTGTAAAATCTCCAGCATTCCCTAGGCTTCTGGACTTTTTGGGACACACGGAACCTGGCAAGGTGGATGCCAATCCCATCTTAATGGCTGTCAAACTGTGCCTCAGATGCAGCTGACTCCTCTAGGTACATGCTGTGATGGCTGATTTTATGACAAGGGGGCCAGGCCACGGGGTACCCGGTGAGAGGTCAAACCTTATTCTGGGCATTTCTGTGAGGGTATTATTGGGTGAGATTAGTGTTTAAATGGGTGGACTCGGGGCACCTGGGGGGCTCCTTCGGTTGGGCGACCTACTCTTGATTTTGGCTCAGGTCCTGCTCTCATGGTGTGCCCATGTCGGGCTCTGCAGTGACAATGCAGGGTCCACTTGGGGTTCTCTCTCCTTCCCTCTCTGCCCCCCCCCCCACTGTGTGAGTGTGCACACTCTCTCTCAAAATAAATACATACACATTAAAAAATAAATGGGTGGACTTGAGTAAAGCAGGCCACCTTCCATGATGGGGTTGGGCCTTGTGTGGTTGGTCAGAGACCTGGCTAGCAAAAATAAAAACCCACTTTCCCCCAAGTAAGAGAGAATTCTCTCGCTGACTCCCTTTGGACTTCATCGACAGTATTAGCTCTTCGTGCCCACTGATCTTCAAACTGGAGCATGGGTTCTTCCTGGGTCTCCCACACCACTGGCCCACTCTGCACATTGTCGATTTCTCAGACTCAATATTCATGAGAGCCAATTCCTTATCATGAACAGCCCCTCATCTCTCTCTCTCTCGAGAGTGAAAATGTCCACGATTGCTTTTGGTTGCATACTTTTTACCGCTATTCCATACCATCGGTGTCTTTATTCACATGCTCTGCAAAGGCCTGGTCATGCACCATCTGACTCCTGTGCCGTGGAGATTTCCATTTGTTCTGGGACAGCATCAACAGGGGCGGAGGCCTTAGTGCTGCCTAAACATCCAGTACAGATTTATACCGAGCCCCCTGCTAGGAGCACTGCCATTATGACATGGTTACGAGCTGCATGTTGGCCAGAAAGGACTGTTTTTACCCCATTCTGTTAACTGTCTGAACTCTGCCCAGCACAGCAGTCGGCTGACAGACGGCCCTCTTGGTTTCTTTCAAGTGCTTTGCAGATTGCTTCCTCAAATTAGTGAACAGAAAGCAACAGAAGAAGGCAGGGGTAACATTGGATTTCCTTTGCTTGATCAAGAATACATGTGGGATCTGAAAAGGTGCCCCAAAGCATTTTCTAAGCAGTATTTACTATTTGTTTTGGAAGACATCTCCTACATTAGCTCAGTGAAACATCACGGGAATCCATAGCCGGTGCAAAAACAAGTCTTTCTCAGCACTGAGATTTAGTCAGTGGGTACCAGAATAGCGGCGCTGTGGTTACGCAGCTGACTGACATTGCTTCCAAGCCAGCGTGGTGAGGAAGGAGGCCTGGGCTGCCTCCAGGGCTGGGGCAGCTGGTGGACCAAGGCAGGCCTTGCAGCACCTCCCTGGCGCTGGCTAGGACCTCAGAGGAGGAAGCCAGGGTGGGTGGTGGTGCATGGTCAGGAGGCCAACTTCAAGGTCTCTGGGTCCAGATGACATAGAAGGGCTGATGCCCATTCACTGGCCAAGAAGCACCAGCAGCCTCTGGCCCCCCTCTGGCTACAGGATGCCAGGGGCTAGGGTCCTAGTGACTACTGTCACGGCACAGGAACGTCCTTGAAGGACCTTAATACGATTCTCTATGTCTGCCGTGATTCAGACAGCAGCATCCTTCACTAGCGACGAACGCATCCAACAGAGAGTGTGCCAGCAAGCATCACGGTCAACAAATGATTTGGAAAATTTTAGAACTGGCTGGAACTCAGTACACAGTACAGCGTCTATCATTTAGCAATTGCTGACACGCAGTTCACTTTTATGCACACACACATGTGACGTAGAGACTAAAAGGCAATCCATTTTAAAGCTTCAGCATGTATTTTTATATCAACTTGTATTGAATATACTACCTTGAATAAAATCACGGAATAGTCTGAATTTACAGAAAAGGAGCTAAGGATGTCTGAAGCCAACGGATTTTTTTTTCCCCTTCTGCTCTGCTCCTGGGAGCTTTATTGATTTCCTCCCTGCGTGTTTTTTATTCAGAGATGGGCACTAGCCAGTCAGACCTCGCTTCTTGAGGCTTATCCTATATTCTCCCTAGAAACTGCCTTAGTTAATATACAAATGGAAGAAACACTAAATTAGACTAGCCAGGCACTGAGTAAAATGTAGGCGTTTTTAGACCGAATAGTCTTTCTGTTGGGCACAGAAGATTCAGAAGCCTGAGTATTTATAAATAAAGAGAGCAGTATGACAAGGCCATTGAGACTTCGTGAATGAAGACAGGGGAGGTATAGGGTAGTGGTAAGAAACATCTGTAGAACCATGTGGACCTGGGTTCAAGTTCTGGCTCTTCCTTTTACTCTTCGTGGGTTCTTGGCCCATTGTTCAATTTCTGACCTTAGTTTCCACATCTGTAAAATTGGCATCATCCTCATAATATGTACTGCACTGGTTTGTTAAAAAAAAAAAAAAACTTAAGAGGAATAAGTCCTAGAAAGTGCTTTGCACAAAGCCCAAACATAGTAAGTGCTGGGTAAAATTTTCCAGTTGTTGCAACTATTATTGTTATGTGGTTCCAGGCAGTAAATGAGAGTCTGTTCTGGCTTTGTCAAAAATGTTCAACCACTGGTCAGAGGTGCTTTGGTACCCCTGTTTGTGGGTGACTGTTGCTACTGATTTTCCGAAGAGCGTAGAACTCTCCTTCCCAGTGGTTCCTGTATTACCCGGAATTGGCCATCAAAATGTCTCAGAAATGACCACTATTTGCCCTACAGGCCACTCCTCCCAGGATGCATTTCTGTCTTGGGAGGGCATAAAAATCTTAGTCAAGCCAGATTTTGAGGTTCGGGAAAGATCCCTAGTGGCTCTAGAATGTGACTGGGACCAGTGTGGTTGCTACTGACGTCACTGGCCCTAATTCTCCCCTTTGGTTGATGTTATTCATGGTGCCCTCCTGCTCCAACTTAGCGCTCCGCCACGGAGCTGCTGTGAGCAGGGGGATGTGAGCAAACCTGATATAAGTGTAGATGTGTTTTGGCTTCTCTTCTTGCCCTCCACCACCATCCTGAGAATGAAGGGCCCGCTTCGTCCATGGTCCAGGACAAAAAAATGAGAGGCACGTCAAGTAGAGTAGAGCAAACTAGCCGAGTTCCATGTAGACCAGACAACCCCAGGTGCATGAGGGAGCCGCACCTAGATTGGCTCCTTGGACACCTGGCAAAGAAACGGCGCTGAGGTCATAGGTTCAGCATTGTTGTTGCAACAGAAAACTGGTAAAACCAGGCAGGGAGGAAACTCTGCTTTCTGGCAGCCCATTTCTCTATGAAGAAAATGCTGGAATCGTTGTCTTTTTAAATTTTTATGTTCAATAAAATTTTTTTTTGATGCCTTAAAGGGAATGAAGCTGCACGCTGACATGTCCTCAGGAGTGCCAACCAGATTTCTAGCTAGTAGCAGGATGTCATTATTTAAAGTCTGCTGGGAAATCAAACATGTGTACTCATTTGAAGCTGCTTGTAGGCGCCATCAACAATCGTCTGTAAGAATGAGGAAGGGGCCGGGAAGGGGGCTTTGATTGCCTGCCAGGCGCTGGTGCTGATACTCAGAAGAGCGAGACCCCAGGTCCTCAGATCAGAGTCGTGTAAGCTCTCTGGGGTAATCATGGCTGGTGGGGGCTCGTGTGGCTGAGTAGGCAGGGTGGTACCCAAGGGCACGTCATGTTCACTGGAGTACTCCACTCCCGGTGTCTTTGGCAGGGGTGGACATTTTTGATCACCTGGATCAATCGCCTTCGGGAGGCCCGTTTTTCAGACCGTTTAGGAATGTGAGCGTTCCCTACTGTTGTGCTTCCCACGCTGTGTCCTCTGGGCCTATTTGGGAGGGAAAGGGGCATCTCCTACAAGCCTGTGACTTCTCTGAGGACAAAAGTGGGGCTGATTCATTCTTTTTTGTTGATGAACTGTCCAGCATGTGCTTGGATTCCAAGAGTGGACGGATGGCTGTTCAGATGGATGGATGGACAAATGAATGAATGAATGTTATAACATTAAGTATTCACAAGGTGCTGAATTTTTTTCTTGTTGAACATATGTACTTTGGAAACTCCAGAAAAAGAAGGCATGAGTGATTCCAGAGAAGTTAGGTCATCTTTAGAAGCCTTAGTTTGAACATGAGGGAAGGGCAGTAATTAAAAAACTCCACGTCATGGAGTTGGGGTGCGAATTCTGTGATCCGGCCTCACGGACTTGACATTGTCACACTCTGTGTGGCTAACAGTACGTTAGTGGGCGTGCTGGGGCTGATGGTGGAATTTATACTTTAAAAGTCTAGGGGCACTTGGGTGGCTCAGTCGGTTAAGTGTCGGACTTCGGCGCAGGTCAGGATCTCATGGTTCGTGGATTCGAGCCCTGTGTCGGGTTCTATGCTGACAGCTCAGAGCCTGGAGCCTGTCTTCTGATTCTGTGTCTCCCTCTCTCTGCCCCTCCCCCACTCATGCTCTGTCTCTCTCTGTCTCAGAAATGAATAAACTATTAAAGTTTTAAAAATAAATGAAAGTCTAAGTTATGCTTACAGACCTAAGACCCCCCGAAAGAATCCGCATGCAAATACTTGAATGGAGACAGTATCACATGAAGCCAGTAGCAGGGTGAGTCCAGCAAAGACATAGCTACCTGAGGGTCCTGCTGTGGCTGAGAATGGCTGTGAGGGCCACAATGGGGCACCGAGTGGTCAGAGGAGAGACTCTGAAGAGTGGGTGGCATTTGAAGGATGGGTGAGATTTTGACAGTGGTACTTGACAGGATACAGACTTTGGATCTTCGTGGAATTCTGAGAAGGTGCACATCTGCCTGGATTTGTGAGTTTGGGAGAGCTTAATGAGAAAACTGGACATTCCATTGGGCTTTTTAGGAAAATAAAAAAAGGACAGAATTAATAGAGGAGAAAGCTTTACTTTATTTCTTGGACCCCTTTAAGTTTTATTCCTATACTCTGGATAGATATAGTACATTGCAGAATACATCCTGTTTTTTCTCTTTCTTTCTGCTTCTTCCATTTATTTTAACTCTTCATAAAAGTTCACAGGCTGTGGATTTGAACAGATCCAGGTTCTAATTTCACTCAGCACTGGTGCTTTCTAGCGTGGCTTTAGGAGACAGATTTTGCTTTCTGGGTCTTGATTTTCTCATCTGTAAAATGGGACAATAATGCTTACTTTGGAAGCTTCATGAGAGGGTCAGTTTGAGGGCTCTTAATCTTTGACGGTCACCACCATCCTTAAATTTTTATTCCTCCTGCCATCCCAGTACAAGGCACCCTTTTCGACCTGTCTCAGGCCCTAGAGATAAGCCTGTTTACTCAAACCCAAAACTGCCCCTGACTATTTCCAGATGTTTCTGGTCAGATGGTGGTGGTGGAGAGGTGTAGCAATAAGGCCTTTGGTGGAGAACCACTGTGCGGACAGCCAAACTGAAATAGTGGATGGACCATGTTTTATGAAGACATTGCGGAGTAAAATTCAAAGTAGAAAAAGACACATTAAAAAAAAAGAGACAGATTTAACTTACTGTTCAATTTAATTATTGACTTTAAGATGGGCAGATAGCCCTGAACTATTTCGTTTAACTTACATGTAGCACCTACACTGTGCCAGGGCCTAGACCAGGTACTGGAAGCATCAGGGGAAGAAGATGTAGTTGTTACCCTCCAGGAACGAACGTTTGACGGCCTGCCAGAGTGTAGAAACGTCTCTGGCTTCAACTCACTGGACAGCAGAAGCCTGGACAAAGAATGTCCATTTTCTCCTCCTTACCGTTCTAGAGATGGTGCAGGTTCAATTCCAGATCACACGATAAAGCATGTATCACAACAAAACAAGTCAAGTGAATTTTTGGTTTCCTAGTGCATTTAAAAGTTATGTTTAGGGGCACCTGGGTGACTTGGTCGGTTGAGCATCCAACTTCAGCTGAGGTCATAATCTCGTGGTTTATGGGTTCGAACCCTGCATTGGGCTCTGTGCTGATGCCTCAGAGCTTGTAGCCTGTTCAGATTCTGTGTCTCTCTCTCTCTCTACCCCTCCCCTGCTCACACTCTGTCTCTGTCTCAAAAATAAATAAACATGAAATAAAAAAGTTTAGTAGCTTCTTTCTAGATAGGTCTCCTGAGGCAAGGGAAACAAAATTCAAAAATAAATTAATTGGGGCCTTACCAAAATAAGAGGCCGCTGCACAGTGAAGAAGACAACAAGAAAAAGTAAAAGGACTTCTATGGAATAGGAGAAGATATTTGAAAATGACATAACTTATAAAAGGTTAGTATTCAAAATATATAAAGAACTTTTAAAATTCAACACCGCAAAAATGAATAATCCAGTCAAAAAATGGGCAGAAGACATGAATAGACTTTTTTCTAAAGAAGACATATAGATGGTCAACAGACATATGAAAAGATGCTCAACATCACTGATCATCAGGGAAATACAAATCAAAACTACAATGAGACATCATCTCCTACCTCAGAATGGCTAAAATTAACAACACAAGAAACAGCAGGTGTTGGTGAGGATGTGGAGAAAAGGGAACCCTCTTGAACTGTTGCTGGAAACACAAACTGGTACAACCACTATGGAAAACAGAGTGGAGGTTCCTCAGAAAATTAAAAATAGAACTACCCTACGATCCAGCAATGGCACTACTAGGTATTTAGCCAAAGAATACAAAAGTACTAACTCAAAGGAATGCATGCACCCCAGTATTTATAGCAGCATGATCTACAATAGCCAAATTATGTTAATAACCCAGGTGTCCATCAGCCGATGAATGGATAAAGAATATGTGGGCAGTGTGTGTGTGTGTGTGAGTGTGTGTGTGTGTGTATGTGTGTGTGTGTGTAATGGAATATTACTCAGCCATAAAAAGAATAAAATCTTGCCATTTGCATCAACATGGTTGGAGCTAGAGTATTTTGCTAAGTAAAATAAGTCCAAGAAAGACAAATGTCACATTATTGTTTTCACTCATATGTGGAATTTAAGAAACAAAATAAATGAGAAAAGGGTTAAAAAAAAAAAAAAAGCAAACCAAGAAACAGAGTTTTAACTCTCGAGAGTAAAGTGATGGCTGCCAGAGGGGAGGTGGGTTGGGGGAGTGGATGAAATAGGTGATGGGGTGGGCGGCCTAGGTGGCTCAGTTGGTTAAGCGACCGACTTCAGCTCAGGTCATGATCTCCTAGTCTGTGAGTTCGAGCCCCGTGTCAGGCTCTGTGCTGATGGCTCACAGCCTGGAGCCTGCTTTGAATTCTGTGTCTCCCTCTTTTTCTGCCCCTCCCCTGTTCATACCTCTCTCTCTCTCTCTCTCTCTCTCTCTCTCTCTCTCTCTCAAAATTAAATAAACATTTAAAAAAATAAGTAGGTGATGGGGATTAAGGAGTGTACTCATCATGATGAGGCACTGGGTGATGTATGGAAGTGTTGAATCACTATAATGTACAACTGAAACTAATGTTACATTTTATATTAGCCAACTGGAATTTATATAAAATAAAAACTTCTTTTAAAAGTTATGTTTGCATCATCTTTTACTCCATTCAGTATGCAATTACATTATATAGAAAATAGCAATGATTAAAAATCCAGTTTTTTCATTTAAAATATTTGGTTGCTAAAAACATGCTAAAACAGCATTGTCTGAGCTTTCAGTGAGTCTTGATCTACTTGCTTGTGGAGGGTCTTGTCTCGCTGTTGATGGCCGCTGACTGATCAGGGTGGTGGACATACAGTTTCTTAACACGACAGTGAAGTTTGCCACATTGATGATTCTTCCCTTCACGAATGAATTCTTTGCAGCATGTCATACTCTTTGATGGCATTTTGCCCACGGTAGAACTCCTTTCAAAACGGGTGTCTGCCCTCTCAAACTCTGCCACCGATTCACCAACTAAGCTGACGTGGTAATCTCAGTCCTTTGTTGTCATGTCAACAGTCTTCACAGTATCTTCACCAGAAGTAGGTGCCATCTTCCGAAACCACACTCTTTACTCACCCATAAGAAATAACTCCTTACCCATTAAAGTTTTATCATGCAATTCGAGCAATTCAGTCCCATCATGAGGCTCCACTTTTTAATTTTTTTCTGTGTTGGTTCTGTGCCCAACATGGAACCCAACACGGGGCTTGAACTCACCACCCTGAGATTAAGACCGGAGCTGAGATCAAGAGCCAGACGCTGAGATGACTGAGCCACCCAGGCACCCCCAGGCTCCACTTCTGATTCTAAGTTCCCTTGCTGTTTGCACCTCGTCTGCAGTCAGACTGCACACGTAACATTTACCGATGAGGTTTCTCAGTTTGTATGAGCGCTGTTCGCAGTGCTCCCCAGCCATTACAATGGCAACATCAAAGGTCACCAACCACAGATCACCATGGCAAATATAATGAGAAAGTTTGAAATCTGAGAACTGCCAGGACGTGACACAGAGATGCAAGTGAGCCAATGCTGTTGGGAAAATGGTGCTGGTGGACCTGCAGGGTCCGCATGTGGATGATTACCATAGACCTTCAGTGTGTAAAATATAATATCTACAGGGTGCAATAAAAATGAGGTGTGCCTCTAAACCTTCATCTCCTGTATCTGGGATCTTGTAAAGCGGTATTTATCCCCTGTAAGTTCCTAGTTGATGGGTTCATCCTTTTTTCACCCGTGGAGTAAGATTGGAAAATGTCATGTAAACAGAAATGATATTAAAAATGTTTAATAAATGCCATGGCACAGATGCCTGGAATTCACAACCCGTACTGGCTCACACCCTGGAAATGGGCCTTTGGAGGCTCCCTTCTGCACTATAGGTTAACCCTTTGGTGGTGGTGGGGCTGCCTCAGGGAAAAGCCACCCTTCCAAGTATGTCAGTGCTCTCACGAGAGGTGTGACTGTCCGCGCTTCCATTCCCAGAGTCAGCCTTGTGTGTTGATCCTTGTGACCCTCCTTTTCCAGGCCCCAGAAGATTTCCCAGGTCGCCACATTCTCAGCCCTGGGCCAGATCTCCCCATTTGTGGGTAGGTTGCCATTTTCACTGCGGCAGCTAGATGTCCTCAGTAAGCACTATGAGTGCTTAACTGAGGTTGGACATAGCTGAGGTTGGACGTAACACAACCTGAGTACAGGTTGGACATAACTGCTTCTGGAAAAAGTCCATCTGTTGACTGCAAAACAAACACCGTAAACAAATTTCATGAGGATGTACTAAGTTTTTAAGCCCAACAAAGGGGTTTCTCCCCCATCAAGTACCTGTTCTGCTCTTCCTCTCTTTATACAAGCTCACGTGGTATTTTTTTAAAGGTGATTTCACCCGCCTTTGGACCAGCTTATGTACGCCAAGCTGGCTGTCTGGGAATTTATTCCCAGTCCCCGTACTTAGTGTTTTCGCTTCTGTGGTTTCAAGACAAACCTCCAACTTGGTCCAAAGTAGCATTTTGTGGTCACATACATGCGAGCACAGAGCTTTGTGAAGTTGATGGACATTCTTGTACAAATTGTTACCTTTTGAGATTTCCTTTTGGTTTCCTTTGGCAAAATAACTTTTCAGTCTTGATATTCTGGCAGCATCGGCTGTCTGCTGGCTTTTGTGTGTTTAATACTCTAATTGCTTTGATATCTGTTCTTACCTCTAACTTGGTTAGAATATTTTTTCACAGTGCTCTGTGTTTGCTCAAGGGAGACCATAAATCTATAAAAGTGTTTGATTTCTGTTCACTCGTTTATTTTAAGAGTAAAATAAATGGCCTTTGAGTGCAGCCTTTGAATCCATTTAATAATCATCAACAACCCAAATAAGAACATTAAAAGGGGTATTTATCCCAATCATAGCCCCTAAATTCATATTAGCATTTGAAAGAAAAATGTACCTGAGATGATAGAATTAAAAAAATGGACTGTTTAGCAAACAGTTTGTTGAGTTGCAAGTCATTAAATCATCTTTGTTCATGGCTTTAGGTGAAAGCAACCTAATTTGTCAACTGCCTTACAGAAAAGAAATTGGTGCCTGTAAGACTTGGTAATTTTCATCAAATCCGATCTTTATTAGCTTGTATAGTTGAAAGTGCCTGGGAATAATTTTTGAACAGATAATTACTTAGTCACAAATCAAAGCCTCAGCAAAAGGGAAGTGTCCCAGAGAAAATGGAGAATGCTCCCTGAATTACATAATACAGGTCAATTTGCCTTCCATATATATATACATATAATGTATATGTATATATATAAAAAACATTTATTTATTTTGAGAGAGAGTGTGTGCATGGGGGAGGGGCAGGTAGACAATCCCAAGCAGGCTCCACACTGTCAGCACAGAGCCTGATGTAGAGCTGGAACTCATGAACCTGTGAGATCATGACCTGAGCCCAAATCACGAGTCAGAGGCTTAACCTACTGAGCCACCCAAGCACCCCTGCCCTCCCTTTGAAACTAGGAGAGGGACTTCTGGGTTATTTCCTCCTGGTCTTTTGTGGTTCTTAGCTTTCTCTTCCCAATGTCCCTGTTGAAGCCTTTTGAGGAGCAGAGGAGAAGTTGGGGTCAGTGGGGGATTTGCACATAGGAAATGGTGTTGGATGGAAAAGAAGATGTGATTCAGGATGTAAGGGGCAGGAGGGTGGGAAGCAGAGGACCAGGGGCCAGTCCTGTGCCTGGCTCAATTTCTGGGACCAGCTCCAAGCTCCATGTAGAGCCAGCTTGGCGGATAACATTTTTTTGGCTATGATAAGCCAGGGAAGAAATTCATACGGGTGGTAGTAGTCATAGCAAAAGCAGCTAACGTTTATGGAGTGCCCCCTATCTGTCTTTCAATATGCCTGGTGTTGGATTGGATTCTCCCCTTGAATCCTCAGAGCAACCTTAGGAAGATGCACTTTCTCATCCTCATTATCCTGTTGAAGAAATTGAGGCTTCGAGTTAGAAACTCCGAGTGAAAAGAAGGAATTGCAAAACTGGAAAAGGGGGTCTGTTACCTCTACATTGCATGTGAACTGTCTGAAGGAGAATGTTTGAGGCCATCTCCATGGTGAAGTTCCAATCTGAACATGACCAAGAAGGCACAGACGGAAAAATGGAAAATACTTTGAGGTAACTTCCACTCTTTGGGAAATAGGGCATTACACCAAGTGAAAGAGGTTGGAATTGATCAATTTATTTTATTTTCATTGGAAGACAGAACTTCTAATATACTAACATGTGCCACAAATTTTCTGGAAGGAGATTCAGTATATTTTTCCTAAACTTTCTTGGCCATAGAACTGCTCTGTCTGTCTGTCTTTTTTTAGAGAGTATCTATTAGCTTCTCCAAACATATAATGAAGCAGCTTTTGAGAAACACAGATGAAAATGTAGAATATCTAATGAGAAGGAAAATGATCTGGGTACCTCCTTAGTTGCACTCCTGACTCTCTAGGATTCAGGGTAAAATTTCACTTGTCTCTGCCAAAGCTTTGCCTCTGCACCTTGGAATGCCTCTGGTACTATATTACAGAATTGTGTTACTATGAGTAGTTAAAGTGAAAATTGAAACATATTTCATTATGGACACTAGAGTGATATGAATGCATTTTGTTAAGAAAAATGTTATAAGAATATGTTGTCATTCTTTAGTAGTGCTCCCTAAAAGAGGCAGTTTGAATTTTCTTTCAATACCTAAATACTTAATAGTCTAAACTGTGGAAACCGATTGTTTTTCTTCATGCTTGGGGCATTGGAAAGCACATTTTGAAAAGATGATTGAAAAGGTTGGGTTCCGACACGTGTGACCTCGCGTAGACTCCAATGCAAGTGTTGGGCAGAAGTTGGTAATCCCACTTGGATTAAGAGGCCCCAAATTCCGAGCTGGAGTCCCCCAAAACTGTGGTCTTGTTCTTGGGATGGAGAGCTCCTAGTGACTGCTAACCCTTCTGAGAAACAATGTGAGTGCAACAGCGAGACAGTTTGTACAGTCAAAAAAGAAAAGATCACACCTCCCAGAATCCCACGGGCCAGAAGAGCCTGGACCAAATTAGACATCACAAGGAGCAAGGAAGCCATATTGCAGAAAGACATCCTTGGATGTTCTATGGATTTTTTCCCCCTTTTTCTTTCTTTTCCTTTGAGATATCAGATGTAAAGCCAGTAGAGAGAAGACATTTCCCTAACGCCAAACAGGAAAATGCAGTTGAGCCTTCTGAGGTGAACTGTAAAAGGCACAGATCTGTGGAAAGAAGAATAAGTTTTCTCCTCAGTGAGGTTATGTATTTAGCAGCTTTTTGATTGCACTTGACCTCTGAGGCATGACTGTAGCCAACTTCTGTTGCTGAAAGTTAAAACGGCCAAGAGGGCCGCGGAGGCAAGGCTGCCGCCTCACTGACAGTCAGAGCTTCGGGCCCTGGTTAGCAAAAATGTAAAATATCTTTCCATCCCAGCAACACCAGGCTGGTGGTGGGTTTTTGTTTTTGCTTTTTCCACCCTTCCTTCTTTTACAGTTCATTGACGATTCTGCTCATGCTTTAAAATAATCTAGGCTCAAAGTGAGGCTTGCATTGCACTGATTTTGATTACTCCCACATACTGTATTTATTTGCCATTTAAAGCATCTTTGTCTGGAGGAGATTGAGTTTCCGCAGTGACTGATCTCTGCCTGGTGAACTAAGGAAAGGTGAAGGGGAGGGAGTTCCCTTCGGAGGAGCCTATTGTGTGAGGAGGCCACTGGGGAAGAAGGGGAGAAAATAACATTCAGATGACTCAGGGGCGCTTGGCTGCTCATGTAGACCTCATACTCGTTCTGGGGCTTGATTGATGGGCCCCCAGGACTGTCTTTACTGTAGGAAATACACAGCACCCATTGTTTCCCTCACAGCTGGGCCCTAGATGCAGTTCCACACACTTCTGTCCTGGGACTTGTGTCTCCTTTCTAGTGACATGAGGTGCTGGGCTCACCAAGAGCTTCCAAGATTCCCAGAAGTTCAAGGACCTGGGTTTGGGGTCACTCCCCGCCCCCACCCCCGGCCCTTGAACAAAAGATCAACCCTCTGGATCAACTAACTTCATGCAAACACTGCACTTCAAAAGTATCATGCAGGGCCATGTTGGCACCGTGGCAGAAGGGGGAAGAATCAGAAACACTGATCTTGTTTTTATTTAAACACTGTGATGATCTCTTCAGTGTCCGCTGTTCTGCATTAAATTTTATTTTTTGAAAATATGGCATTGAAACACCATTTTCTTGATTGCCCAGTTTTGTGGTGCCCTCATCAAGGTTGCGTCCAAGGTAAGTGCCTCACTAGGTCCCAGCCCTGGTAGTGACTTCCACATGAATGCTTTTTTAAAAATGATTATTAGAAATGAGTCTATAATAATGTCGATAATGTCATTTATCCTACGTTGAGCACTTACTCTGTGCCTCATGGCATACGGACCTCTTTGTATCATTGGAAACATTCATACGTATTAACGGATGAGATGGGCCTAAAGGGTGGGTAGCGTGATTATTCCCATTCTAGAAGTGAAGACATGAAGGCATCAAGAAATTAGGTCATTTGCCTCAAGTCCTCGCCTTGCCGAGAAGGGCGGAAGCAGGATTTTGGCCCTAGTGTTTATAGCTTCGCTTCTCTTTCTTAGTCTCTTGTCACAGAGGGACTGAATTTTTTTCACCCTCCTCCACGTAGGTTGATTTTGTTTTACCAGGCCAGCAACTCCATGTTTTCCATGGCCAAAATGTATTGTGTTGGTTTCTGCCCAGGAGATAATGCGTCAAATTGACAGTGAAGTCTGAAACAGGAGTTTGAAAAATGCGTGTGCCAGTCCTTGATTCTATTAATCCATGGGAGGGGTAGATCGGCGTCACTCTGCTCTCTTAACCTTTGCCATGGAGATGGCTTTCCTGAAAAAGGTTTTAATAGCTTTTTAAAAAATTTAATCTTGAAAATACCTGTGTGCACATTGGTTGGTGTTTCAGTGATGCCTTAGCATAGTTTTTCTTGCCTTTATTTTCTTTTTCCTCAAATACTTTCACTTTGGAATTCTCGTTAGGAAATCTGGGTCTTGGCTGGACATTTTGCCACTCCTGCTCTGTAGACCTGTGATGTGCGGTTCAGTAGTCACCTACTACATATGGTTATTGAATCCTTGAAGGGTGGCTCATTCTGACTGAGATGTGTTTTAAGTGAGAAATCACACTGGAGTTGGAAGTCTACAGTGGAAACTACTTATTAATAATTTTTTTGTGGGTTACCTTTGACAATGATATCATGAGTCTCCTTGTCTAAATATAATATGCTGGTAAAATTCATTTTGAGGATTTTAATTTTTAAATACGGCTAGTGCAACATGTAAAGTCACATACACAAATCACATTTATTTCTGTTGGGATAGCACTGCTGTAAACTGTTCCATTTATAAGGCAAGAGATTGGTGTGCTTTGTTTTGTTTTGTTATAACTGATGGAGTAGTGAGTAAAATTTGCCAAAAAAAAAAAAAAGGGTGGGGGAATTTGAGGCTTAAGACTTGGGGTCAACTCATGGGGCACCTGGGTGGTTCAGTCAGTTGAGTATCCGACTTCGGCTCAGGTAGTGATCTCATGGTCTGTGGGTTCGAGCTCTGTGTCGGGCTCTCGTCTGACAGCTCAGAGCCTGGAGCCTGCTTCAGACTCTGTGTCTCCCTCTCTCTCTCTGCCCCTCCCGTGCTCAGTTTCTGTCTCTGTCTCTCAAAATAAAGACATTAAAATAAAAAGGCTTGGGGTCAACACGTAGTTGTTGCTTCGTTAAGGCAACTTCACCTTTGTTCCTGCCACTCCTGCGGACACATGAACTCTTGAGGCTCCAGCATTGGTTTACATTCCAAGATAGTCGGTGCCTGTCTTTCGGAGCAGCTCCCTCTAAATGACTTCATGGGACTCTAAACTCATTGTGGTTCACCTGTAGGCAGTGGATATTGAAAAAGTTGAGTTGCCTGTGTTGGCCAAGTTCAGAGCTTGGCTGTCTCTTCCTCAGCTATGTTGCAGAATGGTTCACTGAGCACGGTGATCTACATCTTGCCCTTCAGTCTTTTGTTTGCAGGAGAACCTGGTGACCCTGATGAACTTGCAGATTCCTGCATTCAGGAATTCCGACATTCTTTGGAATGTCTGGCTTGGCTTCTTGGGACCAAACACACCAGCTATTTCTAACCAAGCCCTCCAGCCTCCCTCTTCATTCCGACATGGGTATTGGTCTCTCTCTTCACTCCATTTCAAGAATATCTTTGCTCTTTCCAGAAAGCATTCATTGGTAATCCAATCAGTTCTCCTTTCTCCTTCCTTTCCATATGCTCTAGATTCTAATTTACTTCCAAATACGTATCAGCCACCCTTAGCTTGCCAAAAATATTCTTCTAGTACATGCGGGCAGGAGGTGGGGAGAGGGGAGGCTTTGTTCTTTCCTCTAAATTGTCCTAGGGATCAGTGAAGTTTAACTTGAAAGATACCTGAATTCCCCTTTGAAGTAAAGGAGATAATTTTCCAGCAAATGCTAGCTTCAGCCCTTGGTAGAAGGTGCTCCATAAATATTTATTGAATGAATTAATTTCTGTCCTGTTTATATTCTTTGGAAGCTGTGTGAACTCCCTGTCACCAAGGATCTGAGTTCATAGTGCACTGAAACACTAATTAGGTAACTGCTCTATTTGGAGGAGTTGAATGAGGGCTTTAATTCCACATTATAGAATGTGCCCTGATGCAGTAAATAAAAATAATCTCAGGAGTAAATGAACACAACTTCCCCTCCAAATTTTCTCTACTCCCCTTGGACCACCACATGTGGCCATTTGCCATTCTCCCCCTTTGCCTTATAATAGAATTATCTTTGCCTCGACTCTAGGTTGCAAATTTCAGAGACAAATTTTAAAGGGTTTTATGCACAAAACTGAGAATTAATTGGGTGAGGTTACCAAAATACCCAGACAAGGCTGCATGCAAAGGCTTGAGCAACATCATTAGGAAAGGCATCTCAATATTACTTGGCTCTGTGCTCTACGCTATCTTTACTCTTGGCTCTATCTCTACTCTTGTCAGTTAGATGGTAGGCCATTGTTAAACCTCTTCTCATAGCTGCCCCCTGCATCCCCGCACCCAAGCCTGGAAAGACCTTGGCTTTCCAGGTAGCTCTAGGGAAAATTTTGGGGACTGGTCCTAATTGGATTGTGTGAACTGTAGCCAAACAGATGAAATACTTGGATTTGCCAGATCTGGGTCACATGCCTCTTCTGATCTGTATCTCAGACTAGCCTCTTTCGAACTGCTTGAGTGGAGAGAGGGAAGAGCGTGACACCCCAGAGCTAGTTCAAGGTCACTGCATCACTGAGAGGAAGGAAAGGTGCTAAGGAGACAAAACATATCAAAGCATGGCTATAAAAACCTACAAGGGAATCATTTTTGGTTCTGTAAGGGAAACGACTTTGCCACAGAAACCATAGCCCTCCCTCACTTCCAAAATCATTACTGGGGAGTTCTTAAGTCATCAACTGGTGGGGAGCCCCGATCTTTGAACATACTTCACTGCATTACACACAGCAGGTTTTTAATGATTGTTCCAGTCAACATTATAGTGCACCTACTGTGTGCCTCACACTATGCTGTCACTGAGCACCTGTGGTTGTGGTAATTACTCAGACTGACCTTTTCAGCACAGCCTGCTGATGAAAAGCATAAGCCTTGAGATGATACAAGGGTGGCTCCGAATCTGACCCTGCCACCGACTAGCGCTATGGATCTGAAGGTGTCTCCACCCCCTCTAGGCCTCATTTGCTGCATTTATAAAATGAGGCTAATCCAGTAGCTCCTAGAGCAGGTGCGACAATCAAATGAGATGATACACGTAAAGTGCTTTGCACAGCAACTGGCTTAGAGTGAATGCTGATACATAGTTATTAATATTCATATTTCTATGTCATCAAGTGTTGGGTGACCATTAACATCCGTGCATTTGGTGTCTGAAAGTTTTGCTGCGTGCTGGGTCTTTTACTAGACTCAGAATAAAGATGAATAAGGAACAATTCTTGTCCTTAAGGAATTTGCCGCCTCTCAGTAGAGGCAATCATGTGAGGTAGATAATCAAAGGTAATGCTTATAATTCCATGGTCCATGGGGTTCAGTCCCCAGAGCTGTGTACAACCCAAAGCAGCTTATTCAGATATCTAGAACATCACAAAGGGAAGCCTGTGCCCCACTGGTGTCTATCATTCCGTCTTCCTCCGTCATTGACTGCTCTCAGCCACCTGAGACTTGCAAGTTCCTTCATTTCATAGGCCTTGCTGAGGTCCTCTGCCCTTTCCCAGCCATGCCCTGCAACAGGGACTCTCTGATGACACCATTCACCTCCTTACCGTAGATTCTCCAGTCATTTTTCTCAACCAGAGAGGCTCTATCTATCCCTGTGTAGCTTGAGCAATATCAATTATTCCTTTAAGATTTAACTCAAGCTCTACCTTCTCTTTTAGGCCCTTGTGGCCTCTTGGCCCCCAGCAAGCTGTATGTACCACTGTTAGGATCCCTCTGAGGATGTGATGATTGACTTTTGGACTGTGTGTGGACTACAGACAGGTCCTCCTGAGAGAAAGATTATGATTTCCTGTATTTCCTCTGGCATCCTGGCCCCATGTGGGATGGAGGGAGAGAGGGAAAGTGGCTCCTGCAAGGTTGGAAGTCTTCTCTGGGGCATTTCAAACAGGGCCTCCACCTGGTGTAAGTGATGCTGTCTGGCATAGGTTACAAAATGATAATAAAGGCAGAATAGTGTTGTGTGATCACCACAAAGCATGGTCTTTGTCATTAGCTAGTGTTGGGATGGGCTTTTAGCTCATATGGGCAATGGGAATGTTACTTGACCCTGAAACCTCCCCATCACGAAACTGGATGTGCTAACAGAAGGAATCTCAAAGGGTTGCTAGGAGTATTTTTTGAGATGGTGCAGGGAAAACCCTTGGCACAGTCCCCGGCACCCAATAAAGTCCCCGATAATAGTGGATGCTGTTATAAGGAATGTGAAGATGTATTTTAGCGAGCTCCAGGGATTTCTCAAGATAAACAGCCACCAGCAGTGTTCTTCAAGGAAGTGGCTTAATGGTGTCGTATGGTAATTAGGGAGAAGGAAACAGACAGCATGTTCGTGGCAGAGAGGGAACATGATTTTGTTTTGGTTGTTGTTTGCTTTTGTTTTTCACACCTGTTTCCTCAGGGGATCAGGACTTAGCATCTCGCCAAAACTTGACAACAAGTAAAATACGTAGTTTAAAGCCCTCAGCAGTCACAGCAAACGCAAAATCAAATCTCTCATTTGCTTTGGAGCGTCCGGACGGCACGGGTAGCTGGAGTGTTGCTATTTTTTATTTCAAATAAAAGAGTCAGCTCCTTGTTACCATAGAAACCACCAACCTAATTATAAGGAGTTTTGTTCACTGGATAAAAGTCATCATTTCTCTTTCCTCCTCACGCTCCTACAGGTCCCCCCAAATATTGGCATGGATTTGATCCTAGATGAAGGGATTTGGTCTCTTTAGCAAAATGATTGCAGTGCACTGACCACCCCACACAGGAAAGAAAGCATGTGGGCCTGGCCAGAGTCTTGGAGAAGTAGTGTCTAAAGCTGATTTTCTACTCTGAAAACAAGTCATGAGCATTTGGCAAGAACAAATTCGTGTTTTAAAAGTAACATTTAAATGAAAGATGATGCTGATTTACCCTACCACTAGCTAGATATCCCCTTTCTTTTCTGGAAGTAGAAAGGTAGACTATATCTCTGGAATCCTCCTGTTCTAGGATTTTATACTGGGATTCTGAAATCAATCATATTATGTAACATTGCAGTATTTGGAAAAGAAATGCTAGACTATGGCTTTCTAAGAGTGAGGAGGCTGTTTAATATACATTGGGAGTTTACTAGAATGGTGAATAGTTATATGTCCTCATTAAGGCTCACCCAGATAATATGAGCCTTCTTGTGAATGCCTCTCTTCTTGAACTTGTCCTTCCATCTGTTTCCTGACCTTTATGCTGATAAGTACCGAAGTGGAGATTCTTTTTCCTTGACCCTAAAGAGGTGCTCCCTCAGTAATCAGCTTGTAGGAAGCTAAGTGGCACTGAGACATAAGAATCTTAGAGGTAGTTCAGGTATAATGTTACTTGGGGGTTAGAGATTTTCAAATGTAATTAATACTTTTTTTTTTTTTGGAAATTCCATTTATAGAATGTGCCAGCTGTAGGTCAGTGCTGGCGCTGTGCATATTGCTTGCATTTTGTAGACACTGTAATGCTCAGTTACATGAACGTTCCATATACACATCAGGAATTTGGGATGATATATCAGACTATTAGGGATGGAGAGAAGGGGAAGCATGCTCCACAGAGTGACTGAACTAGGATGGGGCCAGGGGAAAGCCTGACAGCGAAGACAGGAGTCCTCAAAGAGACCATTACCATGAAAAGAAGCTTCCATCAATCTGGGGGTGTTGGACAGGGTCGGAGAGAGAGGTGATAAGAAGGCCTTAGGCTCTGTAACTGAGGCAGTAACCTGGGACAGGTCATTGTATCCTCAGTGCTTGTCCAGAACCAATCCCTTGACTGGGATACAGGTGTCATTGACTTGGGCTTGCTCCTTGTGCCACTTCCCCCCTGCTCTTGATGGTGATGTGGTGGTGATGGTGGGGTGATGGAAACGTTGGTGGCTCTTGTAATGAGCGCAGTGGTGGGGATGATAGAAATTGTGATAATCATGGTGGTCATAATGACATTGGTGATATTGATGGTGCTACACGTTTTGAGCACTTTCTCGATGGTGGTCCCTGTTTTAAGCACTTTCATCTGATGTCTATTCCCTTGTTGAGGACAGAAACCTAAGATTCTTCCTCGATTGTTCCTTTTGCTCATCATACAGGCCATCAAACGATCAGCAATTTCATGAGCTCTACCTTTAGAACGTATCTGTGTTTGTCCTCTCTGGCCATTTCCTTTGCTACCACAGTGGGTCAAACTGCCTCCCTCTTTTATCTTTCTTACTGTCAGACCTTCCCCCTGGGCTCTCTGGTTCCATTTTTGCCTCTTAGGACCCATTCACACAGCAGGCAGAGTGGCCTTGTAAAATCATGCATCCTACCTCTCCAGAATCTTTTTTATGTTTTCCCTTCACACTGACAATGAAATGCAAGATCTTCGGACCAATTAGATCCCAAATGCCCATCTCACTGGCCTCATCTCCTGCCTCTTGACAGTGGTGTATTCTCCATTCATACCACCCTCTTCCTGCTCCTTAAACATGCCCCTCCTGCAGCCTGGCTCCTCCCCATAAGCTTATGTCATTTAGGACTCTCCTCCAACTCCACTTCCTCAGAGAGGACTTCCCTGGACATCCTTGATTGAATAGCAGTCGGCCTTTCCCTATCTCTTATCTTTCCTCTATCCCATCAATCTGATTTGTTTTCTTCATAACATATAATACTCTGTCATCATTTTATAAAATTTTATCATTTATTCCGTCTCTTGGGGACTTTTCCTGTCTAGAACATCAGCTTCCTAAGGGAAAGGACCTCTCTGAGTTACTAAGCTGTGTACACTCATGGTCTAGAGCAGGGCCTGCTCCTAGCAGATGCACCATCAATACTGGCTGAAGGAATGAATAAATGATACGCTTGTGTAATTAAAAATAAACATCCAGGGTTGCCTGGGTGGCTCAGTCAGTTAAGCATCCGATCTTGGCTCAGGTCGTGATCTCATGGTTTATGGATTTGAGCTCCGTGTCAGGCTCTGTGCTGGCAGCTTGGAGCCTGGAGCCTATCTTTGGATTCTCTGTCTCCCTCCCTCTCTCTCTCTCTCTCTGCCCCTTCCCTACTCACACGCAGTCTCTGTTTCTCAAAAATAAATAAATATTTAAAAGAATTTATTTAAAAAACCCCAAAGATTTCTTTTTTCCTCTTGGGGGAAACTGAGGCTTAGATAAATTAAGCTCTAGGTGCTGCAGAGAAAAGCTAAAGACTTCACTTGTAACTCATTTGAATCCCTCAAAGTTCCAACTCTGGCAAATCTAGCACAATATTTGCCTAACTATGTGATCCTTAATATGGGTGATGTGCAAGGTGTTTGAGATGGTTCGTAGACAAGAAGTGGCTATTTTTTATTTAACCTCTGTGCCCAATGTGGGGCTTTAACTCAAGATCAGGAGTTGCATGGTCTACTGACTGAGCCAGCCAGGTGTGCCAACAAGGCACTACTGTTGAATCACAGTGTGAATTTGCTTTTTACTGGCACTGAAATTAAACATTTTAAAAAATTTTATTGAATAGTGATTTAATTTTCATGGCATACAGTTCAATAATTTAAGTTGTGTGATTCAGCGTTTTTGCAGTGTGTTCACAGAATTATGCACACATCACCGTAATCGATTTTAGAACCTTTTCATCACTCTGAAAGGAAACTTCATGCCGATTAGCAGTCATTTCCCCCCCACCCTGACCTCAGACAACCACGTCTGTATTTTCTACCTGTTCTAGATTTGCCTTTTCTGGTTATTTCATGTTCATAGACTCCAGTAGTTTTTTTTCTATATATACAATTCTGTATTTGGCTCCTATTACGTGAGCATAATATTTACAAGGTTCTTCAGTGTTTTAGCATGAATCATGCTTCCCTTCCTTTTTATGGTTGAATAATACTCCTTTGCATGGATAGATCACATTTTGTTCATTCATCGTCTGATGGATGAATCGTGTGTTGGTTTTCACTTTTTGGCTGTTGAGACTAATGCTGCTACAAACATTTGTGTTGTGCAGGTTTCCTAAACAAGACATATGTTTTCTGTTCTCTTGGGTCTACACCTAGGAGAGGGATTGCTGGTACACATGGTAACTCTGTGTCTCGCATATTGAGGAACTACCGAAGTGTTTCCTAAAGGGTTTGCTCCATTTTACGTTCCCAGCAGCCATGGAGAGGAGTTCCAATTTCTGTGCATCTTTTCCATCACTTGTTAGTGATTGCCATTTTCCTTATAGCCCTCTTAGAGGGAGTGAGACTGCATTCACTTTTATGTAGTCCTTAAGAAAGAAGTTAAGGAGCGCCTGGGTGGCTCAGTTGGCGAATCGTCCAACTCTTGGTTTTGGCCCAGGTGATGGTCTGACAATTGTGAGATGGAGCCCTGTCTTGGAATTCTCTCTCCTCTCTCTGCCCCTCCCCCACTCATGCTCACTCTCTCTCTCTTTCAAAAATCTTTTAAAAAATCTTTTTAAAACTTAAAAAAGTCTTTTAAAAAGAAAGAAGTTAGGCCCTCAGAGCTGTCACCAGGAAGACCATAGGGTCTCAGTGGAATTTCATAACATTATTTGACATTTATCATATTTCATAGTAACAAATCACTTTCCTTTTATTTCTCTTTTATGTTAAAGTGAGAGCATTATATAGACTTAAAAAACAAAGCTTTATGATGGTAACGTTTATGTCCCACACAATTCACTCATTTAAAGTATGTAATTCAGTGGCTTTTAGTACATTCATGGAGTTGGACATCCTTCACCACGGTCAATTTTCAGGTTTTTTTTATTACCTTAGAAGAAACCCCCACACCCCTTAGCCACCATTTCCCCAAATCCCCCTCTACTCCAGCCTCTGGCAACCGATAATCTAGTATCTATTTTGGTAGATTTGCTTGTTCTAGATATTTCATGTATTTAAAAAAAAGGGTTAGTTTTTATTTATAGCAAGGTGTATTGGTTTTCCTATTGAAATACAAGGTTTCCTGTTAAAATAATAAACATATTAAAAAATAAGGTGAACAGTACTAACTAAAACAAGCAGCATGTGCCTGAAAGGTGAAAATGACTGTGGTGGCCCGTGGTGGGGGGAGGTAGGCCGGGTACTGTCCTAGTAGGATGCTTCTGGCCAGTGTTTGAGCAATGGGAGATGGTCAGTGCCCTTGGTCTAGGTCGGTCAAGAGAAACCACCATCTTCAGACTCGAGCACAGGGAGCCTGAGAGTCTTTTAAGTCCATGCAGCCACATCACCCAAGAGCACTGTCCACTCGGGAGCCACGTCCCCTTGCACATCAGTGCCTCAGTTTCCCAATCTAGCCCAAAGGCGACAAGACCCACCTCCTAGAGCTATAGTAAGGACTAAATGTGTGATACTCAAAAACCGTTTAGAACACTGCTTGACACACAAGTGTGTGCTCGTTGTTTGCTGCTGTCCAATTTCAGTTGTGGCCAAGAGGAAGCGCCGACTCCTCCCCATCCCCCACCCCACTCCCATCTGATAACTTCTTTGTCGCTGCCTTGTCTCTGCTTTGCCTTTGGGAGCAGAGAGCTTTGCTAGAAAGATACCCTCCTCCAAGAGCCAGGCAAAGCCTTCTGAGGTTGAGGGTTTTTGAGAAGCTGTGTTAAAACCATCCTAGCTAGCTTGCAAGTCAGAAACATTGCCCTTAACCAAGTTTACAAAACCACAGGTTACCTCTTTCTGTTTTTGCAAATTGCACCAATCAGACCCTGAAAGCCAAATTCCACGGTGGGGGGGTGGGGGGTAGCGGGGGTCCGAATGCCTTTGTTATCAGTTCAGCAAGTAACCCTTGGACCTGGACCTGTTTCCATACCCTGGCATTTGGAATGCATGAGCAGACCAGAAGCACAATAAGTGATTTTCGGAAAACCATTATACAAGTAAATTGGGATTTTAAAAATGCATTTTTAACATGTTTTTCTTCAGTTGGATCAACCATATGTTAAAGTCAGCTCCACCTATGGCAACGGTTTTCATCTGAGGCTTATTATAGCTTAATAAAAGAGTGTGTGGGTGGCGAGCCGAGCCTCCTGCTGAGCTGCTAGAAAATCGGAACTAAATAGCTTTTGTCTTTTTTGCCTTGTTGATCGAAAATGGTTCGATTTTTGCCCAGATTATGGACGGGTGAGGCCAAGTCGCCATCCCTGCAGGACTGAAGCTAGAGACTCTGTAGGTTTCCAAGGAGACGGCTTCATTCAGGGCAGAGCCCAGGAGGTGAGAGAAGAGCCCAGGACTCAGACTGCCTGGGTTCTGATCTCAGCCCTCCCGCTGTTTCATAGCTGAAAAATTAGAGTTTATTAACCCCTCAGTTTTTCAATTAATCCCTCAATTTTTCATCTGAAAAAGAGGGACGGTGGGACGCCTGGGTGGCTCAGTTGGTTAAGCTTGCAGCTTTGGCTCAGGTCATGATCCCATGGTTTGTGGGTTTGAGCCCCACATTGGGCTCTGTGCTGACAGCTAGCTCCTGCTTCGGATTCTGTATCTCCTTCTCTCTCTGACTCTCCCCTGCTCGCACTGTCTCTCTCTGTCTCTCAAATATTAAAAAAAAATTTTTTTTTAAAAGAGAGATGGTAACACTGTTGCATGGTTGTCGTAGGTCAAGTGGGATCATCACATCGAAGTTCTTCGCAGGCTTTTTTGGAATGGACTAATCTGCCTGACATTCCTGATGTATATATGCCATTCCTGGAGGACTGGACTCCTTTGAGCACATCCGGAATGCCCTCTGATGTCTGGTCTACTTGCATTATTTTCCATACTGGCCTCCTTTCTGTTTCTCGAACATACCAGTTTAGTCTCAGAGCTTTGCATTTGCTGCCCTGTCTGCCCTTGTCCCGGCCCTTGACGTGGCAGCTCCTTCACTGACCTTCAGACCTTGCCTTAAGGTCTGCAGCTCCACTCAGGTGCTCTGTCATCTCACTGGGTTTCTTCACTTCACTGCACTTGCCCCACTTGAGACTGTCCTGTTCATGTATTTGTTTGCTTGTTTCTTGTCTGTCTTCCCTGCTAGCACGGAGGCTCCAGAACGGTGCTGTCCTCATCTGTCTTGTGCCAGGTATAATGATTTTTTTTTTTTTTGAGAGACAGAGAGAGACAGCGCGAGCAGGGGAGGGTCAGAGAGAGAGGGAGACACAGACTCTGAAGCAGGCTCCAGGCTCTGAGCTAGCTGTCAGCACAGAGCCAGACGCAGGGCTTGAACCCACGGACTGTGATATCATGACCTGAGCTGAAGTCGGAGGCTTAACTGACTGAGCCACCCAGGAGCCTCATTGAGATATAATGAATGGCGTCCTCCTAGGTCAGTGTCTGGCGTGTAATAAGCACTCCTTAAATATCTGTTAAATTTCAGCATACAACTTGGAGTTGATATACAGGGGTTCATAAGTAGTGGGACATGAAGCTTTGCAACAAACCTCATGGTAAAAAGGCTACCATGTTTTATAAGCCTTGTGGTCTGAATTTCCATTTCCCCTCTCACTTGGCCTTTTTGATCTGACTTGATGTCCTCAGGAGGAAGGCGTACAGGATGATACCAGTAATGGATACAGGCAAACAGGAATGGGTTAAAGCCCATCAGAGGACTTAGTTTTCATGCCAGAATATAGACAGCCATATTTCACCTTTGGTAAACTGGCAGCCAAATAGATGGACTATGTTCCTACCTTTCAGATGTGTCACAAAAAACAATTGGAATGATCATTTAAATTTCACAGTGCCTGAATGAGGTCAATCATTTAGGGAGGAAGAACATCCTTTTGGGGCATCCAGGTCAGTAGATCCTTGCTATTCTCTTTCTAGTGTCCTTAGATCACTGGAGATAGTCTTAAAGAGGTTATAAAGATATTATTTATTGCTTACTATAGTAAATGCTATGGAGGAAAAATACGGTTTCTAATTAGAAAAATAATTGTTGCAGCAGACCTACTTGAGATTGCATGATCAAAATATATGAATGGATCCCTTAAAAGAGATGAGTATCATTTCTTAAAATTTGGCTTGAAAAATAGGTACTCTAATACCCTTACACCAGTTTCCTTTTCCCTCCACTGCTGGCACAAGGCAGAAGGAACATAACTGATTCTCTTTTTTTTTTTTTAGTAATTTTTAAATGTTTTTTAATTGTTTTTATTTTTGAGAGAGACAGTGCAAGCAGGGGAGGGTCAGAGAGAGAGGGAGACACAGAATCTGAAGACAGACTCCAGGCTCTGAGCTAGCTGTCAGCACAGAGCTCGACGCAGGGCTTGAACCCATGAACCGTGAGATCATGACCAGAGCCAAAGTCGAACGCTCAACTGACTGAGCCACCCAGGTGCCCCTCTTTTTTTTTAATTTGTTTATTTACTCAGAGAGAGAGAGAAGAAGAAGAAGAAAGAGGAGGAGGAAGAGGAGGAGGAGGAGGAGGAGGAGGAGGAGGAGGAGGAGGAGGAGGAGGAGGAGGAGCAGAGATACTGGGGAGAGAATCCCGAGCACACTCCATGGTGTCAGTGCAGAGCCCGAGGCGGGGCTCTACCTCATAAACACTAAGATCATGATCTGGGCTGAAATCAAGAGTCAGATGCTTAACCAACCAAGCCACCCAGGTGCCCCAGAAGTTCAGTGATTCTTTAAGCACCTAGTTGATGTCTTTTTTCAGGCAGGTAGTATGTGCTTAGCGCTCTACTTGCTCCAGCCTTCCTTCCACTCTTTGTTCCTTCTCCAACTGGTAGAAATGTGCATCATGTGGTCCAAAGCTGCACAAGGACTTTGGACCTGCTGGATGGCCACCTGCCGTGGCACATTAATATAAAGCAAAATCCTCTTGGAAGGGAGTGAGGACAGTGGTGACTTCTGGGTCACATCTTTGGCAGAGCAGTGTTTGCCTGCAGTGTTCCAGAAGCCTCTGGAACAGATGCTTAGTGCTGTTTGGAGTCACACAGGAAGGTAAAGGTTTTGCTAAGTGGCCCCCTCTCCACCTATTTGCCATCCCAAGCAGGGCTCTCTTACACTTCAGATGTGGGAGAGCAACAACACCTTGACCATACATTTGGGCAACGTCTTCCCAAAGACATAGTGTGTGTATTTGCTTATTGATGTTTATCGCTTTAAATCTTCTCCTGTTTCAGTGGTTATCGATTTACCTGAGGACTGTAACATCCTCTGAGCTAAACACTTCACATGGATCTAACCACCATGCTAAGAGAGTGGCACAGTTTGGGGTCACAGTTCCTTTTTCAGATGAGAAATCGAGACTGCAAGAGATTGTGCCTACTCCTGGTCACGTGGGTAGGAATCACACAGCCCTTTCTCTTAACCACCATGCTTCCTTTCTCCTCACACATGTCACATGCTCATTATAAATACTTAGATAATAGGGATAAAAGTAACTAAGTTTAAAATTACAGCTGTAAGTAATTCATAATTCTGCTTAGCCCCTTGGAAGTTTATTAACCATTGTTGAATTTTGACTTATAAACTGGGCGTGGGTGTGTGCATTTGTATGTGTGTATATGTCTATTTATATAAAATGCCCAATGCGGGTACCTTTATGCAAATAGGTGGTTATAGGGATGTCTGGGTGGCTCAGGTCATGATCCCAGGGTCATGATACCGAGCCCTGGGTGGGCTCCACCCAGAGTGTGGTAGAGACTGCTTGAGATTCTGTCTCCCTCTGCCCCTCCCCCATGTTGGCACACTCTCAAAAAAATTGTGATAACTTCCCCCATCAATATATATCTACATGTTACTTACAAACAGTGTAATATTGTGTACATTGTGATTTGTTTGTACCACATCCCTATTCCTGGACTCTCCCAGCTCCTTCCCTCCCAGGTAAGAGTAAGCGTCCCGTGGTCCAGTCTTGCACTATTCCAAACTACTGCTGTGGATGTTTCTATACACAAGGGGTTTTGAATTTGTCATTTCTATAGGATGACACATAGAATAGTTTCCAAGCCCTGCCACAAAGGATAATTCAGGATAATAATGGCAGACAACAGACCTTCAAAGAAGATAGTTGCTGGGATGAAGTATTTAGGCTCGCTGCTTCCTGGTTTACGAGGTGCTGTTTGGTCGGTTGTCTGAAGTGTGCACAGAGCAGTGTGGTGGGGAAGCGAGAGGTCGAAGTTTGTGTTACAATAGGATGTGATAGTCATAGACCAATGCTCAGTACAGAGGACAGAGGAACGCTACCCCACCCAACTCCCCCTGAGCAATGGATGGATGGAGAGGGCAGAGGATGATCAGTTTGGGCTTACGACATGGGATGTGCTAGGCAGGGTAGCCAGTGATAGGGCCAGAAAGATAGCCAGGAGCTATTATCAGAGAAGGCTTGATACCTAATATGGAGAATATTTGGACCACCCTCTGGATTTAATCCCAAGTCTCCCCTGGAAGGAGTCCTTTGGAAGGCTCTAAAGATAGCTGATTCGCATTGTAGAAGATTCCTGCTTCCCAGGGGCTGGCGGATGGCTAGGTAGGAGACATGGTTGGAGAAAGAAAGATGATGGAAGGAGGGTGCAGTTTTCCAGGTGAGAGGTCATGGAGGTCTAGACGCCAGGGCCCAGGAGGGAGGATGGAAGGGCTGGGCTGCAGACTGTTTGGATTAGTGGCCTCCACTTGGATGTGGGGCTAAGTTTACAGGAATATCTGGTTCCTGGCACTCTATCCAGAATTGTGCATAAATGGAAGATGTTATTGGGAATATTTACAGGGGGAAGACTTGAATGCTGGGCACAAACAACCTATAGTGTTGTATTTATTTCTTGTGATTAGAGTTATCACATTTTCCAGAAGATTCCATGTGTGAGTGATCTTACTGGCATGATGAAAGTGTTCAAAGTACAGTGATGGTAGCACAACTTGATAAACTTACTAAAAATCATCAGTTTGTATACTTGAAAACAGATGAATTTTGTGATATTGTCAACTATACCTCAGTGAAATTTATGAAGGAGAGAGACCTCATCGTCCAAAGAAGAGTAAAAGCCCCTGAATTCAATGCGTTGAATGAAGATGTGTTGGATAATTGAATGGGTCATCTTGACTAGGCTTCGGTGCCCAGTTGTTCTGTCAAAGACGACTTTAGTTGTTGCTGTGAAGGCACTTTTTTTTTTTTTTTAGAGTTGGTTGCTGTTTACAATCAGTTGACTTGAAGTAAAGCAGATTGTCCTCTGTAATGTGCATGGGCCTTGTCCAGTCATTTGAAGGTCTTAAGAGAAGAGCCCAAGATGCCACAGGAGGGAAGGTACTCTGTCCATAGAAACCCTGCCTGCGTATCCAGACTGCTGACCTGCTCTGTAGATATCAGACTTAAGACCGCACTATTGACTCCCCTGAATTTCCGGCCTGCTGGGCTGCCCTGTGCATTTCAGGTTTGCCAGCCCTTACAGTTGTGTGAGCCAGTTTCTTCAAATACCTCTCTCTTTCCTTCTCTCTCTCTCCATGTATGCCTCTGCATACACACATACACACACACATATGTACACCGTATATATATCCCCCTGGTCCTGTTTCTCTGAACAACCCTGATTGATACAAAAGGCTACGGGTGGATGGACAGGCTGGACAGGCCGGCCTGTGATTGTGGTCTGAAATAGGCAGGTGGGAGGTAGGCCAGCCCACGGACTCTTCCTTTTATAGCAAAGAACCCAAATGAATTACAGACAAGATGGCCCTTGGGTGGCTGTGGCTCTCAGAAACCCAGCTCCTTGCTATGGGCCTTCAGTCTGAGTGTGTGTTTTGGAAGAATGCACACCAATGTGATTGGCTACAGCTTGGACTTTTATTAGAGGTTGGCCAGAAACCACATGAAAATGACAGCCAGTCCCCAGCACTGGGTTCTCATCCTCTATGTGTCATGACTCTGTTTGGGTCCCTCTTGGGATTCTAATAGCACCTTTTCCCTCTTGCAGTTTTTGCTATGACATGCAGGGATGGCAGGAGGGAAATCTAGGCAGACATTTCTGGGGACAACTTGCAAGAGTGGCGACTTCTTATATAGAATGCTCTGGAACTTGTGTCCACAATGGATGTCAGTGGTTCAGATTTTATTGAATACCTCCTATATGCCAGGAATTACGTTGGGGCTCCTGTTGGCCTACGCTCTCAACTTGCTTGCATTCTTGCTACTTGAAGCAACAAAGGAAAAGAGCATCTCATACTATAGTCTATTATAAAACAAAGAACAACAGCTATTGGCCACTTACCTGGTTAGCCTCTAAAAGATGGCCCAGGTTTGGCGCATGACAGTCCTAGATAGAGACCAGCCATAGTCCAGAATATTTATTGAAGGTTACAGAATAGCTTTCTGGAAAGTTGGTATAGAATCATATATAGTCTCTTCTCTTTGATCTTTGGTAAATCCTCATTCTCTTAAGGAACGCTTCTTGTGCCCTCATCTACAAAATATTCATCTGGCCAGAAATGGATGAAGTAATGGCCATAAAAAGAATTTCTATGGAGTTCCTCCATGCTAAGGACTAAGAGTCATGTCATGTTTTAACAGTCTAAGAAATGCTCCCTGATCTTAGTGAAATTACATTCTAAGGAGGGAAATAGATCTAAATAGAGCTGGGTGTCTACTATTATGAGTGTGTATGTGTGTGTGTGTCTGTCTGTCTACCTGTCTCCAGAGACCAGTGTTTTGAAGAAAGATGTCATCAAAGAAATGGAATTTACCTTCTTTGAAGGTAATTTTAAAAAATCCATTCTTTTCTCAGACATCGGAAAGGGATACTTGAAAACATGCCTTTTAAAAAACTGATTTTCCCCATCCACTTTTCTCACATGTTATTGGTTTCTCTCCATCTTTGTCATCCAGACATACCCAGAAATTCCTCAAAAAACACTCTCTCCCAACCCTCTTCCTAACATCTCTTCAAAGTCTCCTTCTCCACACCCCCTTTCTCTCACTTCAGCTTTGCAAAGACCGAATCTAGTGCCCTCGTGAATGCAAACCCCCCTGGCCCTCAGACCACAGACCACCGATGGGGTGCAGGGCGGGTATAAGTGGTGAGAAAGAAACCAGATTGGCGAAGCCAGAACTTGTGTCGGTGATGGGAGGGGAAGCTTGGAAACATTCACGCATCAATATTTATCTTGTCACAGGGTCACCTCAACCTGATGCTATGGCCTTTCTCTGGGGAACCCACAATAAGGAACCGCAGCTCTGCTTGGAGACGTTGCGGGAAGTCTCTGAGTTGTTCCCTAGAGAAGGAGTGCAAGGGCACTGGGGTGGGATCACGAAGCAGTGCGCTGTGTATTCGGGAAGAGAAAGATGTACTCGGCACATAGGATGTCAGAGACGCAAAGGAAGAGACAGGAGATATGTGTGTGGTATGTACTAGCCCTACACAGACAGTCTCCATCCCCTTGGTGCAGATGTCTCCTGACACCTGCCACTTGGTTTGTAAATGATCCCTCTCATGACCTCAAGGCAGGTGGGGGAGGGGAGGTCATTGTAGCCCATCTGGGGCCACTGCCTCTGGTCCTTGAAAAACTGCTGGTTGGCAGCATCTTCTTTGTTCACAAAGGACAGTGTTGCATGTTTATTTCCCTGGTGTCTCCATCAGATCACCTGGGTTTGCAGATGACAGAAACCTAACTTAAAGAGACTGATGCTAAAATACTGAAACAAGTAACTGAACAGTCATTGAGGGGCGGGAAGAGCACTGGCTTAACACTTGGACATGGGCAGTGCGATTATTTCAGTTGGGATGTCTCTGTCTCTCTTTGTATTCTCTTTGTCCAGACAGACCCTCCTCTTAGGGTGGCCAAAGGGCCCAGCTCCCCTAGGCTTATATCCTATTAGCATAATGCCCCAGGGAAAGGGAGCTTTCTCTTCCAGTTATTCCTGCAGAAGTTGCCACATTGGCTGACTTTGTATGCGCCCATCCCTGAACTCTGGCTGGAAGAATGGACTATGCTGATTGGCCGATCCTGGCTCATTTGTCTTGGGGCGGGGGCTTTCCAGAGTCCTCAGACCTGGGAACTGAGAAATGAGGAAGCAAGCCTCCCGGGAGGACAGTGGCGGGGCAGTGAACCAGGAGTAGGAATGGATCTGCAACAGCAGGTGGCTGCAACATACAGTTTCCTTTCCATCTCGTAGTGTGAGCCCTGAGAAAAATGACCTACACCAGAGGTAATGACCAGAGCCATTGTTAGGGCTTTTTATGGAGGGGAAGGGGGGAATGACTTCAGGGAATACATGTACAGCAGGAAGAAAGATTTGAAACGCAGCCCAGCTTCTTATGGGTTTTTTAGTATCTTGTTTGCTGAGGCGAATTAAGCAAGAAGAGAACTTGATTGCATCTGATTGCTTGTAAAAGTGTTCACAAGACATTTTAACACACTGTTTAGACGGGTAAACAGCTAGGAGGTGAGTGCCACCCTCCAAAGTAATAAACAGAATGTGAAGGCCTTCCTTCATACTGCATTTATTTATGCTTTTGCAAGTGCAGCCTGTGTTCATTGCTTGGACTTAGGAGTTGCGTTAACTCAGGACAGATGGTGCTTAATACTGACCACACATGAAGACAGGTGGCCCCAGGCTCCAAGTTCAGGCAGAAGGCAAGACAGATTTGCTTCCATATGGGATGAGTATCATTAGATGCTAGGATACTGTGGTTTGGGAATGAAGCTGCAGAATTATCTTGACTTGGTATGTAATACTGTTAATCTCGCTAATTTCCAATCACCATTTTTTTTTATTAAGGCAGAGCTTTATCATTTACTGATGCTTTCAGCCACATCTCTTGTCTTTATCCTCCTAATAATTATGTGCAATGAAGTTTGTTCTTCTCCATTTTTACAGATAACTAGTGTCTGACTTCTTATCACAAAACTATGTTGTATTGCCAACAGTTAAATCTTTGTGTCCATACCTTTGACTGAAAATCTAGGGCTTTTTTGATTGTTTCATAATTATTTTCCCATCAGCTCTCCTCAGTTAATTCAGTGCTGCATTTCTTTATGTGCTCATCAGTACTGGCATCAGAATTAAACTGTCCATGGGGCGCCTAGGTGACTCAGTTGGTTACATGTCTGGATCTTGATTGCAGCTCAGGTCATGATCTCACAGCTCATGAGATTAAGCCCCATGTTGAGCTATGTGCTTACAGTACAGAGCCTGCTTGGTATTCTTTCTCTCCACCTCTCCATTCACTCCCTTGCTCATGCTCACGTGTGCATCCATGCACTCTATCTCTCAAAATAAGTAAATTAATTTTAAAAAAGTTCAGGAAAACTGAGAGTATCCCCCCTAAGGTCAAAAACAAGACAGGGATGTCCACTCTTGTCATTTGTTATTCAACGTAGTATTGGAAGTCTTAGCCTCAGCAATCAGACAACACAAAGAAAAGACATCCAAAGCTCAAACTTTCCCTCTTTGCAATATAGATACTCTATATGGAAAACCCATAAGATTCCATCAAAACACTGCTAGAACTGATCCATGAATTCAGCAAAGTGGCAGGATATAAAATCACTGCACAGAAATTGGTTGCATTTCCATATACCAACAATGAAGCAACAGAAAGAGAAATCAAGGAATCGATCCCATTTAAAATTGTACCAAAACTCATAAAATACCTAGGAATAAATCTAACCAAAGAGGTGAAAAATCTATACACTGAAAACGATAGAAAGCTTATGAAGGAAGCTGAAGAAGACACCCACAAAAAAAGGAAAAATATTTCATGTTCCTGGATAGGAAGGACAAATATCATTGAAATGTCAATACTACACAATGCAGTCTACATATTCAATGCAATCCCTATCAAAATAACACCAGCATTCTTCACAGAGCTAGAACAAACTATCCTAAAATTTGTATGGAATCAGAAAAGACCCTGAATAGCCAAAGCAATCTTGAAAAAGAAAGGCATCACAATTCCAGACTTGAAAGCTGTATTTATTATAAAGCTGCAATCATCAAGACAGTATGGTACTGGCACAAGAACAGACACTCAGATCAATAGAAAAGAATAGAGAACTCTGAAGTAGACCCACAAACATATGGCCAAGTCATCTTTGACAAAGCAAGAAAGAATATTCAATGGAATAAACACTGTCTCTTCAGCAAGTGGTGCTGGGAACATTGGACAGCAACGTACAGAAAAATGAACCTGGACCACTTTCTTACAGTATACACAAAGATAAACTCAAAATGGATGAAAGACCTAAATGTAAGACAGGAAGCCATCAAAATCCTCAAGGAGAAAGCAGGCAAGAACCTCTTTGACCTTGGCTGCAGCAACTTCTTAGTCAACACATCTATGGAGGCAAGGGGGAAGAAAGCAGAAATGAACTGTTGGGACCTCATCAAAATAAAAATCTTCTGCACAGTGAAGGAAACAATCAGTACAATTAAAAGGCATGGGAGATGATATTTCCAAATGACGTATCAGATAAAGGGTTAGTATCCAAAATCTATAAAGAACTTATCGAACTCAACATCCAAAAAATAATCCAATGGGCTAAAGACATGAACAGATACTTCTCCAAAGAAGACATCCAGATGGCTAATAGATCCACAAAATGATGCTCAACATCATCCATCATCAAGGAAATACAAATAAAACCCACAATGAGATACCACCTTACACCCGTCAGAATGGCTAACATTAACAACTCAGGCACCAACAGATGTTGGCGAGGATGCAGAGAAAGAGGATCTCTTTTGCACTGCTGGTGGGAATGCAAACTGGTGCAGCCACCCTGGAAAACATTATGGAGATTCCTTAAAAAATTAAAAATAGAACTACCCTACAACTCAGCAATTGTATTACTAGGTATTTATCCAAGGGATACAGGGATGCTGTTTTGAAGAGACACATGCACTCTGATGTTTATGGCAGCACTATTGACAGTAGCCAAAGTATGGAAAGAGCCCAAATGTTTATCTATGGATAAAGAAGATGTGGTACATATATACATAGCGTATTACTCGACAATTAAAAAGAATGCAATCTTGCCATTTGCAACTACATGGGTGGAGCTAGAGGGTATTATGCTAAGTAAAATTAGCCATAGAAAGACAAATATCCTATGACTTCATTCATATGAGGTCTTTAAGATACAAAACAGATGAACATAAGGGAAGGGAACAAAAATTATATAAAAACAAGGAGGAAGACAAAAACATAAGAGACTCTTAAATAGGCAGAACAAACAGAGGGTTGATGGAAGGATTGTGGGAAGGGGGATGGGATAAATGAGTAAGGAGCATTAAGGAATCTACTCCTGAAATCATGTGCACTATATGAAAATTAACTGTATGTTAAAAAAATAATAAATTAAAAATAAAGTACAGAAAGTTGCAAAAATAATGCAGAGAATTCCTGTACACTTTCCTTCCAGGTTCCCCTAAGGTTAATATCTTACAAAATCATTTTACAGTTATCAGAACTAAGAAATTGACATGCACAAAATACTTCTAACTAAACTGCCGACCTTATTTAAAATTGTGGAGCTTTCCTATTGATGTCCCTTTTTCCTGGTCCTAGATCCTATCTAGGACCTCATATTGCATTTAGTTATTGTGTGTCCTTATAGTTTTCAGTTCCATCTTCTGAAAGTTACTGCATCTTTATCTTCATGACTTTGACATCTTGGTCTAGAACTGGTTATTTATTTCGTGGAGTGTTGTTTTTGGATTTGTCTGATGTTTCTGCATGAGTAGATTGAAGTATGCCTTTTTTTAATGTTTTTATTTATTTTTTGAGAGAGAGAGCGTGAGCGAGAGCAAGTGAGCAGGAGAGGGACAGAGAGAGAAAGAGAGACAGCATCTGAAGACAGGCTCCAGGCTCTGAGCTAGCTATAAGCACAGAGCCCCATGTGGGGCTTGAATCCACGAACCATGACATCATGACCTGAGCCGAAGTCGGACGCTCAACCAACTGAGCCACCCAGGTGCCCCAAGAAGTATGCCTTTTTGACAGGAAGATCACAGATGTGATATTTTGCTTTTCTCAGAGCACTGTATCAGGAGCCACATGATCTCAGTGTGTCTTGACTGCAGAAATGCCAATCTTAACACCTTGTTGAAGGTGCTCTGCCAGATTTCTCCTGTATCAAGTCACCATTTTTCCCTTTTTTGTTTTTTTCAACATTTGATTATTTTTGAAAGAGAGCACACAAGGTAGGAGGGACAGAGAGAAAAAGTGGGGGACAGAGGATCCAAGTGGGCTCTGTGCTGACAGCAGACAGTCCCATTTGGGGCTCAAACTCAAAAACTGTGAGGTCATAACTGGAGCTGATCATGATCTGGATGGGACACTGATGCACCCCACTGATGCTCAACCGACTGGGACACCCCATGCACCCCACTAGTTTTGCGTTTCAATCAATCTATAGCTCATAGGGAGATGCTTTTGAGATTTACAAATATTCTGTTTCTCAGCATACTTATGCCCACCATTTTAAACCTCCACTGATGATTTTTGTTACCAACATTTATTACCGGGGCAATTGCCTAATGAACTTGACTAAAATTTAATAAATAAATTCTCCTTAGTGCTCTTACTACAATGTCACATTATCTGGCAACATGCCATAGTAGTACTATATATACATATTTTTATATTTTCTTTTCCTGCATCTCTTCACATGCATGCATATTTTTGTCCACTTAAAGTAATATATAGTACATGGGCAATTTAAAAATATTTTTAGAAAAGGAAAGACAAAATATGCTTTTGGATGCATCTCATTGGCTTATAGAATTGAGAGGAGGCTGGAGAATTGAGGTTGGAACTCGAAGGTCATGGAGGAGAACCTTTGGAAAAGACAACATTCTGCTTTTTATTGTCCACTAGTGTCAAAATCAGACTGGCTTATCCATTTCACTTGTCATATGCATTTCTGCATGTTTGCAGTGTTCTCAGTTGCCATTCTGTAACACCTGCATAGTAACCCCCATACTACAGTTGGGTATTGGGGTTGTTCCAAGCTTCATAGGGTGTGCATTAATAAGTACTTTCATGCTCAGTGTTTCTGAAGCTTGGCTGCAAACTGGAATATCCTAGGGAGTTTTAAGAAACATTGATGCCTGGGTTCCACCCCCAGGGATTCTATTCTAAAAGGTGTGGTTGTGGCCTGGGCATGGGGATTTTTTTATGTGCTCCAAAGATCCTAGTGTGTAGCAAAGGCTGAGAACCATTGACGGAGAAGTTTCTTTGCCTGTAATGGGTATGTTTTCTTGTGTATGAATAATTCATGTATTCACTAGTTCCTATTGACTGTAGAAACTTCTGCTATTTTTTATTCAGTAGGCGTAAACAACAGAAACATTCATACTCAGAGGCATTCAGACAAGAGGATAGCCTAAGATTGCTTTATGATATTATCATTTCCCGCTTATATGAATAGGGCAGGTTATATGACTTCCTGTGTGTTTGTTTTTTCATCTGTGAAATGGAGAAACATCATGTCTCCCCTTCCTAGGGTCATGAATGATTTAAAAATTGGAATTCAGAAGCGCCTGGGTGGCTCAGCCAGTTAAGCGTCTGACCCTTGATTTCGGCTCAGGTCACGATTTCATGGTTCATGAGTTTGAGTCCTGTAGCACAGAGCCTGCTTGGGTTTTCTCTCCCCCCTTCTCTCTGCCCCTTCCCTGCTTGTGTGCATGTGCTAGGGCTCTCTCTCCCTCCCCCCTCTCAAAATATATAAATAAACTTAAAAAAATTATTGAAGGTCAGATGCACAGCTGTTGAGTAGAGCCATTTTAGAGAACGATTTGGCAATATCTGGTAAAAAGGAAGATCTGCATCCCCTGCTCTGAAAAGAACGTCAGGCCTATGGCAGTGGTTCAGTTCTTGCGTGAAGAGTTGGCCATGATGATGTTTTCCTAGGACTGGGCTTAACTTATGGAATGATGATAATGGTTTTCCAAGACAGGTTTTAATTTTTTTTTTAATGTTTAATCTTTTTTAAGCTCATTTGTTTAGAGAGAGAGAGAGATCACAAGCTGGGGAGGGTCAGAGAGGAGAGACAGAATCCCAAGCAGGCTCCGCACCATTAGCACAGAGCCTGATGCAGGGCTTGAACTCACGAACCATGAGATCATGACGTGAGCTGAGATCAAGAATCAGACACTTAACCGAATGTGCCACCCAGGTGCCCCAATTTTTTAAATGATTGTTTATTTTTTGAATTAGAGAGACAGCACAAGTGGGGGAGGGCTGGGAGAGAAAGGGAGACACAGAATCCGAAGCAGGCTCCAGTCTCTGAGCTGTGAGCACAGAGCCTGATGCAGGGCTTCAAGCCACAAACTATGAGATAAAGATGGGAGCTGAAGTCAGATGCTCAACCAGCTGAACCACCCAGGTGCTCCCCAGGCAGGGTGTTCTAGACAGCATGGAAGGTGGCAACCCCCTCTTCTCTTGGGGAGTTTTCCATGTTTGCTGTAGCCATCTCAGTGATTGGTAAGTTTCCTTACCAGTTTTTTGGATTTTTTTCCTAATGTTTTAATTAAAATCTGTTTTTGATTTTGTTTTTACACAACCGATACCTCAGTATTGAGTTACCTGCCTGACATCTTAAGCATTTGCTCAGGATGCCAGATTCCCAGATGAAAATGGGAATGAATCCACAGAGGGACTGTTGGTCATTTCAGGACAAGAACTGAGACACTCTGACAATGTATACAGTTCTTTTTAAGTTCAAAAGCTCTTCATTAATTAAAAAGATGAGCTGTCACTGTTGAGCACTCACTCTTGGCCGGGCACAATGATGAACATTTCACAGACTTTATTGAATCGTTAAAATGTAGCCTACAAGGGGTAGCTTGGGTTTGAAAAAAAAAAAAAAGTGTTCAATTTGAGGTTGAAGAAATGTAATAACAATAGTTCATTCAGTTCTTACCATGTTCCCGGCACTGTTGAAATCATCTTATTTGAACTCATTTACTATCAACTTATTTGCTCCCAGTGAGGATAAGTACCTTGCTCATTGTCATACAACCCTTAGAGCTAGGGACCAAATCTCGTCCTGTCTGCCTGATGGGAGGCCCTTGTCTTGATCATTGTGTTTACTTCCCCCCCAGCAGGCCAATGTCAGGCCTGCTAGGTAAGTATTCAGGTGCAGAAGACACAGGAAGTTTTTGTCGCATTTCAGCCCCAGTCAAGCACTTGACCTCACTGCCAGCTGAAACAGAAGCAGCATTGTGACTGGCTGACCCCACCCAATACCGACCTGTCGCTTTATGGCACATGCCTGTGAGGTGGGGTGAGTGCAGTCAGCGCTTTGTGAAGTTAAGTTTATGAAATAAAAAAAAAATCAAATAGAAAAGTCTTTTGTGACTATTAACACCAAGGCGAAGGAAGGTCCCTGTTGATTGGCACTCCAGAGAGGAGTGAAGCTTCTGCCAAACCAGGTCCGATTCCGTTGTCCTGCAGCTTCAGCAGTTAAGCCTGGGCATGCCAGGAAAAGCAGTGCCATTCCTTCTTGTTTCACATCCCCAGTGAGGTGTTTATTTTGCAGAGTGCTGCAACGTGAAGCTGAGAAAGGCTATTCCAGGTCCCTCATTGAATCCTGTGTGTTTAACCTTGGATTCTTCATTCTGTCGCCCCTGTGACTTTGCCGGGACCAGGCACTCAGTGCCTAGTTAATTCCTCCCAAGCAGAAATAGTGCCGAAGAATCCATGCCCAGCTCTGTGACAGGGTGCTCCTTTCCCCCTCGGGCCCCCAAACCCCAGTGTGCTGAGTCCATCTGATGGAAAGTTCCCCGAGCGGCACGCGGCTCAGAGGCACGTCAATATGGTGCGTGCCAGTCTCCACACCTTATGGGAAGCAGATGAGGGGAACTGACTGATGCTGAAATCGGTTTTGACAGAGCTTTCATCTTCTTTCTAATTAAGAGCTGGTGTTGGAGGTGGTTCTTCATGGTGCCTCTTGAGACTTTGCTTCCATCGCCCTCTGAGCTCTTCGGGCTTTCTCCTCCCACTGGTGTCTGTGGGCTGTGGCTCCTAGGGGATGGCAGAGGGGGCACACAGCATGGGCAGTCCGGCCGTTCCTCACCCGGGGAGCAAGAGGCAGCCCTCTCTCCTCTAGGTGGGAAAGGACTCTCTGGCCATTAGCGTTTCGCTTCTGAGTGCTAGCGCATCAGTAAGGAGATGAAATAAAGGGAAAAAAACAAGCTGAAAGGGCATGGGCAGAAGCTCTTCTCATCTTCACACACGATGACTGCTTGTTTTCAAAGTGCAGATGGGCAAAGCAAATGAACAGAAAGTGCAGAGAAAGTGAATCCACCTAGCATACAGGAATTTTAAAAGCTCGGCTCATCAGCAAGGAACACAGCACAAATGAACACAAAAACAAGATGCCGTTTTATGTATTAGTTTAAGGAAGGTTTGTTGTTGTTTGAGTTGTCAGTGATAAAAGAGGGTTAAAGGGGGCTAGTTAATTGGCACTTTGAGACAGCGCTGTTGGGAGTACACTGCAGTTCAAAATTTCTGGCAAGGTATTATCAAAAGCCCGAAAAATATTCATACCCTTTCACGGAATCATGTCATTTCTAGGATTCCTTGCTAAGGAAATCATTTTAAAAGAAGGAAGAAAAAAAGTGTAACACTTAGGTATTTCTAACAGTTATCTTTTTTTATATTTACAAATTGGAAATAACATATAAATATGTAACAACAAGGTTATGAAGCATTTTAGCAGTAAGACTGGAATATTAATATGTTTAAATAACGTAGCCGTTAAAGTGAAGTTGACTAAGAATTTAATAATATGGGAGACGCTTATGATATATTCATAAAGCAGAGTTGTGCATTTAGTTGCTTATCAATTTTTAAGTTAGTGCATACACATAGAAGAAGATGACAGGAAGGAAATCGGCCAAAATGGTAATGATGGTTGTGTGTGGGTGGCTGAATTTTCTTTCCCTTTAAAAATCTTTGTGTGTGTGTGTGTGTGTGTGTGTGTGTGTGTTTACTGAATTCTCTTCTTTTCAGCATTAACTAATATTGATAAAGGGCCTGTTATGTATCAGCACTGATTTATTATTGCTCTATTTGTCTTAGAAGTGTTTTTATTTTTACGTAGACCTAAGTCGATGTTAGTATTGAAAATTGCTTTCTCGGGGCTCTCAGGGAAATAGGAGTGTCTGTGTGAGGACTCACGAACCCTCCTGTACCATCTCTGTACTTGCCAGAGTAGGACAAAGGGAGAAAGCATCATTCTCCGTCTGTTATTATTTCACGGTCTCGTGAACTATGGATTCCATGATCTTGGAAAAGAGCATCTGGGAAATGCTGCTGGCAGTCTCATCAAAGAGCCAAGGGTGTCTATCAACAATGGATATTAAAAATGCAAGAGCTACACAGTGACTTTTACATTTGGAGGGAGGGGTACTTATTTTTAAAATCAGGAAGGTCAGGCAAAGGGAAGAGAGGAAGAGGGAGCTGAAGAGATTTCCTAGTAAACCCTCTGTGTCACCCTCTAGCTTCAGGTGGTTGTCTTGGACCTCCTGGACAAGTGTGATTTTGAAACTGAGAGGTGGGTCCATGATTTTGTACCTTATTGTGGGTTATGGATATCACCTAAGTGGTACCTGATGGTATAGAGGGGAAATTACTATGTCACATCAGAAGGGCTTCTTGTTGCGAATGTCCACCTAGGCTCTGGGTCTTGCTCTAACCTTGGGTGACTGTCATTGTTTGTGCCTCAGTTTCCTCATCCACAAGTTAGACATTTGTAAAATGATCTTTGAATTCCCTTCATTTCCAGTGACTTTGTTGCCTCTATGAATTATCTGGAGATCTGAACTTGGCAAGAGCAGGATACTGTGCTCATATCCCTGGGGGTCAGCATGCTTCTCTTCCGTAGGTTGAGCTGTGGTTGGGTGCTTGAACAAGCAGAGTCACCCTGACGGGATCTTTCTTAGGATGTAGGAAGGGGCTCTGATAGCCTTGCACATGGTAAGAGGTAAAAATAAGTGTATTGATAAAATTGGCTATCATATATTAAATACCATGCCACGTCACACTTAATCCTCACAGCTCCCCTCAGAGGGAGGGATCCTGTTATAGCCATTTTACAGAGATCCAGAGAAGCTAAGAGCTCACAGAACATCCCTTAGCTGGTAGGTGTTAGAGTCTAGATCTAGTCAATTCCAAAATCTGTACACTTATTCTCCATCTCTCCATCTATGTCCCCCCCACCCCTCACTACCATCATCAGTGAAATTCACAAAACAGCCCAAGGCTCAAGTAATTCAAAACACTGCCACAAAATGGCGGTCATAGGCAATGTGTCATTTGGCTTATATAGGCCTTCTTAAAGAACGGGGTCAGTAACTAATGTTTATAAATTGGCAGTTTCACTTTGGGCTCACAACATTGGAAGGCTCGTTTGACCTCAGTAACTGGGACCCCTTTCAGGTGGGGCATTTGCTCTGCAGTTTGCTGCCTGCCCATCTGACCTGCCTCTCTTATTTACGTGAGTTCTCAGGTTGAAAGAAAAATTCAACCTTTGGAAAGGTGCAACAATGGGACAGCCAGTTCCCGCATGATTATAATCCAACCACAGCTACAACAGCATTAAAGCACTCCAGATGTAAATATGCCCCCCCTTTGAAAACCGATTACTGTGTCTGAAAATGAAAATGTGCAAAACAATGAGTTATCAGGTACACACTGTGCAAAAGGAGTCTCTCATGCCTACAAAATGCTTCACTGGAATATTGTCTAAAATGATGAGCTCATGTAAATGATGATTTTTTTTTAAAAGGAAAGATTTTGAATTTACTGCTGCTTCCTAGAAATGCCCCTGATACACCGAGTGGCATTCTCGATTGAAATAGCTTTCATGTTCTCAGGGAGCCACAGCCACTATGACAGTGTTGGGGACAGAGTGGCCGCAGTGTCCAGAAGTGCTGGCCTTGCTAAATGGTTTCAGAGCCCTCATGCCCTCAGTCTTGTACATGCTGTGCATATTTGGGACACCTGCTCTCTCTCTCTCTCTCAGACTCGGCATCTTTTTTTTTTTTTTTTTTTTGTACAATGGATGATTTGAGGGTGAAAGAACCTATACACACACACATATGTATGTTTTTATATTATCATCTATCTCACTTAAACACGGTGTCTGAGCCACGGAAATTATGAATCCTATTAGGGTTGTTATTGTTTTCTTCTTTAATCTTTGAGGAATTTCCTTTGTATTCCTCTTGATCCTGACCTGCTCACTTCCTAATATCTCTTGAAAAGCTTGGCAACCGTGGAGGCACCAGTGCCCTAAGGAGGGTGTCTTTCCTTCTGGTGAAACAAGAGCAGGAATAATTAGCTGGGTTCAGAAAGAAGAATGAAAGAATCGTTTGTGGGGTGGTGTTTGGGAAGAACACCAGCCATCGGTGAGGTTGCTTGAGGGTGAGCTCTGGTGCAGGGCCAGGGAGAGGCCGGGCTGAGCTCAGCTTCTAGGCCTGCACTGCTCTGAGGGCGATCCTCCTGAGATGGGCTTGCTCCCTTCCAGGTCATTCTCCCATTAATTGTCTGCCCGCCCCTTCTGTTCGAGAAGTAGATGACAGGTGTCGTTCCTTGGAGGTGGGACGATAAATGGTCAGACCTCATTCTGTCCCTTCTCCTCTATCTTTCACGCCCTCCACTATGCAGTCCTCTCATTGTCTCCTGTCACTCGTGTCACTTCCCTCCCCTTTTCTTACTGCTTTGTGCAGCTGGAGGGAAACGGCTCTCAACAGAAGAAAGTAGCAGAGCTAATTTTCTTCTCGTCTCTCATGCTACGGATGTGAGCATCCCATTCCTTACTACCTTATGGCGGAGACTGCCTATCTCCTCCCAACGTCCATTTCCCAGTCTACTTGTATGCTGAAATTGAGAAGGGTATGTGACAAAGACTGTGTTTCTTAGCCTCCCCCTTGCAACCAGATGGAGTCAAGTCTCTTGGTTATGACCAGTGGATGAGGGAACCTACTGGGTCACACTCTCAGAAGCAGGGGGCAGGCCCTCCTCTTCTCCTTTGCCTCTTTCTTCCCCAGTCTCAGGGATGTGGCCATGGTGGCAGTGAGGGATCACTGACTTGTGATGACACAGCTGTATAAAGCTGAGAGCATTCCAGAGATGGAGGCGGGGTCCCAGAAACCATGGAATGTCCACATCAGCTCTGGTTAGCATCTCCTCAGACTGTTAGCCAAGAGCGAAACACACTGTCTCTTGTTCAAGTCCCTGTTGGTTTGGTCTCTGTGATGGCTGACAGACTGGGGTCCTGACAGAGGAGTGGGCACATGCAGTGACTTTCTGTTGTGACTGAAGGTTTTGTGGAGATCCATGACCCGCATGGCCAGATGCTGCTGTGGGTGCATCCTGAGAGCTTTGGGCTATATGTGGCTTGAGCCCCAAGGCACTGTGGAAGGCTGGGGGGATTAGAGAAATCTGGATTTGAATCCTGACCTTGTAATATATTAGCTGTGTGACCCTGGGCAAATTAAGCCTCTGTTTCCTCACTTGTAATGTGAGATGATAGTGACTACCTCATGGAGTTGTATTTTTGTAAAGCCCTTTGCCAGCTGCCTAGAGCATGTCAGTGGGTAGAAATAGACATCTCATGGCGATATCCTTAGCAAACAACACCAAGATGGTTTCTGTATGACCAGAAAACCATTCAGTGTCTGTAGGGCATGGGTGTTGATCCTGAAAATGAGTCACCTGCCATTCACTGTTGGCTTCAATGATTGTAATAAGACCCTCATGATTGGGTCTCTCATTGTTCTTCTTCCTCCTTTGGTCCAATATTTGCTTCAGGCTGAGTTCCCTGAAATGCTATTACATTTAATTGTGAAATTGTTCTGTTTCTTGAGTCTTACCATATTCATCAATTGGGTTCTCTCTCACTGATATAGTTTTGTTACATGATGGTATTCCAAGACTTATGTGTTTGGTCAGTTAAGTATTTCTACCTCGAGGAAGGAACCCATCTCTCTAGCAAATTCCTCACTGTTCTCTAGGCATAGCTTAGATAACATTTGGCCTGATGTGTGACCTACTGGGATCATAGCCCTATCAGTTTGTTTAACTGGATAGTGATAAATACTTACTGGTGGATGACCTTCAGCCTAATACACCTGCCCAGTGTTTGCAGAATATTGAAGAGTCTAGGGGTTGGAGTATAAATTTTGAAGTTTGATTCCCCTGGGGTCACATACCAACTCTGTGCTTATTAGCTCTATGATGTCAGTCAGCTTTCATTCTCAGCCTCAGTTTCTACATCTGTAAAATGGGGAAATGATTTGTGTCTCAAGGGATTGCGTGGATAAAGTAAATTATTGTTTCGGATTCTATTCACCAGCATTTTCCTCTCCTACTCCCCCCAGAAGACTTTATGTATCAGTCCTGTTACTCCCAGGCAGGATCACTTGATGTGTTTTGCCTGAATAGTTACACATGGAAGGATATGTGTGACTTGCAGCGTGGTTTGCCATGTTTTCCTGCCCTTCCCCTCACAGTGGTCGTAAGAGAGGCCATTCCATCGGTCTGGACTCAGGAATGGAGACCATGGGGCAGTGGACACGTGGCCAGAGGGAGATTGTAAACAGTGAGCTGCTGGCGTCACCTGTTACCATGGCATGATCTCTCCTATCCTCACGGAGATGTGGAAAGCCCTCTGCTTGGTGCCTCACATGTGTTAAGTGTGAATCCACCGCGATCTGTTTGCTCGCCTTGTATTTTTCCTTTCCTGGCCCCACTGTCTAACTCTATTAAAACCCCTGCAGTCTTTTGCTCTCATTACATTAAGGCGTGGAAATGTCACTGGCATTGGCTACTTTGTTCCTGAAGTTCAAGACTAGGACGACCAAAACTTAAGGAAAGAAACGGTTATCAGTGTTCTGGGTCCAGGCTTGGTGACTGCCGGTTTGAGGGCCAAATAGGGCACACTGGCTATGTTTGTAAAAACCTGTGAGCTAAGAATGGTTTTTACATGTGTAAATGGTTGGGAGAAATAAAAACAAGGAAAATACTTCGGGACATAGGAAAATTCTTTGAAATTCAAATTTCACTGCCCGTAAAGTTTTGCTTAAACATAGCCATGTCCTTTTGTTTACGCGTTGTTTACTGAGCCAGGTTACCTTACTGCTTGGTCTCAGTGTCCTAATCTATACATATCACATGGTTAAAGAGCTGAATAAACTATATATATGACATTGTATTTAAAAAATAAGAACCTGTGACACACTGTTAAGTGGGGAAAGCCTAAATAACACAGAGTGTTACTTGAAATCATTTTTTAAAAATATTTATTTATTTTGACAGAGAGAATGTATGCATGCACAGGTGGGGGTAGGAGTAGAGTAAGAGAGAGAGAGAGGAAGAGACTCCCAAGCAGGCTCTGTGCTGTCAGCACAGAGGCTGACATGGGGCTCAAACTTAAGAACTGTGCGCTCACAACTTGAGCAAAAATCACGAGTTGGATGCTCAACTGACTAAGCCGCCCAGGCTCCCCTGATACCATTTTTTGTTGTTTTAACATGCTCCTGGAAAAATCACTCTGTACACATCCCCCCTAAATCCTTCATGATTCTGGATGGTGGGGTTACTGACGATTTTTATGTTCTTTAAATCCCTGCATTTGAGTGTTTCGTATTTGAGTCGAGTGCTTTGAGGATATATTTAGAAGAGTTATTTTTAAAAAGGAATAAGCACATAATGGAAGGTAGAAGGAGCTGCGAGTGGGGGATGGGTGAAATAGGTGATGGGGTTTCGGGAGGCCCTCGCCGTGACGAGCACGGGGTGATGTGTGGAAGTGTAGAATTACCATGTTCTACACCTGAAACTAATATAACACTGGGTGTTAACTAGAATTAACATAAAAACTTCCAAAACCAGAGTTCAGACCACCCACCCCGCAGCACATGCACACAGATAGAAGGAGCATTTGCCTCATTTAACAGTGTGTCGGGCCTCTCGGGCCCTGGTCTTGTGCTGGAAACAAAGGTTCTGGCAGCGAGCCTTTTCTTCAAACCCCATTCCATTATTTTATGTGCCACCTGCAAACAGAAACGTCCTGTTATTTCCATGCACTTTTAGGGTGGGCTCCTGAGCCTGGCATCACCTATGCTTTGGAGATGGTGCCTAGAATCGGTGACTTCCTAGAGCTTCCCCCCAGAACCCTCAGACGCTGCCTCACCCGTGGACTCAGTGGACTTGTCACACTGTTCGGGCTGGTTCTGCTCTTTGAGACCATTCTTCCAGGCCTCAGTGGCAGGACAACCAAGTCCTTGTAACCTTTGACTTTGAACAGGTGTTATCCACAGAGTGGTTGGATGGAGAGCTGGGAAGGGGCGATGGTGTGGACTTTTTCAAGGGAGCAGACAGCCCTGCTGGTGGGCAAGCCTGGAGACGGGGAGAAGGAGTGCCCGTTATCAGAGCCGTCAGGCCAGCCCTGGACTTAGTGCTCTCACGCAGGCAGCACCCCCATTCTTGTAGGAGCCACCCATTTTACAAGTGGCATAATTCTGGAGCCTCCAAGATGAGTGTGGCTTACACAATCCTCTTTTGTTCTCCAGGGTCTGGGCAGACCAAATGCTCTCCAGAAGGCATCTCAGCAGGTGTCCTTAGATATGTGTGCTTTATTTAGGCCTCCTAAAGCTATAGCACTTAGTGGACAGCCTAGAGAGAAAATGTGGCAGACAAAAAAAAAAAAAAAAAACAACTCAAGAACACTGTGTGTTGTTCAAGTCCATTACAGGGAAAGTGATTCATCGTTGTGCATCCCTAGGTCCCGCTGTGCTTTTGTTCCCACGGCAAAAGACGCAAAAGACTGGCAGAGGCAATACCACTAAGTGATCAAAGTCAAGTGCGCCTGCATTCTGGCTCAGTACCCTTGGGCATGGTTCTTAACCTCAGTTGATTTTCCTTTGCTTACTGGTAAGAGGAAGCTGTGGATGAGCCCCTACTTCATGGTGTTAGAGACAACAACTGAGGTGTGATGTGAGGTATAGTGTCATGTGTGGGACACACGAAGGACACAGGCATTTAAATTGTGTATCTGTTTATACATCCATTGGCTCATATAGCCCATGGAGCATGTGCAAAAGACCTATTTGTGTTCTCTGTGTGAGCATTTCCTGTTTTCTAAGAAACTGTAATGGCCAAAGTTGAGTTTGGGGACAATTGACATGTCTTAAATTTTTAAAAATTAATTAATTTAATTTCTTTTTTGATAGAGAGCAGGGGAGAATGACAGAGTGGGGAGAGAGAGAGACAGACAGACAGACAGAGACAGAGAACTCAATACAGAGCCTGATGTGGGCCTCAACCCCACGGCTCTGGGGTTATGACCTGAGTCAAAGGCTCACCTGGATGTGTCTTAAATTTCTATTTATTCCTAAACTCTTTTTCAGATCCAGAACTTCCGGCCATTCTCCCATTTCACCACAGGACTAAGAATAGTATTAGTAATCATAATAACAGCAAATATTCAGAGTTAGGCATTGTACTAAGCATTTTACACCATTAATCCTCATGATAACCACATGAAGTTCACCTTTTTATTACCCTCCTTTGGCAGGTTAGAAAAATGAGACACACAGAGTTTAAGTACCTTGCCCAAGATTATGCAATGAATAGATGGTGGAGGTGGCATTCGGTGGTTGACCAGCTGGCCCTGGACCCAAGGCTTGCAGCTACTTCCCAGAGAGAGACTGCCTGACAGCTTCACACTTGAATCTAACCTGCTCCTTCCAGAATAACTAGGCAGTGATAGCTGAGCACCTTCAAAGTGAGGCTTCACCCTGGCCTTAGAAAGAAATGAATCATGCTTATTCCTTGAGTGCTTTTTAAAAATCTCTCTTGCTAGATCTACGAAATGCCAAACAAAATGAATCAGATTTTTTTTTCTTTTTGTAGGAAGGTAAACTCTCTCCAGGTAGCTCAAGATTATAATTCAAAGAGTTACTACTTTGAGGAATATAAACAGCTTTCCTCCTAAATCTTTGTGCTTCCATTTTTCAATCTGTCAGGGGTGAAGGATTTCACTGGAGAATTCCTCCGTGAGGTAAAGTTTCTCAACCTTGGCCACTATTGACATTTTGAGTCAGCTAGTCCTTGGCTTTGGGGCCTATCCTGTGCGTTACAGAATGGTCAGCACCATTTCTGGCTTCTAGATGACCCTCTGGATGCTAGAAACACTGTCCCCTCCCAGTTGGACGACCAAAAATGTCTCCAGAGATTCCCAATGGTTCCCTGGTGGGGGGCGGGGGGGCGGTGGAATTGCCATTAACTGTTCCTTTTCAGTCCCCACCATATGCATCTTGGAATTTGACTTCTGTCCCTTTAACAGTTGGAAAGCATGGCCATGCAAAGGCCTTATGAACCCTCTCACCTCTCATACGCATTCAGAAGGGCACACTTCCTTTTGGTGACTGGGAGACTGACATGAAGAAAGCTAATTAAGTTATAGTGAATGGTTAATAAACACATGTATATATTTTTTAACTGTCCTTGTCCTTCCTGCATCAGAATTCAACAATTCTAATCATAATTATGGTGGGGTGCCTGGGTGGCTCAGTTGGTTGAGTGTCCAACTTCAACTCAGGTCATGATCTCAGTTCATGATTTGAGCCCCGTGTTGGGTTCTGTGCTGACAGCTCAGAGCCTGGAGCCTGCTTCAGATTCTGGGTCTCCCTCGCTCTCTGCCCCTCCCTTGCTCATGATTTGTCTCTCTCTGTCTCTCAAAAATAAATAAATGTTAAAAAAATTGTTTTTTAATCACAATTATGGTTTGTAGTTTCACTCCAGATGCTAACATATGTATGTGATAAATCATTTTATATTTTTCTGGAAGACCATTCCTGGGAATGAAAGTTGAGAGTAATTTTTCTCCATTTTCTTTTTTTGCTGAGTTCATGTACTCTTTTTTCTCCTTCACATATAGAAAAGTATTTTATATTATTGCACATGAAGGATTGCTTCAGAGAAGCTCAAGGCCAAACCTTTTGAATATCCACTAGCAGTCAAAGAGGAAGCGACTTTAAATAACAGCTCCTGGGATTTAAGTTAGAATATGTGAGGGAACTTGCAGACAAAGGTATCCAACAACGGAAGTGCATTGCCAGAGCAGGTGATCGAATTGTCTTTCTTGGAGACCGGTAAGACCTAGAAAGCCATTGATCTGGAACAGTCCAGAGAAAGACTTCTAAATGCGGAAAGCGGTCTAGACCTTGCATGCTTACCCTTGAATAATCTGCAAGCTCTACTCCTGGTCTGAGCTTCTAAGGAAGATTCTGGAACAGTTGGGCAAGTATGTTGCATTCTCCTTCCCTGGTAGTTCATCCTCCTCTCTTCCTTTACCCGCCCGCCATCACCACTTGGTAAAAGAATCCCCCAAACCATTGGGTGAATTGTAGCACTTGAGACCCCAATGAAGGAAAAGGAAAAACAAGGAATAGTTATTCCTCTCTTTGTTAGCAATTACTCGTACTTCGAACATAACTTTTTATTGTTGGAGACATGGCCACACAGAGTGCCATCCTTCTCCAACAGCCTGAGCATTGCCTGAATTACCACTGTGCTGAGTCACCCGTGCACCTTCATAAAAAGAAGGATGCTTGGGCCCCACCTCCAGGGGTCTAATTCAGGAAGCTTGGGAGGTATCAGAAGGCTGCGTTACGCACACATACACGGTGATCGTCAGGGTCTTTAATGCTTAAAAGCATGGACTTGGGGTCTTGGATGTTTCCTGCCTTTCTTCTCATCTCCACAGCCCTACTGATGATAGTAGTACTGGCCTCAAGGGCTGGTTGAGATGATGGCACAGGTAATTCAAACCAAGTGCTAAGCACAGAGCCCAGTAGAGCTGGGGCCTCAGTTTCCATTAGCTGGTATTATTCCCATTGTCATTTCTGCCTCAGAAACTTCGGGCCACTCTTCACTCCCTCCCTTAATGCTTTCCTTCCAGATGCTCCAGACTCCTCACTAGATCTGCATGAGTCCACGTCTTCTTTGTTTCATTTGTAACCTTCCCCTTTCCCCCACCCCCACCTTTTTTCCCTATTTTTGGTTTTCTAGTTCATGTCTGGCCCAGACAACTAACAGCCCCTTGACTGATCCTCCTGCCTCCTGTCCGCCTTCCTGTCTGTTCTCCAGCGTGTAGCCAGAGTGATCTTTCAAACGTATGTTGGGTATCCCTCCCCAGCTTAAAACCCTTCATTGCATTCAGGGTAAAACCAAACTCTTTCTGAGATTCTTCATGGCCTTGTGCGATCTATTTTGCCACCGATCACCTCATGCCACTTTCTGTCCTGTCTACTGTATTTGAGCCGCAGTGAGCTCTGGCTGCATTTGGCTGTTCCGTTACACCAAGTTTTTTGTTTCTGCCTCAGGACCTTTGCACAGTGCCTTTTCTGTAGCTCTCTGGTTCTACACACAGCGCCCTCATTCCTCAGGTCTCAGCCATTATCACATCTTTAGATAGGCCTCTCCAACACATACCCCTTCACCATCCGTGTTTTCCCCATCTTTGCCATCTCAGCCTCCTGACTGCTTCCTTAATAGCATGAGGCACTTTGTAATGATTTTATTTATAAGTTTGTGTTTTGTCACGCTCCGTCACTGTCATGTAACAACCGCGCGGGAAGTGACTGTGTGTGTTTTTCTTTACCCCCTGCCTCCAGCACCTCGTTCAGTGCCTGCCGCATAGTTTATACTCAGGAAGTGCGCAGGAGGTAAGGGAATGAATGATAAGTGAATGGGCGGATGAGTTTATTTGCTTATGGATTCATTCCCTCGTCCGCAGACATGGAAGGACTCCTGTAGACCAGTCGTGAGCTGGATGCCTGAAGGGAAGAAGGGAGAAAGTGATGTTATCTAGGGCACATGGGAGTGTTTTAATTTTTCCAGAGCATTTGGACTGATTTTACTTTTTGGACACAGTGAGTTGTGTAATTATGTCATTTTTCCTTTTCCACATTGGCTGCTACAAATTTAGAGCCAAATTTGTGGCCCATACATCTTCTCGGTATGCAGTTTAGCCTCCTTCTTGGATCCATTTCATGTCCCCGTCCTCATTTTTCTTTTCCTTTTGTTCCTATTTTAAATTTATGCCATCTTGTATTTTATGTCTTTTCATAAGCTGCCTCAAGCTCTCCCTGAAACAAGACAAAGTATATATCAATCAATACATAAAAACGTGAAGAGTTTTATGAGAAGTATAAATAAAGTGCTTCTTGCTTTGGAGAGGGAGATTTTCCGCACATGGCTTCTGGGGGCTCCGGGGAGCTAGAGAGGGGAGGTGCAGGCCTTCTCCAGGGGAGATCTGAGCACTTAGTAGGCGCAGGAAATAGGACTTCAATGGAAATTAGCAAGGAGGGATTTAATTCACATAACTGGTTATTTTGACGGCACACTGGAGCTCCAGAACTCCTGCTGTGTTCTCCCCATTATCTTCTTTCTATAGAAGCACCATCTAATTTTCAAAATTTGCAGGAGTCACCCACTCTGCTATCTCTGAAAGCTTCATGCAAGCATTCACAGAACTCTCTTTGTGTGTCCTGAGCTGACAGGGACTTGGGGACTGAAGAGAAAGGGGTAGTTGCTTCTCCACATCTGTCTGGAGTTGCTTTTTGCAGGGCTTCTGACTCAGAACTGGACAGAGAGGGGAGTCAGAACCCTTTCCTGGGGAAGCGTGGCTTTGTATGTAAAATGCCCGTAGGAGTGGGGAGCTTGCACTTCGTGTGCCTCTAAGCACTCCAGATGCCCCCATGAAGCTTTGCATGTCTAGTTCAGACCTCTCCCTGGAGGCAGTGGCTGTCTTGGCATCTCTTGCTTCTTGGATGACCAGCAGATGAAGGGAGCTTAATATGTCCAAGGTTGGGTCTCCCCTCATCTCCTCACCACAGCTGCGGCTTTGCCATGTCAGTTCGTTACAGTTTCATTCATCTCATTTCTCAGGCCGAAAGCTTGGACGTCATCCTTGACTTTTCTCTTCCTCTTACATCTTCCACTCAGTCCACCAGGAAGTGTTACTGGCTGTGCCTGTAAACTATGCAGACGGTGGCCTTATTGCACCTACCCCTGGTCCAGTCACTACCATCTCTGGCCTGGGCTCCTTCAACAGCCTCCAGAGGGGTATTTGGAAAACATAAGTCAGGTCTTTAATCAAATGCAACCCTATCTCCCATTGGCTAAAAGCCAAAGTCCCTCAGTGACCTCGGGGCCACCATGTGATCAATAGCCCCTTCCCCCACCCCGAGGTCCTCCTAGGTCTCATACACCACCACACACTCAGACTCACTGCTCCAGCGACATCAGACTGTTGGCAGCTCCTTGAACATGCCATGCCTGCACTGGCCTCAGGGCCTTTGCATCAGATGTCCTTTATGCCTGGAATACCTTCACTTCCTTAAAGTCTTTGCTTGGTTCACCTGGACAATCTATTTCTAATTATCCCATTCCTCCCTGGGATTCCCAGCCTTTCTAATATGTCGGGGTTTTTTTCATTTCATGCAGAGGACTTAACCACCTTCTAATACAGTATTTAGCTTATTTATTAGGTCTATTTTTTTTAGTCTGTTTACCCCTTTCTCACCCTGCAGTAAACACAAGGATAGAAATCTTGTTTTATCCACTAAATATGCCAACAGCCTAGAGTAGTGCCTGACACATAGTAGAATCTGAGTAATCCTGGTTGTTGATAAATGAACTATTATTTCTTCTCAAGTGAGCATGCTTTTCATCACTTAGCATCATTTAACCTGGTACGCTGTCCCGCACTAGAGAACACTCTATAAAGTCTTAATGACATTGATAAAGCTGGGGCAGATTCCTCCAAAATAAATATGGCTTAACAGCACCTTCCACGTGAACCTTGCGTGATCCTTTAGTAACCTCTCTTCTGGAGCCTCCTAGATCCATCTGGAAACCATTCCAACAAACATCCCATCCTCTATGAGACATCACGATTTTCCTTTTTAATACGACTCTGGCTCCCCAGAGCCTGCAGTCAGCATCGAGATGGATTTCTTATCTCTGTTGCTTCATTAAGAGTGTACATGTTTGGTTGCCAGTGCTACAGTCCTCCACAGTGCAATTTGTTGCAACAAAAGAAAGTGTTTGCCAAATGATTTGTCAGCATATGCTAGAAAGCCACACAGGCGCTCTTTATGTAACTAGAAAATACTGATCCCCATTAGTGACAGATTAAAGACAAGGAAGGAAACATGGTGTTGCTTTCTTCAAAGGACCTTCGGGGTTTGGTGCAAAGGTGTAGCAGTGAGGTGAGGAGAAATTGAGGACAGAGGCAGAGAGGAAAAAAGGAGCAGACTGTAAGTGACGGGAGAAAACTCTGAAACCAAGAAAACAAAGACTGAACATTATAGGGCCTCACTACTCATCTCTCAGACACCCAGCATTCTTCAAGGTAATAACCTTTCCACGCTGACAGCTGGTCTTGGGAGTCAAGTCTGGGGAAGAGAAACATTCCTAGGCTCTCTGAAACAGCAGTGACCAGGGCTGACCTCTCAAGGAGCGCAGTCCTGCCCTCGTGCTGTGCGAAGCCCCCCAGGCAGGTTGGCAAGCGGGATGCCTGCAGCTTTAGGGAAGGAGGCCCTACCCGCTCGGGTTGGCAGCCATTTGTAAGTTCAGCAGCTTGTGATTCTGGCTGCTTTGGGAAGTGACTCACCTACCCATCGGGGGAGCGCATTAGGCAAGCCTGGCCTCTTCTCCGCGAATAAATATTTGACCTCTTGATGTTCTCCAGGCGTCTTCCTAATTAGGAAACTCAGACAGACCTCAAAGAGCAAAACCAAACATGGCTTCCCAGCACAGGCCAGGCCTCTTCTCTTTTGTGTTAAGTGCCCAGGCCCGTAGCACCCAACTGGAGGTGTCTCGGAGCCCTCTCTTAGACTCCCCTCCAGGGAAAAAAAATGTCATAAGTGGCGTCCTGGTTTGTTTCCATTTAGAAGAAATGAGCTTCCCTTATGAAAACCAAATGTTTATCTAGTAAAAGGCTCGCTTCATCTAGCATTGTTTTGGTGATGTCAGCAAGTGTAAATGCTTGGAAGACAGGCAAGTATGTCTTTTCGGGAGGTGAGGTGGCTAGTGACCTGAATCACAGTTGTTCCCTGTAGGAGGCTAGTGTTCTGACATTCTGCATGCTTGGCAGGGGGTCCTTGGGGGAGGGGTGGGGACCATGAACATACCCGCTTGTTTACTCTGAAGCTATTTTGTGGTAATGTCCCTCGGCATGTTTTTAAATTGACTGAATTTACAATTATTCGATCATGGCGGTGTTTTAAACTTTTACGGTGCAGCCATGGGGCTCGCAGACTAAACGGACACGAAATGAGCTCATCCCGTGGCACATGGTATTGGGGTCCAGACTCCCCCAGTGCAAGTTCACGTTCTTGAGCTAACCATTTTTGTCTGGATGAAAAACAGCCTCCCTTCGACCCCTCCCCTCACCCAACTCACGTCAACAGGAAGATATTTTACACGAAGAAGAGATTCCTCGGGAAATGTAAGCAAATTGGGAGGTAGGCTGCAAAATTCCAAGTGGTTTTCCAATCAAGCGCTTTTTGTCTTTCTCGGACTGTCAAGGTGACTTCACCCAAGCTGTACTGGCACACTCACCTGTGGATGAGTCCAAGTTTAGGATTCAGGAGATCATCTGCGACCACACGGCAGAAAAGCTACCTTGAATGTTGTTTAATTATTAGCCCAGATGTATATCCTGTGTGTTGGATAGGACACGTACAGCAGAGGACGGATGAGAAACAGGTTCTTCTGTGGTTAATAATGTCCTGTCTATCTTTGGGTAGTATCTGATTACAGCCGTGTATATTATTTAAAAGGTTCTTTAAAAAAAACATGACCACGAGGGAGAGAGTGGCTGTCTCTTTCCGCTGTGTGCAGATTGTGTTTTAATCATGCTCACGTAAAGATGTGGTGTTTTCTCATGAAATTTGTCAAACCGAATAAGGGCATGTTCCTTCCTACAGCAGCCCCACTTAAGGAACTTGTATAGTTACTCAAGACAACCCAGGCCCGCTCTGGGATTAAGGTTATGTTACTCTTTTTCTGCTTGAGATGAACCAGTACAACTCTGTGTCTCAAATCCTATGAGTGTATGTGGGGCTGCATTTTCCAGAGAAATCAATAGAGAGGGAATTTTAAATGCCAGCAGTCCATAGGACATGGTGCCTCAGGGCCTGGGGTCCAGAGATGGACGGCAGAGGAAATCAGGCCTCTCTCACCTTACCACACCCCCAGAATAGTGCCCTGTGAAGACAGGCAGGCAGGACTAAGGGGCCCTTGAGGGTGGGAGGCATGCAGACCTGTCACACCTGTGTCCACAGCATAGCAAGCTGTGGTCCTGTCCATTCCCAGGGTGGGTTTTGACCCACAGTGACTTAACAGAACTCTAAAGCAAAGGTCAGGAAACTACACCCTACATATGGCCTACCTCCTGCTTTTATAAATAAAGTTTTATTAGAACATAGCCCTGCAGTTTGTTTCAGTTACCATCTATGGTGGCTTTCCCTCTCCAGTGGCCGAGTTAAGTAGTTGTGAAGAGACCATGTGACCTGCAGAGCTGAAAATATTTACCATCTGGCTCTTTACAGAATGAGTTTGCCAACCTTTGATGCATTTTTCTACTTAGACACTATGTTTTTCAAGGGTATCCATTGATGGCCCTCCGTGGAACAAATTCCCTGAAATGACATGCAAAATATTTTGTGTGTGCACACCCACATAGGATTTTTCTAGAGAGTGCATAGATTATAACACTTTATCTCAGGTGACAGTGGTCCTAAGATGAAGATCCTTGGCCTGTATATGAATTTGACCCTGCCTTCCCTTAGCCATGAATTCTGCTTTCCCTTAATCTTTTCTCTTTTTTTATGTCCTAAAACCTTTAGGATTTTCCCAAAAAAAGAAACTATATCTGAGGCATGGATTGTTGAGCCAGAAAGTGTTTTGCTCCTTGAAAATAGTTTTATTTTAACGAAGGTCTTTTATACCAGAACCTAAAGGTGTGTGTGTTGAGGGCAGTATCAGAAACCAGGCCAAGATTAGGGGTGGGGTAGGGGGGCTATGGTGACCAGGGGGCTGTTGACTGGAGGCAAGTGCAAATTTCCTATCATCTTTAAAGAGACAATAGGGCAGTTATCTATCTGGTCAAATAAAGCCATAAAACCATAACGGTAGCTGCTCCATAACAGCATGTGAGGCAGTATGCTAAGCACGCTCTGGGAAATACCTAACTTCATACTCACACCTCCCCTGTGAACTAAAGTGTCCAGGGCAAAGTACACACAATAAAGTTGTTAGTGATTATAGTTACTGCCCTTCACCTCATCATCCCCATTTATTACCTGAAAAGATGAAAGCTCAGGCTTGTTGAAGGTTTCCCAGCTCCCAAGTCAACCTCACGGGTAGGACTAGAAGCTAAGTCCTCCGTTCACTTCCACGGTTGTCATTTAAAAAACAAAACAAAACAAAACAAAACCCCTGTCGTTCTGACCAACCATATACACCAAAATGTGGGTGGTGTTGATGTCAAGAAACACGTGTTTTCCCCATATTTCCTTCTCATCTCACTTCTTTGAAAGCCTTACGTTAGTATCTCAGTTCTGGAGCAGTGATTCCCAAACCCAGCAATCTATCTACACTTCCAAGGACACATTAAAAAAAAGATACAGGACTTACTGAATCAGAGTTTCGGCGGGGTGTCGGTGGGCCTTGGAAGGCATTATGGTCTATAAACCTATAGAAGTAGTAATGCTCTGGCCAGCTAAGCATTGGTCTATCAACTGCTGCTTAGATATCCTGTTGTAGATACAACGGGAGTGTAATGTCGCTCAGATCTGACTGCTTGAACCAAGGTGACTCACCCCCTCCCCCCCAAATTGGAAACAGGCAAGATGTTCCCTGTTTGCAGTTGGGTCCTCCTGTCCAAACTGAGCCAGGAGTCTGTGGGTGGTCCTAGGCATGCAGGAGGGCTCCCTTCTGGCAGAACCAAGAGCGAACAGGCTGAGATGCAGTTGGTTCTTAGGAAGGGAATAGAGAAGGGTGGGGGTGGTTGGCCCAGAAACAGCAGGATTAGGAAGTTGATTCGGAACTCCTAAGTGGAGTTGGAGGAGGAAGAATATTCCTCTTCTTCCTTTGGGCCTCATTTTAAGGTCTTTACAACATCTTCAGTTAACTCTTAAGGGGTAGCTGTGCAAGTTGAGAGTGGTCCTGGGAAAAAGAAAGAGAAAAGAAAAGCACATTACATGACAAATGATGGTGCTTCCTTTCATAATTTATGGGCGATGTCCCTAGTGTTCACGTGGGTGACCCCTTCCAGAACCAGGAGCCACCGAACTTAAGATGCACGTAGGTCTGAATTATGTACTGACTGAAAACATGAGGGGGAGGCTCCAAATTTGGGAACGACTACAGGACCCAGCAGGCTAGCTCACCAGATTCTTGATGAAAAAATCCAAGCCCCTCAAAAAAATGAGAGCAGGGTGCTCTGTGCATGCATGTTTGTGTGTGTACATATTTGCTAGTCTGCACTGGTCTTTTAGGAGGTCGGAGCAACTAACTTCTCTTCCCTTCTAACTAGAATTCTGGAAAGAGCTTGTAGCCTTGAAAGTTTGGAAAATACGCAGGGAACAGGCATATTTATGTGAAACTCGATACTTGAGAGTCCTCTTTCCAAAAAGCAACATGACTGACTAACTACCAATGGGAATTGAGCGCTTTGAGTCATGCATTTAGATTTCTGTCTGGCTTCTCCTGGTGAGTTGAAGTCCCAGGGATCTCAGGGCTATATGGAAATGTCATTTCTAGTGTTCTTTCTAAAGTGCTGCTCTCCTGGGCTAACTCACGCAGGGGGCAATGTCATAATTGAGATGTAGATTGCCCACAGTATCTCAGCTAATTGAGTTATTAATTATACAAATAAGCCTCTTTCAGATTCTGACTTCTGTAAATTCTTCGCTGTTCAAACCTGGCTGGATAGAAAGTTTGGACTGGGATGCAATCTCATGTTCTACTGGTATGGGGATTTAAGAAGGGATAGCAGATGGAGTCAGCCTAATTAAAATGGAAATCTAATTAGTTGAGGAGAAGGAGAGAAATTCAGTGTCACACTTGTACCGCATTAACAACGGCACCTCCCCCAACCATCTTCCCTAGGTCCTATTATTCTTATTTAGAGACTAAGACTTGAGCTCAGTTCTTTCCCTAGTTTCCCTGACTCCTCTGAGCAGGGTCCCAGGCTAGACGCTTGGTTCCTTCATGGGGAGTATTGGAAACTGCAAGTGGGACTGGCTTGTGCGTTGGCAACTCTGTTAATTATAACCCTGGGTCTGGAAGGACCTCACCACCTGCTACCCAGCATCCCATTCATTACTCCTTCAGAATAAAGATAGTCTTCTTTTTTAACAGCAGGTGGCCGCAGAACTGGGACTGGGCCAGGCTTAAGCGAGCACCGAGCACCGGAGTTCTAGCCTCTGTCCTTAAGGTGGGGATATCCTGGGAACAGCGCTAGGCCCCCAGTTTTTTCACAGCTTTGTTGAACTGTAATTCACACACCATACAACTCACCTATATAAAGTGTACAATTCAGTGGTCATTAGTGTACTCAGAGTTGTGCGTCTGTCACCATTAATTCCAGAACAGTCTCAGTGCCCTAAGGAAAAAACCTATACCTATTAGTAGTCTCTCCTCATTTGCTCTCTAGCTATCAGCCCACCCCCCACTCAGTACTAAGTAACCTTTATCTACTTTCTATCTCTATGGCGTTAGTTCTTCGGAATTTTTCATATAAGTAGAACCATACAATATGCAGTATTTTGTGACTGGCATCTTTCATTTAACTTGTTTTCATGAGTCCTTTATGTTGTGGCAATTATCAGTACTGAACACCTTTTAATTGGTGAATAGTTTTGCTTTGTATGGTTATACCACATTTCGTTTATTCAAATGCTATTGAGCATTTGAGTTGTTTTTACTTTTTAGCTGATATGCACGGACATAGATTTTCTTTTATCGTGGGCATATATACTTAGGCATAGACTTGCTGCGTCAGGTAGTAACTTCATCTCTAACATTTTGAGAAACAGTCAAACTGTGCCAACGTGGGTATCTCCTTTTACATTCCCATGAGCATTGTATGAGGGTTACCGTTTCTCCACATCCTCACCCATAGTTATTATTTTTTTAATGTTTATTTATTTTTGGAGGAGAGAGAGAGTGTATGCGGTGGATGGGCAGAAGAGAGGGAGACACAGAATCTGAAGTAGGTTCCAGGCTCTGAGCTGCCAGCACAGAGCCCAATGGGGGCTTGAACTCACGAGCCATGAGATCATGACCTGAGCTGAAGTCAGACGCCCAACTGACTGAGCCACCCAGGCACCCCTGATTTTTTTTTTCATGTTTTATTTATTTTTGAGAGACAGAGACAGAGCACGAGCAGGGGAGGCGCTGTAAAAGAGACACCAAATCTGAAGGAGGCTCCAGGCTCAAGGTTCTAGGCTCTGGGCTGGTCAGCACAGAGCCCGACGCAGGGCTCAAGCCCACGATCCCTGAGATCATGGCCTGAGCCGAAGTCAGTGGCTCAACCTACTGAGCCACCCAGGCACCCCTGCTGTTTTTTGGTTATAGCCATCCCAGTGGATGTGAAGTACGTCATGTGGTTGTGATTTGCATTTCTGTGCTGGATGAAGATGTTGAGAACCTTTTCATGTGCATTTGGCCATTATGTACCTTCATCAGAGAAATGTCTTTTGCCCACTGTAATTGAGTTATCTTTTTATTATTAAATTTTAAGGATTCTTTGGGGGTTTTGCTTTTTGTTTTTTCTTTCAATGTTGATTTATTTTTTTTGAGAGAGAGAGAGAGAGAGAGAGAGAGAGAGAGAATCCCAGGCAGACTCCACAGCTGTCAGATGTGGGGCTCCAATCCACAAACCATGAGATCATGACCTGAGCTGAAACCGAGAGTCAGACACTTAACCAACTGAGCTACCCAGGCACCCCAAGGATTCTTTGTATATTCTAGATACAAGTCCCCTATCAAATATATGCTTTGTAAATACTTTCTCCCATTCTGTGGATTATCTTCTCACCACCATGATGGTTTCCTTTGAAGCATCCAAGTGTTTGATTATGATGTAGTCCATGTTACCTATATTTTTCTTCTGTCTCTTGTAGTTTAGGATCATATCTAAGATACCATTGCCTATTCCCAGGTTATGAAGATTTATTCATATGTTTTCTTCTAGGAATTGTATAGTTTTAGCTCTTACATATAGATCTCTGATCCATTTTGAGTTAAGTTTTGTTTGAGGTATGAGGAATGGGTTCTGCTTATTTTGCATGTGGATATCCAGTTGACCTAGAACATATGTTAAAAAGACGTTCATTTGCCTCATTGAATTCTTTTGGGTCCCTTTTCATAAATCATTTGACAAGAGATACATGACTTTATTTCTGGGTTTCCAATTCTCTTCTGTTTATCTGTATGTCTTTATATCAGTAACACAGTGTCTTGATTATTCCAACTTTATAGTAAGTTTTGAAGTAGGGAAATGTGAGTTTTCCAGCTGTGCTCTTTCTAGTTCAGGATGGTTTTGGCTCTTCTTGGTGCCCTGAATTTCCATCTGAAGATGGTCAATTTCTGCAAAACAGCCAGTTGGGATTTTGACCCATGCCCCAAATTTGAGGTGGTCCTCAGTTAGTTGGCTGCAGGCAGCACCTCAGGAAAGTAGTCTAGAGAGAGTCTAAAGAAAAAAGGAGGTGCTGGTTCAAGCTAGACAGCTGACTTTTCCTGCTAACTGTAAAGCATTCTCTCTCTCTCTCTCTTTCTCTCTCTCCTTCACACACACACATACACAGACACACACACACACCCTTTGAGGTTCATGTACAAGGGCAGCTCCATATTCTCTCTCAGTCTACCACCAACATTACCCAGGTTCTGTGCAACTTTGCAACTTCTGTGCATTTGGTAGTAGTATGATCATTCCCATTTTACAGATCATCTGAGTGTTCTGTGAGATAATAATAGTGGTCTATCACACTGCCTGGCATGGAGTGCGTGCTTGATAATGTGTGCTGTTGCTACTGTTAGTGTTTCTGGTGAGCACATCATTCACCTGGAGAAGTAGTAAGTCCTTAAGCAAACTGCAGGCATCAATACTATACAGATTTCAGTCCTTAGATAGAGGACATAGTGTATCCCTCTCTCTTCCTGGTCCTTGCATTGCCTCAGAGGCTCAGACATGAAGTCTAGAGTCATGCCTTTCAAATTTATCACTTGAGGATCTCATGAAAATGAAGATTCTTACTCAGTAGGACTAGGGGTAGGGCCTCAGATCTGCTTTTCCAACAAGCTGTGGGTGATGTCTTTCCCAGGACCACCCTCTGAGAAACAAGATGGGGGAGGTCCTAGAGGGCATGCCCGAATAGGAGGTGTTCAAGATGGCCTCTGCACCTGGGGGCAGGCTGGAGGCTCCCAGGAGAGGGAAGTTGAGGAAGGTACCCTGTGATACAGATTATCTAGTTCCTTTTGAATGTGGTCTTTTCCCTGTTGCCGTCCTATGTTCTCCAGTAAACATGGTCTGAGTCTGTGGTCTCCAGACTCTCTTAACTGCATACTTGCTCAGTTAAAAGTGTTTGAATACATACTGTCAAACCATGCACATTTACTTATCAATAAATTACACATATATTCTCCTATGATTAGCTAACACAGGCAGTACTGGCTTTGCATGGCATTGTGGGACTATAAAAATTACCATGTGAGCTGAAACTTTGCAAAGTAATCTTAATAAGCAGTGGGAAAAATTACAATTGTATCAGGGCCCTTAACATTTTTTTAAACATCGTAAAAACTCTCTTACCTGTTGGTTATAAATGCATAGGGAAATAAGAAAAACAATAAAACTAATATTTAGTACACAGTTGTTTCAGGCATGAGAAGCATCGAGAATGAACATTTTTTTTTTTTGGTCACAATCTTATCAAGAGTAGTTTAAACAGTGCTTATCTTCCTTTTCTTGTCTTCAAACTACCATACAGAGCAAGCATCTTTTTTTATCAGTTGGCAAATTGTCACAGTGCTTTCTAATCTGGATTTAATTTCCATTTTATGCTTTGTGATTTCATGAAATATCTCCAAGAGCTCCTTTAAAAAGAACTTTTTTTTATATGTCACTTCCTCTGGGACATAAATCTTCATCCTTTTTGCCACAACTACTTTTCAATTTATTGATAAATTCACCTTCATGAAATCCCTTTGGTGGCAGATCCACAGTCAACTCCATGGTCAGCCGTTTCATGTAGAATTCCATTTATAGTCTATTTGAATATCACTTCCGGCATGATCACTCTGTGTTTCTTCACTACACTTTGAATGCTGGTGGCCGGTTCACCCATTTGTGTGCAGTGTCACATGGCTGTGTCCCTGGGAGACACACAGGCAACACAGCCACCTGCTTTGCTGTCTGTGCAGGAACCACATGTAGACAGTGACCAGTGACTGGCAGACTTCGAAAGAAGTGACATGATTGGTTACTGACCGTCATGTATCTTTGTTATTTACATAGTGATTTGCAAAAGCAGAGGAGTTTGTACTTTATGCAAATTACTCACAGTTAAATACCATGCAAGTTACAGTCAAAATACTGTGGAAATTGAAGTTTGAGCCGTGGTGGGAGATTGGCATTATTGAACTAACCTGGGGTAACTGAAAGTTGTGCGTAAGGAACCGTACAGAGTGAATACTCTGTCTGTTCCACAGCGTGACATGTGTATAAATCAAGGTTCGTGGTTTCAGTAATAGTGTGTAAAATCCATACTTCAAAGAGCTGTCTTGATCTTTTTGTTGTAACCAATTTATGGTTAGTTTTTCTTGTTATTACTTTTACTTTAGAATGTAGCATTCAGAGAGCCTCTGCCAGGAGTAGATGTTCCAACTCTGTCACGTGCTCACTTCCTTGTGGTTGCATCATTAGAATTATATTCTTCAGGATGCCTGGGTGGCTCAGTCAGTTGAGTGTCCAACTTTGGGGTCACAAACTCGTGGTTCATGGGTTCAAGCCCCATGTTGGGCTCTATGCTGATAGCTCAGAGCCTGGAGCCTACTTCGAATTCTGTGTCTCCCTCTCTCTCTACCCCTCCTCTGCTTGCACTCTGTCTCTCTCTCTCTCTCAGAAATGAATAAATGTTAAAAAAAAGTTTTTTAAGAATTATACTTTATGGCATTTTTGTAGTAATCTCCTTAAGTCACTTATAAAAGTTAGTTCAAGTAACACTAGGATATCCACAACTCCATAAAAGCATCTAACCTGGCAAACTCCATAATATGTCATAGAGTATTAAAATTTAATATTCACTATGCCCACTGTCTCATATTATGACATTCCTACCATTTTATCATGGTGCTGTCAGTGCCACTTAGGAGGGACGCCCCAGCTGACTGCACAATCAAGTGAGGGTCCCATTGTATAGCCACATTAAATATCTGTAATGTTTAATCCCCTATTTTTAGGTAAAAATTAATTTAAAGATAAACTTTACATATTTTTTGTTTATTTTTGAAAGAGAGTGGCAGAGCATGAGCAGGGCTGGGGCAGAGAGTGAGGGAGACACAGAAGCTGAAGCAGGCTCCAGGCTCCGAGCTGTCAGCACAGAGTCGGACACAGGGCTCGAATTCATGAACTGCAAGATTGTGACCTAAGCCAGAGTCAGACACTTAACTGAGGCACCCAGGCACCCCTAAATATAAACTTTAAGTATTCTCAATCTCCTGTGGAGACCACTAGCCCAAAGGTTCTGGTTGTGTGTGAGTTTTGCTAAGGGAAGGATACTTTGTGGGAAGGGGTCAGTTCTTCCTTAATGGCAGCAGGGTGGTTGGGACTTGAAGGTCCTCACAGTCCGTGTCTTCAGTCCTCCTCGCACAGTTAAGTTGCCTGGGGGACTTTGGGAAAGTACCAGCGCTGGAGTTTCCGGCTCAGACCCTTTAATAAAAACCTCTGGGTGGGTGTAGAAGAATGTGGCTCTTTTCTTACAGCCCATAGTTGGTTCTGATGCAAAGATGGGAGTGGGAACTACAGCCTCGAAGAAGAAGTACATCTTGAGCCAGGTCTTCTCTCCCTTGCCCCTTTTGAAAGACCCTAGTTGATAGATTTGCATCTGTATATGTATATTTATGTGTGTGCTTGTTTAAGGTTGAGGAGACCCCCTCTCTTGCACAGTCTCTGTGCTGCCTCCTTAGTTACATGTATTTGCCAAGGACGATGCCTCTTGCAGTCCTTTGAACACTAGTAGAAGGAAGTTAGCCAAGTGCGCGGTCATGGCTGGTGGCTCTGTCCTCCAATGATAATCCGCTACTTCCCGCAGATGCTGGAATAGGCCTAGGCTTCCTCCCAGCATTCTTACCCCTTCATTTGGAACTTGTTCCACAGTGACAACAAAATAGCTGGCCCAGTGACCATTCCCGAAAACACTGCACTGCCCACGTGGAAGTTCTGAAGCTCGTGAGCCTTGGTCAGCCCCCAAAAGATGGGGGCCAGAGATCATCCAAGAAAGGCAGAGTTTTTTCCATACACAAAAATCCATAGAGGCTACTTGAGTTGTGGAAGGCGCAGACAACAAACGTGACCCAGAGCTAGGCTTTTGGTTCCCGCCTTCCCACCTGCTGCGGGAGTCCAGCTCCAGCAGGTCCAGGGCTCCCTGGACAGTGTTGGCGAGAGAGAATGAGAGAGCCTTGGCTTCTTTCTGCTCACCAGGCAGGCGTCTCTGCTCTGACCAGAGAGTCAGCTCTATTTATTGGAAAAATCTATGGGGTACAAAACAGAAGTGGCAATTGTCTTAGACAATAGTTTCTGATAACAAATTCTTTGGTAGATAAAAATTTCCCAGAACACAGATTGGTGGAAGACTCCTGCGTAATCTTTACCAATAGAGATTGAAGTAGGTGACTAGATGTTTATCATATGGGGAAAGAAGGGAACTTTAGCATCCAAATACAAGGCAAAGTTTTTAGCATAGCAAAGGCAAGAGTTAGGTCTTTGTGAGCAGGGGTCAGTAGCCTGTTTTCTCTAGGGTAAGAAAGCAGGTTTTCTCAGGAAATGTAACATTTGCTCCTATAATTACAAAAGAAGAAACTCCTTTAACAAGTTTTGTCACAAGGTACAATTCACATATTTTTAGCAATAAGAAGGCAAGTCACTCCTGATATCAGTCAGTCAGGTGCCTTGGGGGTCGGTGCTCAAGCAGAAATTGAGGAGGGGGGTGTAGATAGTGGGAGGCCTTGCAAACCTGCCTTACTTCAGAAATGGCTCCCAGCAACCTGCTTCTCCTTGACCTGATTAAACAGAGTGTGGTCTGAGACCACCTGCCGTGGGGAATATCTAGGGAGTTTATTAAAACTCAGATTCCTGGGGCACCTGGGTGGCTCAGTTGGTTAAGCATCCAACTCTTGATTTCATCTCAGGTCATTATCTCATGGTTTGTGAGCTCAAGCCCTGCGTCAGGCTTTGCTCTGATAGTGCAGAGCAGAGCTGCTTGGGATTCTCTATCTCCCCCTCTATCCCTCCCCTGCTCATGCCCACGTGGATGCTCTCTCGTGTGCTCTCAAAATAAATAATGAACTTTTAAAAAATAGATGCCTGGGCTCCACCTTAAGCAGGTTGAATGATAATGGGATGATGATAAGGGAGTCTGGGAATCTGCCTTTAAGAAAATTTTTTTATTCATTTTTGAGAGATAGTGACAGAGCACAAGTCGGAGTGGGGCAGAGAGAGGGAGACGCAGAATCCGAAGCAGGCACCAGACTCTGAGCTAGCTGTTACCACAGAGCCCATGGTGGGGCTCGAACCCATGAACCGTGAGATCATGACCTGAGCTGAAGTCAGACGCTTAAGGGACTGAGCCACCTAGGCACCCTGGGAATCTGCATTTTAAAGCACCTTCCATGGCACGTGCTCACTGAGGCAAGCTCAAGTTGGAGATCATTGCCCTGGTCTAAGCTGCCATTTTTCAATATTCTTTCTCCCTGCACACCCCTTTTTAACAGTGTTAAAGAAATTGAAGAATAAATTGTAAGCATCTTTAGCACTCACAGTTGGATGAGATTTATATTTTGGATACAGGCCCAAAAGAATCATCATCTCCTTTTGGTAAGAGTAAAGGGCTGAGTTATTCATAGTATCCACAAGGAAGTTGACGAGTGGATTTCATGGGCACTTTGATGGCTAGTTATGTCCATCGGCCCACCGAGTTTTGTACAACTTAGAAATACAGGCTCGTTCTGACTCCAGAGCAGCCAGATCTGGGATCAAATCCCGCCTCTGCTGCTTATCAGTTGTGTTGAAATTGGACAACTTATTTAAATCTGTGGGTCTCCGTTTTCAAATCGAAAACTGAGGCTAGGCTAGTTATACCAATCTCAAAGGGCTACGGAGAAGATTGAGAAAATAAATTCAAAGAACTCAATTTCCATTTTAGAAATAGTTTTTCTATTTTGGTGGCAATCAGATCATATTTCAGATGTATTGGTAGAGTTGACTGAGGAAAACCTTAGGTGAACCCTTTCACAGAGGGACAAAGATTTTTGGAAACCAGCAACTCCGCAAAATCCTGGGCTCTGCATTTGACATTATGATGTGGTAATAATGTGGCAAGGGGTCCAAAGACATCTAAGATGGCTTTCTTCTGTATCCGCACGTAGTTCACGAGTCCTTCTGAGGAGAAGAGGGTGATGACAAGCCCCTTGCTTTTGTTCGATTGTCCCTTTACGGTTTCCTGTGTGGTTATTTTATCCTTGGATAAAATAAATAAAATCCTTGTTGGAGCCCAGGGTAGATAGGTCAGCTGATGAGCATCATGACCTCCATTCCCCATGTAAGGAAGCTGCCACTCAGAGGGCTTCTGTCTTGATCGCTGCACCTGATACCCAGACTGAATTCCTCCCATGCTGCCTCTCTACCCATGAAGCAATCCAAGAATACAAAGCCTCCTGGCTCATGGCCACGTGTATACCTTGGACTTTTGAGGGATGACTTCTCTTACATCCGGCACCTTTGCATGCTCCATTTCCAGGGGGCAAGGTCTGAACCTGTACGGATTTCTCAAATGGGCTGTGAAGTGGAAGGGGGCGCTGGGATGGACTCGTGGGCGTTCTCTTTGTTAACTCTCTCTGCCTTGGCATTGTCATCTGCTTCCGCATCAAGTTTGTAAAGGCGCATACCACTGGCTACAGCTCATCCCCTTAGTGCGAAATTGAAAATAATTAAAGCACCTGTAAAGGCAGCCTATCTGTCTTCCAGGTGTTTAAAAAAAATGGATGTCTTGCTGAAATGGAATTAACTGCTGGAATCAAGAATGCAATAACTATTTTAAGGAATTCATTTAGACTTTCTTTAAAATCTTTTTTAATATGTAAAATAGGCCTAGGGCTGCTTACCTACCTCAAAGCAGAATCCTGTGGCTTTAATTAATGAAGATTTGGTAAGTGCCGGCCAGGGTCAGCAGTACCCTCCTCCTTATCATTTTTATTATCATCACATACAGTTACTTATGTAATAACTGTATTTCAAGGGCACAGAAACATTTTTCTTTAATAAGCTCCCAAACTTTTTCTTCTCCTCCTCCCTCCTGACTACCTTTCCATTTCTGTTGCTCTGGGATTTGGCAACCCAGTTTAATTTATGATGAGAAGACACTCTGGAAAATTGAAACGAGATAACACAAGTTGATTGGGGGAAAAAAATAACTTCATCTTAACTCTTGAAGCAGAAGACATCAGGTTTCCTAATTCCTTCCTTTCGTCCTTGAAAATAGAGCATCAGCCATGGAGCACACCTGTGCCGCGTTCTAAAATGAATCCGTGGCAGCCGTTGCCACAGTAGCAATTAGACAATTAAAGCTAAATTTCACCTGCAGAGGCAGACTGCAAAATACTGGCGGTTTGACCTTCCACACTTGGGGATGAGGTAAATAATTCGTGGGAGATGGAATGATGTCATGGACTTGGCATCGGCAAGGAGGTCAGGCAGTGGTGCCTCGCTGGCCGACCTCCGCCGCCTGGGGGACATTGGTCACTGCACATAATTCAACTATTTTTTGTCTGCTTCTCATCTGGGATAGAGGCATATTACCCTTGACCTTCTTTCTCATAGTATTGTAAATAACCAAGGAAATCAGCTTATCACCCTGATGGGCTTTTGTTTTTGTTGTTTGTTTTGTGTGTGTGTGTGTGTGTGTGTGTGTTGGGTTTTGTTTTGTTTTGTTTTTTTGTAGGGAGCTCAGGATAGCTGGAAAGATGGTTTTGATTTCTTTAGTTGGCTTGTTTTTCCCCACTCCCCTCTCCGCCATCACCCCAACTGTGACCTCTGCAAAGAGAGACCTTCTCATCTGCCTGGCTCATCTCTCGACTCATTTCCCATATCGGCCCCTGGTGTGTAACAAGTGCTCGATAAACATTTGTTGCATAAATGTGTTAAAAATGCTTTTGACACAGAAAGCGCAAATCACAAACTAACAGCCCAGAGGCCAGATTTGGCTTTGCTAGCTTGTTTCTGGGTTTGTCGTTGTTGTTGGCTTGCATAGTATCGTTCAAAATATCGAATTAGTGGCCAGCCTTTAAACATGGTGAGCCTTCGTACAGAAGACTACGTTTCTGGCTTCTCTTAAAATTCAGTCAGAAGAGTTGGAACACCGGACCAGCCTCACGAAAGGAAGAGGTGCTTAGAATGGTGCTTCTCAAAGTGTATCCTCAGATCTTCATCCTGAGCAGGCATCACCTGAGAACTTGTTAGAAATGCAGATTCTCAGTCCCTCCCCCTTTCCTGGCCTATGGAATCATCTGGAAGTCTTTATTTTAACAGTATCTCTGGGGGCCCCTGGGTGGCTCAGTCCATTAAGCATCCGACTTTGGCTCAGGTCATGATCTCATGTTCGTGGGTTCAAGCCCCGCATCAGGCTCTGTGCTGACAGCTTGGAGCCTGGAGCCTGCTTCAGATTCTGTATCTCCCTGTCTCTCTGCGCCGCCCCCTCTCATGCTCTGTCTCTCTCTCTCTCTCTGTCTCAAAAATAAATAAAACATTTAAAAATGAAAAAACAACCCCCCCAAAATAAACCAGTATCTCTGGGTGATTCTGACGCACCCAGAAGTTTGGGAACTCTTCCTTGCCCTGAGAGTGTAAAGACAGTGACTGGTTTTGCCACTTCCTAAACGGTGTGGGGTCAGGCAAGGCACCCAACCTGAGCGTGCCTCCGTTTGCTCATACGGAACATGAGGTTGATAATAAGGCCTTCCTCCTAGGGTTGGCGTTAAATGAATAATGGTCACAGTGTAATGAATGTTACGGGTTAACATGACCATGGTCAGCAGAGGCTGGACAAGCAGCTGCCTCTTTTATTTGTCTTAATTTTTAAAAAATATAATTCATTGTCAAATTGGCTTCCGTACGACACCCAGTGCTCATCCCAACGAGTACCCTTCTTAGTGCTTGTCACCCATCTTCCCTCTCTCTCCTCCGCCCTGCCCCCTACCCTCAGTTTGTTCTCTGTATTTAAGAGTCTCTTATGGTTTGCCTCCTTCCCTCCCTGCTTGTAACTATTTTCCCCTTCCCTTCCCCCAGGGTCTTCTGTTCAGTTTCTCAAGATCCACAGCTGAGTGAAAACATATGGTATCTGGGGCACCTGGGTGGCTCAGTCGGTTAAGCATCCGACTTCAGCTCAGGTCATGATCCTATGGTTTGTGGATTCAAGCCCTGCCTCAGGCTCTGTGCGGACAGCTAGCTCAGAGCCTAGAGCCTGCTTCTGATTCTGTGTCTCCCTCTCTCTCCGACCCTCCCCTGCTCACTCAGTCTCTCTCTCAAAAATAAGTTAAAAAAAAAAACATATGATATCTGTCCTTCTCTGCCTGACTTATTTCACTCAACGTAATACCTTCCAGTTTCCTTCTTTCTCATTCCCAAGTAGTATTCCGGTGTATATATAAACCACACCTTCTTTATCCATTCATCACTTGGTGGACCTTTAGGCTTTTGCCATAATTTGGCTGTAGTTGAAAGGGAGCCGCTGCCTCTTTTAGATACAGTAGCTGGATGTGCACTTTATTAGGACACCACTGAACGTGTTTACTTCCTTCATGTGACTTGCGGGGTCCCTGTGGGCATTCAGGTTGTCATCTTTGACAGGAAGCCAGGTTGTCAGTGTCAGTACTGGTTCTAACCCTTTCCCATCAGAGAGCACTACTAGGTATTATTATGTGCCTGCTGTGTACCCAGCACCAAGCTAGTGCATTTTATCCTTTTTTTTTTTTTCGAAGCAGCCCTACAAAGTTGATATGGGCAGGCTCACTTAACAGATGCAAAGCTGGCAGTTCAGAGAAGTTAGGTAACTTGCCTGAAGCCACAGAGCTGCTAAGTGGAGGGCAGGAATCCAACCCAGGTCTCAGACCCCTGAAACTATTCTGTTTTCTCTTCATCTCTGGTCCCCAGAATGGGACACGTGCCACAGCAGTGTAAAAATGCTTTTGTATGGCATTGCGTTGTTTTTAAGTGGTAGTTACAGAAGATGGTTTCAGCTAGTGTACAAATTCTGCATTAAATAAAAATAAGGTACATAGTGAAAAAGTCAATACATTTTTCACTGTTCCACAGTGAGGGGAAAGTCGTAGCTGGTGCTAGTAGGTCGTTTCTCTTTTAGCTGAAATTCCAGTTTAATAATCTTTATGTTTGTATGTTTTAGTCATGTGAATTGAAGATGTATTTTCATGGATGCCATAAAAAAAAAAGGAAGGGAAATTCTACTGATATTGGCACTTTATTTATTATTATTATTTTTTTTAATTTTTGTTTAATGTTTTATTTATTTTTGATACAGTGAGAGACAGAGCATGAGAGGGGGAGGGGCAGAGAGAGAAGGAGACACAGAACGGGAAGCAGGCTCCAGGCTCTGAGCTAGCTGTCAGCCCAGAGCCTGACGCAGGGCTCGAACCCACGAACGTGAGATCATGACCTGAGCTGAAGTCGGAGGCTTAACCGACTGAGCCACCCAGGCGCCCCTGATATTGGCACTTTAAAATCAGAGCACCTGAGAATATTTTTCTTTATATTGAAACATAACTGAAGTAAATGCCAGATCTTTCTGTTTAACCCTTTCTGATTAAATGACTTGTCAACCGTTTCATGGTTTGTCAACCAGCACTGATTTTGACCCAAAACAGGTGTTCAGTCAAGGTTCGCCGATTAGAAGTGCTTTGTGTACTCTGTGGGCCTCACAAAGAATGTGTCATTTAGCTGATTTTAATCACTCAAGGTTACTAGCTAATAGGTCTTAAGCATCTCTCTAATCCCTGTAATCTTGGTTTTTTTTAATTAACTTTTTAATGTTTATTTCTGAGAAAGCACATGTGGGGGAGGGGCAGCGAGAGAGGGAGACACAGAACCCGAAGCAGGTTCCAGGCTCTGAGCTGTCAGCACAGAGCCCGATGCAGGGTTCAGACTCAAGAATCAAGACATCATGACCCGAGCCAAAGTCGTTGCTTAACCCACTGAGCCACCCAAAACACCGCTCACTTTTTTTTTCTTTAACGCAATGAGAGTCACAGGCTCATGGCCTTTGATGGACAACCATGTTTTGTAAAGTTGCATATATTTTTAAAATTTATTTTTTGCAATATTCCTATTTATCGCAAGTAAAAATAATTTCTACATATAATAATTATATGAAACTCCTTTTCCTTTTTTTAGTGTTTTATTTATTTTTTGCAATAAAAATTTTATTTTTCCCATCATGAACTGGGGAGGGGCAGAGAGAGAAGGAGACACAGAATCTGAAGCAGGCTCCAGGTTCTGAGCTGCCAGTACAGAGCCTGACACGGGGCTTGAACTCACAAACTCTGAGATCATGACCTAAGCCGAGGTCAGACACTTAACCAACTGAGCCACCCAAGCGTCCCTGAAACTCCTTTTTCACACAAACTTATTTTAAGAAAACAAGGAGCCAGGTGCCAGGTAAAACTGCTGAATAAGTAATATTAAAGGTAGTCTGTGGATATGACATTTGTCATGGAGGTAATATAGAAATGAGAAACATTTAGCAACAGCTGCTCCTGCCATCATAGAGAGAAAGGACACC